>NW_024080648.1:3224907-3576000 GCF_003009895.1 Hyaena hyaena | reverse complement strand
GGAGTCACAGACGGAAACAGGCTCCAGGCTCTGAGCTGGCAGTCAGCACAGAGCCCGACGCGGGGCTCGAACCCACGAACCGCGAGATCATGACCCAAGCGAAAGTCGGACGCTTAACCGACTAAGCCACCCAGGCGCCCCAAGGATGCTCCTTTTTAATGTGGTTGTTTTTTTTCCCCCCATGTGTGTATGCTCACATTTGATCAAGGGAAGAGGTCACGGAAAACTGGGCCAAGGAAAGGTCTAGAGAACAATGGCAGTGGCAGTAAATGGAATCTAACCATTTGCATGACATCAAAAGCTAAAGAGAATTCAGGATATGCTATTTTTAAACAAATATTAGCACTTCCATATGGCTTTTCAGGAGTTTATATAACTCCCCCTAAAACAAAGGCCAGCTACAAGCTGCTGTAGAACAATAGAATCCCAAATCCCTTAATCTGTAGGAGAGTTCAGTACTCTTTGACTACTGGGAGTTACAGCAGAACTGAAAAGGTGAAAGGGGGAAAAAGTCAACTCAGTAGAAGAATTCCCTTTTTTATCACTTGTTGATAAATACATTCAAGGAGAAGGGACGATGATGGGCAGCACCACTGTGGAAATTTACAAGAGCTCAGGAATCGCCACTAGATAAAAACAAGCATATGGTATATGCGGTCTTCCCTGTAGCAGAATGCTTATATGATATGCTAAATCAGAGTTCTTGTGTGTACCTTTATGGGTCAGGAATGGGTGAAATAAGACAGCAGGGCAGGAAACAATGATTACCATAACCGAGAGAGAGAGAGAGTCAGAGAGAGAGGGGGGCACCACAAAAAACCCCATGGCCTCTAAAATGGCTAATGCTGTAATACTGGGGTAGACTGGGCTCTCAGGAGTTCTGGGGATACAGGTGATTAGTAATGAATGTTCTTGTTCTTCAGCTGACTGTTACGTTCTTATGGTTTCACAGAATGGAGCTCCATATTCTTAACAATCTACTTGCTAGAGATAATGATTAAGAATTAGCTTTTTTTTTCTGTTGGAAACTAACATAATTAGTGTTTTAGTCTATTCATTTTTCTGAAAGTCAGAGTTAGATTATTGATACTATTCCCTGAATAACGTAGGCAGACCAATGAAGCAGCTCAAGATTTATGAAGAAATATATGAAATTGGCAGGAATTTATCTCTTCATTAATTTACAGACCAATGCTATAGGCTTATAGTGAATGTAAACAATTGTAAATACAAGCACAGCAGACTAAAATGCTATTTGGAGGTTATGACATTTTATATCACTTTGAATGGATGTCCAGAGCTTCAAGTATTAAATGACAGAGCTGACATTAAAGAATATATTTTTAATATTCCCACAGCATAACATCAGATCTATAAATGTAAATTAAAAGCTCACATGTCTGTTAAGTGCATAGGAAACCACAACTGTGTTATTTTAGCAATTCTAACTTAGTGTATCCAGAACTGTACACTAGATTCCTTTCCAATTCAAATTATGATTCTGTTAAAAAAAAAAAATCTCGCATGCGTAGGCACTAGACGTTAAGAGAGAAGTGAAATAATTAAATAACTGTTTTTCTTCTATTGGCCTAGACTCTTCTGAAAGGACTGGTTTTTAAAGGATATGATTTCAATTGAATAGAATGTATAGAAGAAGCTCTCAGTTCTTCACGTTAGGATTTAATCTTCCAGCTTGGATTTAAGGGCAGGAAGTATAACTTGCCGAAGACCAAAATAAAGCAAAACAGGAAGACAAGGAATGTGTGGGTTGCTGTACTGCGTGTGTATGCTCACCGCGCACAGAGCGGCAGGATGCAGCGCAGAAGTTATAGCCCAGAACAATACACAGTATATCTCAAAGCAGGCTTATGCTTCAAAAGACTTGTAAATGTGAAGAGACCCCAAACATACTCCATGAAAATGCAGTCTGAATTTCAGGACTCATTAAGAAGGAAGACAGAGACTGGAACTGAGTCTTAGCAAACAGACACTTCACAAGAAAGTGCTGCTTGGCAGCAAATCAACACCAAAAATGAACATAATTGGAGGAAACTTAATTTCTAAACAGGAGAACAGAAGAACAGCCACCTTACCTCCACTGCTAATGCAATTATCTTCCCGTCTCCAGTGGAGCTGTGAATTGAAGGCGATAGAAGGGTGGGCCCTCTCCAGCCCTCCCCACCTCCAAGCATTTGTGAAAGACAGATACTCTAAATGTTAATAGGTCCGAAATTCTCTCTAAAGGACAGATAAGCAACTCCACCACCATAATAAGCATGCAGGCTAACTAAGTACCTTTAAAAAAAAAAAAAAAAGAAAGTAAAGAAAAAAGAAACAAGAAAAAAGGAAAAGGAATCAGCGATCTTCTTTATAATGGAGGAATAAGAACATATTTTACACAGTCTAGAAATAAAACAATTCTGAGTTCAAGTTCATGGAAAAAATATTGCACGTTCAGTCTGGGCTGCAGTGAAGAAGACGGGGTCATGTAAATTAGGCCATGAATTATTTTAGCTGAGTGAGCCAGGGAAATAAAAATGATCTCTCTGGTCTCTGCCTGACTTCCTTCTGGGGAGGACTCACCCACCCACTCCATATCCCTCTTCAAGGCAACCTGCTGATCATGTCTCGCACTTCGGAGCTTGCGCACCATTCCTACTCTTAGCATGGGCTCGTGGGCTTTCGCTTTTGCTCATGTGGTAAAGAAGGTTGCCAGTGATCACTAGCTCCATCCGAGAGCCCAATGCCACTGCTACTCTAAGTCTGATTGCTGTTATCCTAGGGGTAAAGACATGTTTTAAAATCACTATCTATTGTGAGAAGAGCCAAACATCTTTGGTGAAAATATTTCATTTCAGTTGAATCTTTTAGAAATTTTGTCACCTCATGGCTCTCTCCTAGCATCCCGATGTATTGTCTAAATGTAAATCAACCAAAATGCCATTTGCTTTTTTAGATTCTGGCACTCCCTTAAAGGTCCTCTCTGATGTCTGAATTCTGTGTTTATTTTTAGAAAATATGTAGAATTTACCACAGTGCTGGGCATCTCTGTTGGTGTGGAAATAATAATGGTTTGTTAAGTAGTTGAACGGATGATGGATGAATGAATGAGAGACATTTAGTGTCATTATCTCAGCAGAGTTAAGGAAGCAAAGAATGCTCAAGGCGGAAGAAGCCCTGGAAGTCACTTAATTTGCTCTCAGTTTAGGAAATCATCTCACTATTCACCCAACATTTGCTTGCAAATTACCCATATATATGGAGTTCACTGGTTCACAAGTGTAATTTTTTATTATTTATTTATTTTAAATGTTACTTTTGAGAGAGAGCGAGCGAGCAGGGAAGGAGCAGAGAGCAAGGGAAATACAGAATCTGAAGCAGGCTCCCAGGTCTGAGCTACCAGCACAGAGCCTGATGCAGGGCTCAAACTCGTGAACCAAAGGGGCATGTTTTACTGACTGAGCCTCCCAGGCGCAGCTTTTATTTTTTATTTTTTGAGAGTGAGAGAGAGTGTGAGCATACACGAAGAGGGGAGGGGCAGATGGAGAGGGAGACAGAATCTTAAGAAGGCTCCACGCCCAGCATGAAGCCCGATGTGAGGCTCAGTCTCAAGACTGTGAAATCATGACCTGAGCTGAAGCTGAAACCAAGAGTCAGAAGCTTAACCAACTGAGCCATTCAGGTGCCCCTGCAATTCTTTTTAAATGATAACAAGTAGAGTATGATACAAATCCCATGTAAATGAACAGCCTGTTCACCTTGCCACGTGCACGAATGCTCCCCCCACAGCTGGCAGCCGGAAGCTCAGGATGAGCCACACCTGAGGGGCTCTTCACCCTGTGCTACAGCATCCCAGTAACCGCGAAGGGCACTGATGACAAAATGAAGAAGTAAAAATTCAGCCTAGATCTGAATTTTTAAAATTTTAAAATTTAAATTTTAAATTTTTTTAAATTAAAAAAATTTTCTTTTTTTTTAAAGTTCCAGGGCTCCTGGGTGGCTCAGGTCATGATCTTATGGTTTGTGAATTCGAGCCCTGCATCAGGCTCTGCTGACAGCTCAGAGCCTGGAGACGGCTTTGGATTCTGTGTGTGTGTGTGTGTGTGTGTGTCTCTTTCTACTTCTCCTCTGCTCATGCTTGGTCTCTCAACAATAAATAAATGTTAAAAAATTAAAAAAAAAAGATCCGTTTTTGTTAATTAAAAATGTGAATGCTGGTGGTGCCTGGGTGGCTCAGTCGGTTAAGCATGTGACTTTGGCTCAGATCATGATCTCATGGTTTCTGGGTTTGAGCCCCGCGTTGGGCTCTGTGCTGACAGCTAGCTCAGAGCCTGGAGCCTGTTTCAGATTCTGTGTCGCCCTCTCTCTCTGACCCACCCCTGTTCATGCTGTCTCTCTCTCAGAAATAAAATATATTAAAAAAATTTTTAAAACCTGTGAATGCCACAGAGAAAATAATATTCATCAACTGACAATCTAAACAACAGTAAAAAGCCTAATTACAACCTGGGGAAATATATCTGCAACACATGACCAATAAAGGCTTACTATATATAGAATGAAGAGCTCTTACAAATCATTATGAAAAGTGCTATCAACTCATGAGAAAAATGGGCAGCAGACATTTCACAGAAGAGCAAATACATATGGCCAGATGATATGAAGAAATGAGCATTACCATTCACCATCAGGGAAACGGAAGTCAAAATATATCCGCATGATTGGGAAATATTAAAGTCTGACAAAATCAAGTGCTGAGAGCATGTCAACAGAAAGAATCTTTACAGAATTATTGGCAGGGGTGAAAATCAATACAGGCACTTTTGAAAAACCTGCATTGTAAAACTGAACATACATGTTCTCCATCACCCAATACTTCTGCCCCTACGTATTACAGCCAAGACAAATTACTGCAGAGTACGACCATGTACAAGAATGTTCCTAAGACTACAGTTTATAAAAATAAAACAGGAAAAGCTGAAATGCCCACCAATCAGGGAGTGAATATGCATAAACCGCGGTCTACCCCCACATGGGCTGTTACACAGTAGTCAAAGCAAGCAACCTAGAGGGACACACACTATAGAAGAATCTTAACAATACACTAATATTGAAAAAAATTAAATCCTACGGGATTACATAGAGGATAATATCCTTTTTATAAGGGTCAAAGCAACTTTATAAAAATGTATTAGGAAAGTGCAAAAGGAAAATGATAAACAGAAGTTTCAGGATGATCGTTATTTTGGGTAGGGGGTAGAGGCACCCGATGGGAGAAAATGTTAGATGCACTATAATCACGGTCCTAGCTTTTGAATGATGGGGGCCTTAGGATGTACTACATTGTTTTCTTAATGAAATATTTTAATGAACACTAAAATGTCTGAAATAAATCATAGATCGATAATATCATGAACCAAGGATACGATTATGCCAATTAAAAAAAAATGGCATTCCCCACTCACCTTCATAAAGCTGTGCATACTGGGGGAAACCTGTTGCCCGTAGCCAATCACAAGCTTCCTTGGCTTCAATTTCTGTAACAGAACAGAAGAAAGACAGCAATGTCAGGCATCGGGACGCCAGCATGCTTTCTTCCTTAACAAACTCTGATTTTGTTATAGAGGCAAAATAGGTCTGGTGACAATGGATAAGCAAGATAAGTACATAGACACATACACAAAAGCCACTTAAATAAAATGGTTTAAATTATTGTGCTTCTTTTCAGACTATAGAAGATGCATATAACGACCCGTCTTTCCTTAAAAATTAAAAATGGGGTCTTAACAGTAGGTTACTACTCTGTGCCGCTCCTGTGTTCTGGTTACAAATGAGTGTGAAAACAGGGCATAATGAGCAGGTTGAGGAGGGATTAAATAATTTTAAGCCTAGATGGTCTAACCTGGTTTAGTGTTAACATCAACAAAAGGCCACCAAATACACGTGATGCCCTGGAAGAGAACTAACCTGCCCAATGGACCAGACCTTGTGCCCCACAATGGGATGTGCAGAAAAGGCCCAGGTGCTGAGGTAGTGTGCCTTCAGGCGCATCCAGCAGAAGAGACCCAGGCTGTCAGGTGACCCAGAGGGCATTAGGTCCATAAATCCCACAATCTTGGCAGGCCAAAATGCCTAAGAAAGCCCTGCTTCCCTGTGGTTAACATCTTGTAGATAGTATTGATAAACAGAAAGCCCAAGAGCAACTGACACACTGTGTTCAAACTCACTCAAGCACATATTTACAATCCCGTTAAAACTGACTCACAGAGGAGGTCTGGGGCACACTGATTAGTTTCTCCACTTGCACAAAGAATATTCCTTCAACTCTTCTTCCCACCTTCCATAGGCCATTAGAGTACTCAGTTATGTAAGGTGATTCACTCATTTATATATGCCTCAACATTGCTTAATTTACTCCAGATTCAAATCTTCATTAAGCATCTCTCCTCTGAGCCAGAGGGAGATGGAAAATCCGTATTAGGAGAAGCATACAGATCTTACTTTTGTCTAGTAACTTAACGGTTTCAGAGCACTTTCCCCCATATTATTTCACTAGTTCCTTGGCCTTTACAGAAAGGTAATTTAGAACACTCACATTCATTTAAAGCAAGTAGGGGTGTCCTTATAGAGCGTGCCAAAGAGAAAAACAACCTGCTATCTCCTGGTGAGTTAGTTAACACTCAAACTAAAAACAATTAAGGCCCGTGAGTGGAAATAAATGGCATGACCAAGTTTACTTTCACGAATCTTTTCAGCGTAGCAAGGAGAGCAGCATTATTAAACATGATGCAGGAGTGAATTTGGGACTGGTGGAGAAAGGGACATCCATTTATAAGAACCTCAATGTTTGCACTGAATACAAGAATATACAGAATTGTCCAGTGTGGATTACCTGTACTTAACATTTTTTCATGTATTCATATCCACGCCTTGTCTCAGAAAGGGATTAATGAAGCTTTACGTAAAATCATAAAATAAACATTTTCTAGAAAACCGTATTGCTGGAAAAACATAAAAGCTCAACGTTTTATTTTAAAGAAGGAGGAAACTTTTTTTTCCCTCTATCTCTGTGGCTCCTGTTCAAAGACAGACAAGGAAATTTAAAAAAGCTGTGTTTGCTTAAAAAAAGTTTTTTTTAAAAAAAAATAACTTGCTTTTCCTGACTATTTAGAGGTTACTTCCATTGAATGGATTGTTAGACTCTGAATAACAGATTGTTAAAAAGTAAATGCACTTGCTTTCTTAATATTTACCAGAAATTCTCACTGTGTACTCTTTTCTGACTATATTCAGACAGGACACCGGGTCAGCACACGCACAAAAGCCTGAATTAGACACAATTCACTAGCCAATATTGCCACCTATTCAGAGCATGTTCCTGATTTTCTTATTACAATGGCTTCCTGCCAAGAGGCATGTAAGATACATGGCATTTTTCTAAAAAGCCTTCACATTTATTTATGTAATACTTTACAAATTACCAGGTGTTCTCAAACATATTGCTCATTTAAGGGCCCCCGTGATTTCACGAACCCCAGTGGCCTATTGCTGTCTTGTCATTCTCTTAACTCACTTCCCACAACTAAGGAAATGAAAAGCCCCCACACAACCACAGAGTCATCTACAAAGCTGTGTCCAAATAGCCACTCTTCTCAAGGCCACTTGGTTAGAAAGCAATGATGTGGACAGGCAAAGGTTTGCTTCCTCGGCCTTTAGTTACACAACGGCTAAAAAGCAGTATTTTCAAGAACTGCAGAGATCCAGAAATTTTACCTTCCGTTTCCTTACCCTAAAACGGATGAAAATGTGATTTTCTTTCAGATGTGAAACCATGGGAAATAGGAAAGTTTCTATCTAGTTTATACTTAAGAATGTCCAGGGGTGCCTTGCCTGGGTGGCCCAGTCGGTTAAGTGTCTGACTTTGGCTCAGGTCATGATCTCATGGTTCTTGAGTTAGAGCCCTGTGTCGGGCTTTGTGCGGACAGCTCGGAGCCTGGAGCCTGCTTCAGATTCTGTGACTCCCTCTCTCTCTGCCCCTCCCCTGCTCGCACTCTGTCTCTCTCTCAAAAATAAACAAACATTAAAAAAAAAAAAAAAAAAGTCCACTCATGAATACCTGGGCTGCATAACAACTGAACACTGCTCCTACAGACATCAGAATTAGAACATTGTAAAAACTGTAAAACGTTGTCACTGGTTTTTAAATAAATGGAATAGTTATAGACTTCACTCCCACCCCTTTCCAGTTACTGAGAGAAAATGGTAACAATCTGATGTAAGTGCTGATTTAAAAAAAAAAATGAGTATTTTTATTTTATTTAACATGAAATGGATACATATGTTCATCCAAGTGGAGCAGAGAACACCCTTTCTGGTTTCGCCCCCTGATCCAGTCCATTACTTTCCCTCTGGTCTCCCAAGTACAGCGCCTTGTCTCCAATTCTCTCTCTGAGAGAGTCCATTTCCCAATCCTAGGTCCTCACACTTTCCAATCTACAGTCTTGATCTTGTCTCTCTCTCTCACTGACTTCACTAGAGCTCCAATACCTGGAAAATCAAGTCTGCACACCTCTGCATGGTTTCCCCGGTTCTCCGTGAGGTACGCAACCTAATTTTTCAGTTCCCTCTCTTCACTTTGTCTCCTCGCCAAAGTAAACTCATCTCGGCACACACCACTGTGACTTCCTGGCATGAAATGCTGTCCCATGTTCTCAGTGTCAAATTCACTCATCCTTCAAGGCCTATCCCAAATGTTGCCCCCCAGAGGCCTCCTGACAATTGTCAATGGCTTTTATTGAGTGCTTAGTATGTGCACGGCTCTGTCGAGGCACTTAAGGCATATTAATTCACTCACTTTTCAGACTGATCCTAAAATGTGGATTACTAAAATCCCCAAGATACACAGATGAGGAAACAAGCAGAGAAATCACTTCTTCAAATGAGTTTTCTTTACATGCAAATGCCATGGTGGAGACAGAACCAGGACTCACAGAAATGAGCAAGACAGGTTCTGCCCTTAAAAATACATACGACACTGAGCAACCTTTAAAATATTAAAACCATGTACACATTGCATTACTTCAGTCACTAAATTCTCATGCCCAGTTTTGGAGATCTCTAACTGGCTCTAAAGGTATGGCTTTTCCTTCAATATATGCAACTATGAAGATGATTTTTTAAAATGTTTTTTATTTATTTTGAGAGAGGGAGATAGAGTGAGAGTGTGAAAGCAGGACAGGGGCATAGAGAGAGGGAGAGAGAGAATCCCAAGCCGGCTCCATGCTCTCAGCAGAGCCTGCTGCAGTGCTCAATCCCATGAACTGTGAGGTCATGACCCGAGCCACAATCAAGAGTAAGATGCTTAAGTGACTAAACCACTCAGGTGCCCCGAAGATGATTTTTAAAAATCTTTTTGTCCACCGAGCAAAAAACTCCATCAGAAACCAAAAGCACAATGGAAATACAATGCCGCTTTAATGCCTGGGTTTTCTCTGAGCAAACAACAGACAAATGTGTTGAGGAAACAGGAAGTATTTATTGGAAACAGCTCTAGTGGTTAGTTATATAAGATGAATGAGGTCCAGGAGACCCTTTTGTGTAAGGCTGGGAACCATTAGTCCATATTTGCACATTTCTTGGCATGAGGGGATGACCCTATCTTCCCTTTACCCCTCAACAGTGAGTTAAACAGAAATTCCCCAACCCCGTCATCATTCTGTTGAACTCGCTGATCTTAAACCAGTTGAGCAACAGCAACTGGGTTGGGATGTGATTACTTCCACGTTCTGTGTGCCCTCTCTTCACAGGGGGAATGGTTAGGCTCCCTGCCTTCTTTGACAACAGGCTACCAAAATCAGGACTCAAGGCAAATGCCACAGCTACATGGAATGTGTCTCTTAAATAAAAGTCTAAGGAATTGGAAGAATGCAAGAAAATTCAAGCACTTTCCAGATTCCTCAGATTCCCCCAAATATGACAGACCTGTGGGCAAAGATCAGTGGAAATGTTGATACTTTTACAGCCACAGAAAAGCACATTAGCTGTGTGAAGGCAGGTGGTATTTTCTGATCCAAAACAGAATTCATTTCCGTACCCTGGTCACATAGGATTCTTCCAATGGAAGAAGATTCTTCTTACCCATTTTCCAGCCACCATTGAGGCGGCCAATTTTACAGGACTGCCGTGCAGGCTTCATGGGGCAGCCCACTGGAGAAGCAAACCATGGCCTCAAAAACTTGATCTCAGGGCTGATGCGATAGGCATCACCTTGGGGAACTTCCTAAAAGCACCACCACCACCCACTCCCAGGTATTCAGATTTTCTCAGTCAAGGGAATACCTTTTTTAAAAAAAAACTCTTTAGATAAATTTAAGGACAGCCAGGATGGAGGACCACTGAGCCACACAACATTTCTTTCTATGCTGGCGTCTGGGATTCTTTCTCCCTGGATTATCCTGAGAGCCTCCCAATGGAATTCTGTGCTGAACTTTGCCCCTCCCTGCCCACAACAAATCTATCCTAGTCCGAGAGTCCCTGAGCCCCTGGATTTGCTTTTATGAGACACATAATTCATCATGTTACTCTCCTGCTTATAACTCTACACTGACTCCCCACCACCTTTCTATACAGTCCAAACTCCTCAGCAGACCCACAACCTTCTTAATTTGGCCTCTGCCTTACGCATTTGTCTCCTGGAAGGCCTCTAAATGTAAGCTTTGCTCATCTTACTGAATTCCTTGGGGTTCCCAGAATGCAGCCTCCTCTCTCACACTGCAGGCTCTTAATTTGTTTTCCCCTGTACCCCTAAATTCTCTCTTCTCTACCATGTCAACTTTTCTCTCCCACCTTCCCTATGCTGGGTGAGATGCACTTACCAAAAGCTTCTTAGTTCATTTATATGTCCTGAAAGAATACTTGTTCCATATTGGAAGCACAAATAGATTTGTTTGAAGGAAAAAAAAGGATCCATTAATATTTTCCTCCCTCCAAAAACAGACTAAGAACTATAATGCAACCCCCCTTCTCTTCGCAATTAATAAAAATAAACGTTAAACACCCACAACTGCCAAAGACTGGTGATCAGGATTCACCTATGTAAAATGAATTTCTACATGGGCTAAGTCAGATAGCAAAATGTATATAACAATATTTACTACACTTTAATGTTATCTAATCACAGCCAAGATTTTGACTAGCAACTACATTCCTACCCTCAGGTGACTTAAAGCATTTTAAACATCTGTTGTGTATATTCTGAAAGAAACCGGTAAGGAAGCTTCTGGAAGACCAGTCGATACTAATTCAGTTTCTAAAGCTGTTTGGCCTAACTGGGGCTGACCCAAATCCGCCTTCAGGAATATTCTGGGATAGTCCTACACTTAAGTGAAGCCAGTCCTCCTTCATTTCCCCCTTCACTCGGTATGTATCTACTGAACATCTCCTAAGTACGCTGCCAGCTGTGCTCAGGGACAATCACACACAGGTTCCTGCCCAGAAGGAGGAAGCCAAATGGAAAGGTAATTCACAGTTGAGTACGTGGTGTCCGATGACCCTCTACTGACGGAAGAGCTGATTTCCTAAGGGCTATTCTAAGGTCTTTGTGTTTGTGAAGTCCCAAGTGGCCTGCTGCAGTAAACCCATGAATGCTCATTTCACAGGTGAAACTACCTACGTCCTGCATGCCCTCGCTCCTTCATCTACCCCATCTGTCACCCCATCTCCCTTGGGCTCACTGATCTAGCTATACTGGCTTCTTCTCACCCACCCCATATGCCCTTTCCTGCTTTATTTTTTCTCCTTCCAAAATATGTATTAGGTTTACTTTCTGTGTCTCCCCTCTGTAAGCTCCAAAAGGCACATTTCTTTGTCTACTTTACTCTCTGATACATCTTAAGCACCTATAGCAGTGTGGGGCACAAGGTAGTTGCTCAATGAATAAATATTACACAGCTACAATATGACTTTTGTTTTAGTGAAGTGGTTTTCCAATTTTTTTCTGACCAGGATCCATGATAAGAAATATATTTAACGTTATGATCTGGTACACAAATGTATGTATGCCATGTGTATACACACACATACACTCATGTATACAAACACGTGCCTGTACAAGCACACGCAAAACTGAAACAAGTTTCACCAATAACACTTAAAATTAGTTATGTGGTCTTAACATTTTTCTATTCCATTGAAAAAACTAGTTATTTGTTCCTCACCAAAGCAACCAGTTTGAAAGGTATTATTCTCACACTATAGCTTTTTCTTATAAAGAAAGGTAGGAAGAAAGGAAGGATGGAAGGAAGAAAGAGAAAGAGAGGAAGGGAGAGAGAGAGCGAGAGAAAGGAATAGAAAGTGAAGGAAGGAAGGAAGGGTAAACTAAGAACTTACATGAAGTACAGAGGAGAATGTGTTGAGGCACAGGAAAGACTCGTACGAATTCAGAGGTGGGAGGGGGCTGCTTGAGCACATGGTCTGTGCTCAGCCTTTAAGGAGGGGTTATAATCTATGTAAGACTGGGTGGGGGAGAGAAGATTCCGATTAAAGGAGACAGAATAGGCCAGGTGGAGAGGTGGGGAAGCACAGGAGTTTGTGAAAGGATGCTAAGCAGTCCGATGTACTAGAACCCTGAAAAAGGAAGGGAGGCATGAAGTGGAAGGCAGGTTCTCCCACAGAGCACATATAAGCATCTCCTTAGCCTGGTTATCCAAAAAGCAGCCAACGTTATTTCTTCAGATGTAAAAGAGTTGCTTTCTAATAATCCATCACACCAAGAAGGCAAAGTATTACCTCTGCAACAGGTCAGGAAAACAGGTCTAGGAAAGAATGTATTGCTTTGTTAGGTAGCCTTGAGAAAATAATCTCTCTGGACCGGTTTCCTCATCTGTAAAACCTGGGACTGTCCTGGGCTTTGTAGTAAATTCCCCAGGTTTCTGACTCTGAGATTTCTTTTATGACAATTTCCCCTTCTCTCTAAGACAACCTCTAGAATAGCTTCCATTGCTATTGTTAAGCTTCTAGATTTATCCCCAGTTCCACGGAGGTGTTGTTCTTCCCTCAAAAAACTGGATCAACAGTAACTGCTGTGAGTTCTCCAATTTTGCAGATTTACTGAAGCGTATCGCTAAAATTTGTAATTTGGTTTTTAATGGATCAGTTCCCTGATTTGTCTCATGAAGCCTATGTTCGTATTACAGGGAACTCAAGACCCTAGATATTTTTGCTCATGTGAGTCTACAGCCCTCAAACTAAAAAACGCATCCTTATAGGAGGAACATGCTTAGAAAACTCGGAGTTTTACTCTGCTTACTGAGTGTTTATATTCGTGCTTGGCTTCAGTAGCATCCTAACTTCTACAGAATCAGGGAGTCAGGTGCTGACGTGCTTCTTGGACCCTCTCTCATCTTTTCTCTTCACCAAGGAGGAAGCTGGTTTCAGAGTTTAGGTGATTCGCTGAAGGTTCCAGAATGGCCCTGCTCTCCTGGGTTAGTGCACTTTCTGCATACTTTGACTGCCTGCAAAGATTACCCTCACTTTTAAATCATCAGACTGTTTTTCAGTACAAGTAAAAATTGTAAGTTTGGGAAAGTTTCCTTCTTAAGTCTTTTTTTTCCTCTCCTGCTTGAGATCTGGTGGCAGATCTGTTGCTTTCTAATAAAGAACATTCCTAGAAATAATATAAAGGGGGGAAAAGGACCTATCTTTTCCCAGTAATGTGATGACAACTTAATATAAGGTTTTGCCTTAAAAAAAGGAAACCCCGAGAAACACACCCTGCAAGCCTATACCTGGTATTATGCACATGAAGAGAGGCTCCAGCAATGCAGAAATGAAATCAATTGACATCCCCTTTGGGGGATCATTTAGTTCAAGTGTTTGCAAAATACTGTTATATCACATCAAAAAGTATGTGCTCATCCCTCCCGAAGGCAAACAGCTCGGTATTAATTTGAGCCCGTGGTTGACAAGGCTCTCTCAGGTACCCAGATTTAAACCGATCCAGTTATTTCCAGGAACAGAAAATATCTCTCAGCTAATCAAAAACTGGCACTTACTACCCAGCACAAAGAAGTCATACTGAAATGAAAATAAGCTATGAAAGAAAAGGATACAGGATCATCACATTTTCCTATTTCATTTCTTTGTGGGGTGGGATTAAAACCCTTTGGTTTACGGGGCGCCTGGGTGGCTTAGTCGGTTAAGCGTCCGACTTTCGCTTAGGTCATGATCTCGCGGTTCGTGGGTTCGAGCCCCGCATCGGGCTCTGTGCTGACTGCCAGCTCAGAGCCTGGAGCCTGTTTCAGAGTCTGTGTCTCCCTCTCTCTCTGACCCTCCCTTGCTCACGCTGTCTCTCTCTATCCTAGAAATAAAAAAAAAAAAAAAACAAAAAAAACAAAAAAAACAAACCCTTTGGTTTACATACAAACACGCACACACATTTCTAGTATTCTGTATCAAATACTTATGCATTCCTAACCATGCAGTGCTAAGAAAAATAATGTGAAGTAGTACTTAAAATACTAAACCATTTATAGATAATAATTGCATAGATTAAGAAAACAGTTTCAAGAGAGGAAATAATCTAAATAACATACTTTTAAGAGCTCTTATTTTTCTGAATCTCATTTTTTCATAAAATGAAGCAGATGGTTTAAGATTATATAATCCACTTCCTTTGTAACTTACAATTCAAGGCAAAATACCTGGTTACAAAGCTAAAGTAGCCAACCCCCTATCTCCATGATGAAACGTTTGCAGGCACATCAGTTCTTTCATTTACGTGTTATCAAAGCTTATTCTACTAAGTAACCCCCAAACGAAGCCCAATGAAAAGAAAAAACAGGGCAGCGACTGGTAAAGAGAGCTGCCGTTAGGCATTCCTATGTCTAACCTCAAACAGGAAACACTATGTGATTTGATATTCTTAGTTGTGTGCCACAAGGTGTAAGGAAAATCTAGGACTACTGTCTTCTAGGGCAGCTAAAGAATTATTTTCATTAAAAATGCTGGTGACAACCAGCCCCCGAGACACACACAATCTAATGGTGAAAAGTGGTTCGGACCCGGTCCATCTGGTTTAGGAAGGCTTCTGGTTTTATATGGATACATCTTTCCTACAAACACTTTGAGACCCTCATTTGGTTGCTATCCACCTTTTGTTTACACATGCTGGCAGGAAGAGGCTTGAAGCACATATGACCTTGGACTAGTCACTGAATTTCCAGGCATCTCGGCTGCCCTTCACCAGGGAAGAGGCAATGTTTTTCCGGACTGCTTTTGCAAAGTTCTGGAATTTCCCAACGAAATGACTTTTAGAGACGCACATGCATCACGGAAGATCCGTTTTCCGCGCGATCTCTGAAAATGGGAGTTGTATGGAGATTGTCCCCTTGTGAGTTTACGGTTTCTCCGGACTTGGGTGTGAAGATGATTTCAGAATTTTAGCATCTTCTATCTACTTTGTCACTTGTGTGTGACAAGGGGGCAAGGCCCGGCTGTAGTGCGGCGCAGTCATGGGCCACAGGCCATCTCACCTCCAAGGTCCCTTCCTCTATGGCTTCCTCAGCGCTGCAGCCTGGGAAATGCTACAACCTCGGGGTGTGGAAAACTTCTGTCCCTCAGACATCCTCTAGAGACTCCTGCAAGGAGAAGGAAGGCGCCTTTCTGACAAGCTTCAGGAAGCAGCCTGCAATCCTCTCTGCGGGACACTCAAAGGTGGGGCGGGAAGAGAACAAAATGTGGATGGGAGGTGTCAAAGGCATCTGAGGACTCCGGCTTCACTGACCTCAGCCTTCAGTTAGTTTTTGATTTTCCTCCTGGGGACGGGAGGGGGTAAGACATGAAAAGGCCACCATGCAGAGGCTTGTGTGAGTGGAAGAGGAAGTGTACTTTCTACTATGAAACTCAGTTCAGCAGCAAAATTAAAAAACAAAACAAAACGGGGATGAATGATTAAGAGAAATCAATTCCCACTTTAACGCTAGCAAGGACATTACCAAGAACATTGCGTCTTACTAGGCAGTCATTTTCAAGATGCTATTCAAATGTTTTCATTGACATCTGGAAGAAAAATTTCCCTTAGAAATATTTTAAAATGCTTTCCCTGAAGAAAGCGTTATTCAGTATAGTCCATGGAAGCTAGAAAATGGAATCCCAGATTCTTTCCCCAAATGTGAAAGACAAAGGCTCAAGTCTCCATTCACTGCGCTCCAGAGGGGGGACATAGAAACCACCAATTTGTCGATTTTGGACCCTAAAATTACAGCCCTATGTGAGCCCCTTAGGAAACGGCAAAGTGACCGCAGGGTTCTACACGGCCACCGAATGCGGTTTCCTAAATGGGCTCTACTCCAGCCACGCACGTCTCCCTAAATTGCGCGTTACAGCACCTGTTTGGAATCCTAGCTCTGCCGTGTACAGCGAGCGACCTCCGGCAAGGGGTGGGACTCCTCCGAGCCTCAGATTCCCCATCTGTCCAAGGGGAACGATCCTATGTCTTTCGGGGGCTGCTGAGGTGAAGGTTAGGTGTGCAGTAAGGGCAAAGTACGTGAGAAATTTTAGCTTCTGTATTACTATTACCATCCTGCCCCAAGCCTGTGGATTGTTTATAAAAATTAAAAAGGAGCGTTCATACTAGAGAAGGTGGACTATTGCTTGTGAGGGACTGTAAGACTATCCACACTAATACATGCGCAAGGCTGTCCTCCTGCGCAGCACAGCAAGGAAGGTATAGTGAAGAAGCTGAGGCAGAGGAGACCTAATTAAAGAATCCTCAGCAGGACTACTCCCTACTCCTTATCATTGATCACGATAATCCTTAACAACAACACAGGATCGCGCAAGGAAAAGGGCACACGGGCAGGAAGAGGGTCCTTCCCGGCTGGGGCTCTTCCCCTTTTCCATTAATTAGATTTCGGACTAATTTGAGGTTGAAAGAAAACACCGACTGCACTTCTACCAGCAGCCCACTCCTACAAAGCAAATTTTAACCTCACAGTCTTTCTTAAAAGAGGAATGACCCTCAAGTCTCAGAATTCCTGATAAAAGGAGAATTGTGAAAACCTCTCCAGAAAAGCATTTCCTCTTAATTTCACAGGACGAACTGGGAGACTGCGCTTTTTGAGGACACAGTGTTTGGGTGTTAACACTTTACGACTGGGCATTAGTTCACCTTGATCGCCACAGCAAGGAACACTTTTTAGGTCCCGAATGCTGTGCACATCATTCCTTTGCATGGTAGGCCTGCAACCCCAGACTTTAAGGGTAAATCCTGTTAAAATGAGCACTCAGCGAAACTTAGGGGGAATAACCATGTTTAGAAATTAAATTCTCTCCTCTACTGGATCCCAACTCTTAGAATTCTAATCACTGAACTATGCAAACAACAAATCAAGACCACCTTTCCCCCCAGGTCTGCTTTATAATTTGGAGAACAGGCTTGGCCTGATGTGAGCCTTGATGTCCATTCTACTTTGGGGCCAGGTTTGACTATAGTGTTCTAAAGCTCTAAGAATTCGGTCTTTAGTGATTTGGCAATATCCAGAGAGGAAGGGGAAACATCTGAAGTTATTTTTACTTTTGCAAGTCTTCTGGCTTTACAGGGAAAACGTTAGGGTGGGTCAAGTATTGTCTGGAGCCCTTCAGGGCCTTTTTTTTTTTTTTTTTTTTTGCATGGCCTCATTTCCGTCTTCCTGTTGCTAGGAAGGAGAGTTAAGCATGAGAAACTTGTGTTTACAATACTGGACCATCCTGTCCAGCACAAGGCTCTCTTCAAAAATGTACGATTCACTTCACCCACTGTACTTTGGATGCCCCCATTCTTCTGGACCAAATCGCCCTTTCCTGAATATTTTCAAATTGCATATTTACCTGCCTCGGTCATAAAAATACCACTCTCATTTTAACATTGCATCATGGCTTAAAATCTCCACAGGGACACCAAGGGAAAGTCGAGTACTTATTTTTGTATTTTGAACCACCTCTTGGAACCCCACCAAGACTGACTGGAAGGCATCTTCATGGGGCCTCCCACATCCCCTCTAAGCCCCACACTGGTAAGGGTTTAAGTACTACATACATTTTTCACTCACTTTACAGTCAGAACTTACTTACTCGTAACATGTTTTCCTATTAATCTGGTATATTTTCCAGAAGCAACCAAATATCGTTTTTTAATGGAAAAACACCCTTAAATTTTGCCCGGTCTTTGCTCTTTGAACTATAGTATTGAACAATAACAAAATAAGAAACAAAAAATGGCTTTAGGTTAAAGGGCATCTGGCCTCTCCCCTTTCCTCCACAACTATAGGAAAATCCTCTGGCTAGCCTAATGTATGAAAACTTGGAACACTGCCTTCAATTAGCCATAGTCAATTGCTTAACCGTTCAACCTTTTCACTCTGAAGGAGTAAGTGGTGTTTCTCAGAAGATCTAAAGTTGGTAAGTTAAAGTCACAGGTTAAGTCACTGAAATAGTTCTCATCCACTCTAGGGAAAGATTTAAGTGGGAAGCTACTTATTTTGATCCTGTGGAGTCGGGAAACTAAGTCAGTCCCTGTTCTTGAGCTTCTGGCCAGGTTGGTGTAAGGTGTCACTCGGCTTGAATTAAAATAAAATCTTTATTTTATTTATTTATTTATTTTTGGGTCAAAAGCAAACTTTTAGAGCAGCTGGGAGAGAAAGTTAGTCTGCTGTGCTTCATTTTAAGCTCTGAACAGTAGTGCTAATGAAAAAAATATGCAGCCAGGCTCGGGCCATGCTGTAAATCTGGCATGCCACAATAAAAGTTAATACATGCAATTGCCAACATTTTCTCAGAAAATGTCTTGAAATAACTTCTGAACACACATCTGCTAACTATTTGACACTCATTCCCCAGGACTTTAGTTCTTCCATTAGGGGGGCTGTTGACTTACAGGGCACCCCTCTGGCCATCTGCTACAGTCTGCAAGCCAAGATGGCACTGGGTGCCTCCATTAATTCCACACTTCTGGTCTGCGAATTATCTCTGTGGAGGACCAGCCTGCAGTCCAGATGGATGCTGAATTAGTCAACCTCTTGGAGCTGCTGATAGATTTACATTCAGAGTTCTGCCGGGCTATTATTTTCCCTCATTCCTTCAGCAAACAGAGTTTGGGGGAAAAAAAAAATGTAATTTGAGACTCAGTATTCTACCTTCACCAGCGCTGTGATTTTTTTTTTTTTTCTATCCAAATGCGTCATACATGCCACCCCCATGAATCTTTCTGGAGTAGATGGCTGTGCCTAGGCTGCTTTGCTCCACCTCACCAACAAGGGCTGAAAGAGCTGCTTTTTTTTTTTTCTTTATTTTTTAAAAAGTTTTTTATTTATTTTTGAGAGAGAGAGAGAGAGACAGCATGAGCAGGGGATCAGAGAGAGAGGGAGATACAGAATCTGAAACAGGCTCCATCCAGGCTCTGAGCTCGCTGTCAGCACAGAGCCCAATGCCGGGCTGGAACCCTTGAACTATGAGATCATGACCTGGGAGGAAGTCAGACGCTTAACCGACTGAGCCACCCAGGTGCCCCTGAGAGAGCTTCTGAAACCCGAGAGTGAACCCGTTTGCTATGTGTAAAAAAGCTCACTCAACGCCAACGTGAGGCAAGGTTTTCTTCTCCAAGGTGCAGACTATTAACTATATGCAGGACTTTCCTTCCACAGTAATGAGCATATATTTGGTCTTTGTGAACCATCAATACCAGACACAGTGCTAAACTGTGTTAGTTCATTTGATCCTCACAACCTTCTTTCGTGGTAAATACAACTGTAATTCCCATGTTGCAGAGGAAGAAGGTACAGAGAGGTCTCAACACTCCCCAGACGCGCCCAGCAAGCAGGTTGCGGACCTAGGGTTCCTACTTCGCCAGCCTCACTCTGGTCTGTTCTAACTCCCCTCGCACGCAACAGGGGATGTAGGCTGGAAAGATGAACGGATTTAGTTAATAACCACAATCTGCAAATTACACGTGGCAGGTCCAATTTGCTGTGGCCAGGGGAGAAACTCGGAAGGATCAAAGTCTCAGCCGGTGACGTCGGAGATGGGGACAGGGACACAGAGGCAGCGTGGGGCAGCGTTCTGCAAGGCCATGACTTTGCTACGCAAAAAGTCGGGCGTGCTTCCTTCCTTCCTTTCGCCGGCCCAGGGACTCGCCCCGCGCTGGCGCCTCCTCCGGAGACAAGGGCGTGGGCATCTCCACCCCGCATTTTAGGAAACGCGATTCAACGCCCCAGCACGTGAAGGCACACGGCAACCCTCCCAGCAGGCGCCCCTCGCATTTAAGCCAAGGGGCTTGCAACACTCTCCAGGGGCCAGCAGCCACTGCAAACTTCTCTTAAGTCTGAATTAGTTTCCAGCATTTAAAATATTTGAGCAAAAACCAGTTTGAAATGAAAACATATTTCCCCCTGAATTTACTTTCAAATAGTTAAAAAAAACCCAAAACATTCCCAAGTGCCACTGGGGGCTAATCATCCCTAAATAAACTCTCGGGGAGTCTACACCGATTTCGGACTTGTATAGCGAGGTGCTGCAGGCACTGAGCCCCCAACGTCCCCGAAAAGGCGATCGCGCAGCGCCACTCGGAACCACAGCTTCTCGCCTGGGACTTAAGAGTACGAATAGCAGGGTCGCCGGCTCAGCCGGGCTGGCATTCGGCCCTCCGTGCGCCCCCGCCGGGTGTGCACCCCAGCCCGGCCCGGCGTCCCCAGCCCGAGCTGGAAGTTACCGTGGGCTTCAATTCCTTAGTGGCGGTCGCCCCGCCCGCAGCCCTTCCCGAAGCCCATCGGGCGCGCCGGCCAGTGACCCCCCAAGCAGTGGATAGCCAGGGGTCATTACCCGAAATTAAGAACTCCCTCCCCCAAAATATGACCCTCGTTTTCCCCACACTCCACCTCCTCCACTCCGAGAAAGTTGGGCGACTCGGTCCCGAGCCTCCTCGGAAAGCCGTTTAAAAGCACAAAACGACAGGCATCGACTTGACAAGGCGGGGTGACATTTCCTCCGCGGCGAGTCCCCTCCGCAGCTGGCTCCCGCAGCTGGCCCGGCGGCAAGGCACAAGTCTAGCTTACGTGTTAGGATCATGATGTCCGGCTTCTCCCTGCACATCAACTGCGGCGGGGGTGGTGGCGGGAGCGCAGTGGGGAAGTCGAGGCAGCTCAGCTCCCGCGCCGGCACCCCCGGCGGCACTCGAGACGCGCGCGCTGACGCCCCTCAGCGCATCCTTGCTGGCCGCTCCGCGCCCCTCGCCCCAGCCCCAGAAAGAAGTCGGCGTTTTCCAGAGGTCAAAGGGAGAGGGAGCTCATGGACAGGGGCGAGAAGCACGGGAGCGGGTGCTCCTGCGGCGGAGAAGTTCGGCCATGGCCCGGCTGGGAGCTAAGCGCCCTCGCTGGAGCCGCGGGAGCGCTCTGCCTCCCGCGCGCCTCTCCTGCCGCGCCCTCCCGAAGGGCCCGCCCCCGAGGGGAGGGACTAGGCTGGGCAGCGTGGCCTCCTCCGCGCCACCTAAGTAGTGGGCCGCGGCTTCTGGCCGTCCTCCAGGCTGAGGCCCCGCCCCCTGCCGCCCCGCCCGTCACCTCCTCCCTGCGGCGGGGGAGCCAGCCACAGCCTGCGGCCGTCCTCAGACCCCGCCCCCTCGGCCCCGCCCCGCGCCTCTGCTGCCCCGGGCTGGAATGTTTTCCTTTGGCCTCCAAGTCTGCAGGGGGAAGCTTCCTAAACTGTCCAATTGTTGGCCTCTGGGGTGAAGGCAAAGGCTGTAGCCTCTAGGCATTTATATGCGGGGGAAGTGTGAGCTGGACTTTGGGACATCGCGCACTTTCCTTCTTTCTCTTGATAGCTTTGCACTCTTAAAATTATCTCTAGGATTCTGCCTTACATCCTGGTGGGGACCGCATAAATTTGCAGAACGGAGCGGAATCAGGGAGGGAGGGATGAATCAGTGTTTCCTTATCTGTAGAATGGGGAGGATACCTGTCCCTTGGACAGTCATCATTCATTGTGCGAAAGCTTGCAGGGGTACAGGACAAATGTAAGTAATTAAC
This sequence comes from Hyaena hyaena, assembly GCF_003009895.1. NCBI lineage: Eukaryota > Metazoa > Chordata > Mammalia > Carnivora > Hyaenidae > Hyaena > Hyaena hyaena. Next base: position 3,553,951 of record NW_024080648.1, on the reverse strand, counting down.
ACTGGGACTGGGTTTTTACTCAGCATGCCTACTGTGTGCACTTTCACAGTGTTTTCCAAACTATCGACCTTGGGCCTCAACCCAGTGCAGCTCCTGCAACTAACTGGTAGGACCAGTTGACTATACCAGAGAATAATTTCTGATGGTGATAATCTGCACTTTTACAAACCTTGGGTGATTCTGATACACTGTAATTTGAGGGCCCCTGATATAATAGGAAGCCTCATTAAAAACTTTTTTTTAATGTTTTATTTCTGAGAGAGAGAGAGAGAGAGAGAGAGAGACAGCGTCAGCAGGAAAGGGTCAGAGAAGGAGACACAGAATCCGAAGCAGGCTCCAGGCTCTGAGCTAGCTGTCAGCACAGAACCCGACGCGGGGCTCGAACCCACAAACCGTGAGATCATGACCTAAGCCGACGTCGGATGCTTAATTGACTGAGCCACCCAGGCACCCCGGAAGCCTCATTTTTAAAGATCACAAATGCATACAACCTCTGAAAGATTTTTAAAAATTCAGACTGGGGTTGCATGAAACTTTACTTTGGGGCTAACTGATGCTTTCTGCCTATTACCTCTGGTCAAAGAAAACTACTAAACCCATTCATTCAACAAATACATCAAGAGCATTTATTATGTGCCAAACACTGTGAGCAAGAAAGAGAAACTTCTCTTCCCTCCTAAAATGTACTTCCCAGTGGGGTAGATGCACAATAAATGAAGCAAAAAAATGAAATATTTAGTAGTGTCTTGGATGGAGATACATAAAGGAGGGGAGGGGAGAGAGTTGTGGGAAGGTCTCTTTAAATAGGGTTAAATGCAAATCAGGAGACTAATTTGTCTTAATTATGATTTAAAATGCATTGATTTTATAGTCATTCCTTAGTTTACAGAAAAGGGGCTCTTTTTCACACCCCCCCCCCCCTGTTTTTTAAGAACAATAAAAATGCTAACTCTACCACTGGCTCTCTAATGTACCCAAATCAGAATTCTGGCTCTGGAGAGTGGCCTTTCAGGTTTGGGTCTCTATTCAATAGATATTTCTAGGGCTTTTACCTGCTTACAACTGCTGGGCAAGGGTCTGCCCATCTCGTCTCTACCTGCTGAGAGTTTACATCTGGTGGGGAAGCAGAAAGGAGGCATGTGAAAAAGAGGTGCTGTGAATGTCCAGAAAAGTAGAGCTCGAGAAAGCAAGAAGAGCTGCCCTCTGAAGTTTGGATGCTGCAGAACTGTCCAAATGCCCACAGGTGCCAGCAAGGTGGAGTGTGATTCCAGGGGAGGCTGGAAAAGTAAGGGCAAGAACTGTTCAATTCCCTGCCTGACTGTGTTAAGGACTGTTTTATCCTTTCCAGTTATAAACAGTGAGAAGCCATTTGAATGGATGAAGGCATGCCCTGGCCAGATCTGCAACTTTGAAAAGACCTCTCAGGCAGTAGTGCGTACTTTAGACTTAGAAAATAGGAATACACCTCCTAAACGTACTAATTTCCCTTATTTATTAAAAATCCAAACTTAATATATTCTAAGCATCTCCCCCAAAGCATATTAACTCTCAGAGTAATTTCTTAATGTTTATTATTAGTTGAGTGAAGTTACATTCAATTTGATTAGGTTTCTAGGAGTTTGTGCAATCCCTATACAACCACCCCCCATGAAGTATTTGAGAATAAAACATGCTAATCTCTTCATCTCTTCTTGTTCAAACTCCATTCCTTTCTCCTTGATTACTGATGACCCAGTCTTCTCTGGATCTTCTCTAATTCCATCACATTTCTCTAGAGGTTTCTGTTACATGCACTGCTCATCATTTACAATACTCATAACTCCAAAAACATTATCCTTGGTGAGGTATTGTTCTGCATATGGCCTGTACTGAATCTCTTCACCTTCTTCCATTCTTTGGTTTATCCACAGCCTGTGTCCTGAGCCAAATCCCAACTTTCGTCAGTTTAATTCTTGCTCCCGATAGAAATGGATGTGCTACATTTTGAAGGCTGCTCAGCACCTCTAGAATAGTGGCTGAAAGCAGGACTTTTGTAGTCAGGCCACTTCCTAGCTGACTGATGAACACATTATTTTGCCTCTCAAACTTCAGTATCTTCATCTTTAAAAAAGGAGGTTGAACTAGTGCCTATCTTCTGAGGTTTTCAATGAGGATTGAATAGGGTAATGCACATAAGTGCTGAGCACATAATAAGCACTTGGTGATATTAGCCATTATTATTACTAGTACTAAGTGGGCACATCAAACAAAAACATGAGATTTCTATTTAAATAGTCATCCATGAGAAGATTAAAGCAAAACAAAATGAGACCTTGAATTTAACCTTGATGAATCTGAGGAGCCTCTACAAACTGGGGAAAGGAAGGAGTGGAAAAGTCATTAAGAGTATCAACAAACACTGGTGCTTTGCCAGATGAAAGAGGTCCCAGGGATAGCGCACACTCCTTCGTCTGCACTTAGCCTTCAACTCATCACCCCATGTTTCACTTCTGTGGTAGGCAGATGACAGTAGACTAGGCTTTTTGGCTGAGTTGTGTTAAGTGACATTGGGTATTGAAACCCTGGACTCTGAGAGGCGGGGATTAAGTGGCCCATTTCCCCACCAGCAGGCTATGGTCCTCCCAAACCCCTTCAACATATGACAAGAAAAAACATCACAAATGACACCAGGTTTTGTTGCCACAGTTGACACAAGGACAAGGGCCTGGGCTGCTTACTTGCTGCCATGTTCCTCTGAGTTTGATCATCAGGTTCATGGAAGCTGATCACTGGGATATCCTACTCTATCTGGATGTTTTCACATTCAACTGTGTGTTATCAGGGCAAGAAAAATCACATATGTAATTCCTAAATGATAGAAAGCTAAGTGACTCTGGTTCCTACTCTATATTAATGATTGAGATTAGATATCATTGATATTGCTCAATACATTCTCTAGCATTTTCTTCCATTATAATGCATTTTTTTTTTTTTTTTAAGAGTAAAACTCAAGTGTCTGTGGACACTTAGGCAGGTAATACTGGTGAGGAAAGCAAGCCACAGTGGGGTGGGAAGACCTGGGGAACCCAGCTCTCCCCAAGGGGTCAGGGTAACTCAGGCGCATTTGATTGTTGGCCTGTGTTCACATAGCTACCCCATGGTTTTGGGTTAAAAGATTTTTCAAGAGCCTCCTTGCTTTCTATAATTTTATTTCAAACCTCCCAATTTTTAGATGCTGGCAACTAATTTAAAAAAAATCTAAACTCATTCCAAGTAATTCAACTTTGAGGTTCACTTAGCTCCACGGCAACTAATTTAAACCTCTGCTCTAGTGATATGAGCCAAGCAATGTCTTTGGAAATGTATTTCTCTCCCACAGGAACGAAAATCCGCCTGAGTTTGGAAAATGTTGTAATTTGTATTCAATGGGGCATTGTGAAATCAGTGTGGAAAAAAAATTATTTGGAATGTTCAAAGGAAATATGACAAATAATACAGACTTTTGGAAATAATTTTTAAACAGTATTCGATTAAGAGAAATAATTAAATTTAAAATTTAATGGTTGTCCTTAAAATATTCACTTATGTTTAAGTTTCCACGACCGAAGTTTGGGTTCTTTCCCCACTGTTCAGCCTGGTATTTAACCTTTTCATAAGTATATAAGGGAGACTGTGGGGGCTTAGTCAGTAAAGCGTCCAACTTTGGCTAAGGTCATGATCTCACAGTCTGTGAGTTTGAGCCCTGCGTCAGGCTCGAGCCTGCTTCAGATTCGGTGTCTCTCTGTCTCTGTCTCTGGTGTCTTCTCCTCTCTCTGCCTCTCTCCTGCTTGTGCTTGGTCTCTCCTTCTCTCTCAAAGATAAATAAACATTAAAAAAATTTTTTAATTAAAAAAATGTTTAAAATTCAAATGCTGGAGGTATCAGATGGGGAAAGAAGAGAAAAAGAGAGGACTAGGCAGTGAAATAGATATTCATCCCCTTTTAATTTTATTTAGAGTAGCCCTCTTGTTCAGTCATTTTTGGACTACATCTTCTGAACAACTTAAAAGTTTAAAATATGGGCAAGGTGACTTAGTCTACCAGTGATATTTTTAGTTAGGAGCAGGGAGTCCTTATTCCTGCATAAATGTAACATAAATCTACTTGTGAGATAATCACCTAAACCCCATATGAACCAGCCTGGCATAGTGCTTTTTATCATCCAACAATTATTTATTAGACCCTGGAAAAGGCAGTGTGCTGGTGAAGCAAAAATGGACATGAACCAACACATCGTGGGGATGGAGTGTATAGCGTGGTGACTGTAGCTCACGCCACTGGGCTAGATATTTGTATGCTGCTAAGATAGTAGATCTGAAAAGTTCTCTTCACAGGAAAAAAATATTTTGTAACTATGTGTAGTGACCAATGTTAACTAGACTTACTTTGGTGATCATTTATATATAATATTTCAACTCTGAAAGTAATATTATATATCGATTATATCTCAATAAAAATATTTCAGTAAATAACAAAAGAACACGAAGAGAGGGCTTGGAGGAGAAAACTCTTAGGAGCAAAGTAGGTGCAGCTACTGTTCTGTAACAGTTCAGTGGAGGATTTCAATATACTGAATTCTCAATCCTAATTTGATAAATCCATCCACATTCTTTCCTGAGATGATTACAATATTTACAGTAGAGTTTCCTTTTAAAGACAATGTCATCTAGCATCCTGGGTACCTGATTAACCCAAGGCCTCAGGGCTCAGCATGTAGGGAAGGAGGGAGCCCAGGCACCACGTAGAGCTCTTACTGCTCCCAACTTCCATTTGATCTTCACCAATGACTACTCTGACTCTTTCATGTGTGCTCTGAAGACACAAAAAATCAGCCAATAAGAGGTAGAAATTGCCTCCATGAAAGAAACTGGGCTACTTTTCCAATGAATTAGCCAATTTTATTTTATATATTTTTTAAAGTTTATTTATTTATTTTGAGAGAGACAGAGAGGGGCTTGAACTCAGGAAACCCTGAGATTAGAACCTGAGCCAAAATCAAGAGTTGGACACCTAACAGACTGAGCCACCTGGGCACTCCTGAATTAGCCAATTTTAATGGCATCCTTTGATTCTTTATTTGGACAGTTACTAGTTTTTTTTTTGGTGGGGGGGGGCTTGTAGCAAGTAATTCATTGAAAGCTGAGGATAGACAACATTATTTTGTAAGTAAAATAATACTTAATCCTTTGCTTTATTATTTAAACTTTATGATTATAAAATATCCATTGCTACAAAGGTTAGAAAACATGGAAGAGTATAAAGAAAAAAATTAACCTCCTCATAACTGCACTACCAGAGATAACTGCAGACTCTCTTCTATTTTTATGTCTATCCTCCCAGTCAGGTTTTTAAGTACAGATATTTTGTTATATAAAGTTGGGATCATAGTTTATATTTTTTTGTAATGTGTTATTTCATTTACTATACCTGAAGAATATGACTTTTTATATTTGCTTAATATTCTATCTTACGGATTTCCCACAAATCAATTAACCAATGTTAGGGCGCGTGGGTGGGTCAGTTGGTGGAGCATCTGACTCATGGGGTCATGGTCCCAGGATCATGGGATCAAGCCCCATGCTGGGCTCTGCACTGAGCATGGAGCCTGCTTAAGATTCTCTCTCTCTCCCTCTGCCCCTCTCCCCCCTTCCTCTATCTCTCTCTAAGAAACAAAACAAAACAACAAAAAAACCAATGTTGAGCTTCTAATTTTTCAGCATTTTATTTGTTGAAGATTCTTGTATAATAAATTTTAAAGAGCAAGAATGATAATTTCCTTAAGCATATTTATTCACTTAAGTACTTTGAACTAAGAGACCACAGGGTATTGGGACATTACGTACATATTTCTAAACTGTCATCCAGAAACTCTGTGCCTAACTTACATTTTACCAGTGTTTGAATGTTCCCATGTCTCTCCACTTAAGTATTGTAAACATTATAAATTTCTATTCCTACTGGTAGCTTAATGAACAAAAAGGTGTTATCTCATTACTGTTTAAGTCTACATTTGTTTGCATACTAAACTGGCTGAATCTGTTTTACTGTAGTAAAATATACCATTTTAGCCATTATTAAATGTATAGTTTGGCAGCATTATGCTCATTAAGGCTATTGGGTAACTATCACTACCAGCCATCTCCAGAAGTTTTTCATCTTCCCTAACTGAAACTCTGTATCTCTTTAACAATAAGTTCCCAATCTGCTCCCCCACCCCTAGCCCTTTGGGACCGCGTTCTACGTGCTGTCTCTAGCAACTGAACTATTCTAAGTACCTTATGTAAGTGGAGTCACACAGGGGCACCTGGGTGGCTCAGTAGGTTAAGCATGTAACTCTTGGTTTCAGCTCAGGTCATGATATCACAGTTGGTGAGTTTGAGCCCTACATCTGGCTCCACACAGAGCTTGCTTGGGATTCTCTCTCCCTCTCTCTTTGCCCCTTTCCTGCTCACCCTCTCTGTCTCTCAAAAAAACAAAACAAAACAAAAAAACAGAAAACAAACAAAAAATCATAAGTGAAATCATACAGCATCTATTCTTTTGTTTCTGGTCCTTTTGTTAATATGAAAATATTTTTTTAAATGCCTGTTTAAAAAAATTGCCTATTTAGTCCTATAATTCTCTTTCTTGTTCAATGAAGCATTTTGTCTTTTGTTACTGATTTAAAAATATTATTTATATATTAGAAACATTAACCATTTGTAATTTACTATAAAAATATTTTTACTAGTTTGTCATCTGCCTTTTAAGCTTGTTTATTTACGATACTTAGGAAAATTAACAAGATTTCAAACAAAATTCAAAGGTCTTACTTGTTTTTTTTTAATGATTAACTAGGAGTTTACTTAAGTAGTTTCCTCTATACAGTTTGAAGCCAGAAATGCTGACACAAAATCAATTTGTAAAACAAGGTCATTTAGCGTGTGAGATATTTTGCTTTTAATTATAGGTTTCATTGTTTACTCAAGGAAATATTCCAGCTGTCTTGATTTTTCTATCTGCCCTAATGTCACATTGAGACATCTTACATAGAGTGAGACTCCATCAAGGCCTCTGCGAAAAAGGTAGCAGGGGCAGGGGCAGGGTACCAGATGGAGACCTAAGGGCACTGAATTTGAGAAACTTTTTGACTTTCAACTTCTCCGTAAGCGCAGTGTGTGTGTGTGTACACATACGTATCTACTAATAACTACATCTTGGGACATCTAAGAACTTTTTTGGAACTAAGTACAACATCAGTATGGTCATTTCAATTTGTGGGCAAAACCTATTTTTAGTATTGATCTCTACCATCTTGTTCAAAGGAATCTTTTATTGGAAAGATATTCCAGGTTGTGAATTAGAAGAATTAATGTGGTTAAAATGGACACACTACCCAAAGCACTCTACAGATTTAATGCAATCCCTATCAAACCACCAATAGTGCTTTTCACAAAACTAGAACAAATAATACTAAAATGTGTATGGAACCATAAAAGTCCCCCAAAAACCAAAGCAATCTTGAAAAAGAAGAACAAAACAGAAAGTATCACAATTCCAGATTTTAAGATATACTACAAAGATGTAGTTAGTGATCAAAACAGCACGGGGCTAGCACAAAAATAAACCGAGACACCAATGGAATAGAAGAGAGAGCCCAGAAATAAACCCATGCTTATATGGTCAATTAATCTATGACAAAGAAGCAAGAATATACAATGAGGAAAAGACAATCTTTTCAATAAATGGTGGTGGGAAAACTGGACAACTATACGCAAGAGAATGAAACTGGACCACTTCCTAACACCATACACAAAAATAAGTTCAAAATAGACCAAAGACATAATGTGAAACCTGAACACATAATCCAAGAAGAGAACACAGGCAGTAATTTCTGACATCAGTGGTGGCAACATTTTTCTACGTGACTCTACCAGGGCAAGGGAAACAAAAGCAAGAATAGGCTAGTGGGGCTACATCAAAATAAAAAGCTTTTGCACAGTGAAGGAAACCATCAATGAAATAGAAAGACAACCTACTGAATGGAAGAAGGTATTTGCCAATGACAGATCTAATAAGGGATTAATATCCAAAATATATAAAGAACGTATACAATTCAACACCAACACACCCCCAAACAATCTGATGTAATTAGTGATCAAAACAGCACATAAAAAATGGGCAGAGGACCTGAATAGACACTTTTCCAAAGAAGACATACAGATGGCCAACAGATACATGAAAAGATACTCCACATCACTAATAATCATTGGGGAAATGCAAATAAAAACCACAATCAGTTATCGCCTCATACCTGTCAGATGGCTAAAATAAAAAAGACAAGAAATAACAAATGTTGATGAGGATGTGAAGAAAAAAAGAACTCTCATGAATTGTTAGTGGGAATTCAAATTGCAGCCACTGTGGAAAACAGTATGGAAGGTCCTTGAAAAAAACCTAGAAATACCGTGTGATTCAGTAATATCACTACTGGGTATTTACCCAAGAGAACAAAACACCAACTTAAAAAAATACATGCACCTCAGTGTTTACTGCAGCATTATTTTACTAGCCAAGATATGGAAACAAACTAAGTGTCCATCAATAGATGAATACATAAAGAAGGTATGGGATGTGTGTGTGTGTATAGACTATATAATAGTATATTGTACAGCTATAAAAAAGGAGATCTTGCCATGAATGGACCTAAAAGGCATTATGCTACGTAAAAATTGTCAGAGAAAGCTAGTACCATACGATTGCACTCATATGTGGAATCTAAAAAACAAAGGAATAAACAAACAAAAAGGCAGAATCAGACCTATAAATACTGAGAACAAACAAACTGACTTGTCAGAGGGAAGGGGTGGGGGACGGGTAAGATGGGTGAAGGGGAAAGGGAGATACAGGCTTCTAGTTATAGAATGAATAAATCATGGGACTAAAAGGCACAGCATAGGGAACAGAGTCAATACGAGATTTACTAGCACTGTATGGTGACACATGGTAGCTACGCTTGTGGTGAGCATAGCATAAGATAGAGAGAAGTTGAGTCATTATGTTGTGCACCTAAAACTAATGTAACATTGTGTAAATCAACTGTACTCAAAAATTAAAATTTTAAATAGTAAAGGAGCCATTTGGTGGTTCTTCCTACTTTGACTTTTAAATCCATACCCAATGTCATTCTAAAGCATGTGCTCAAAGAAAATTCTCTGCCATAGTTTTGAAAAGTTGAGTGAAATCACTGATGAGTTTGTTTTCACTAAGGAGATATTTTGTGTTCATCTGAGTTGTCACGTGTTGCTCTTTCTTCATAGTAGACTGGGTCCTAAAAAGTGATAATATGGCATGGCATGGGTTTGAGCAATGCCTGAAAAAAAAAACGGTTCTTTTTCTTGGCTGCTAACTCCAGCATGTTGGTCATTACAGTGTGATTTCTGGAAACCCCTACACAGCTCCAGATCATTAACTTACTTTTAAGAGCCAACAGGAGAAAGGGACTGCAGTTCGTTGTCAAGCTTGACTTTTCATGCATAACCAATTCAGTCAATTATCTGATATGGATTCAGCTGAATGAAGATGCATTTTTGGGGAATTGCAAGGCAACATATTATACATTTTTAAAAGAAGACCTGGCAATAAGACTCATGAACTGGGGAAGACTGATGTTTGAAGATTTGCTGGGAGAGAATACACTAGATTGGCTCTCTCCAATACAAATATCGTATTGTTGAAAAAACTATTTCTCTACTGATCATTGCCATTTTTTTGGGGTGAGTTGACAAAATAGACATATAAAAGGCAAAAAAATTTTAGAAAATCCCACTTAATTTCATGACTGAGTTCTCCAGATCTAAATTAAAAAAAAAAAAATATGTGAGGATCTCAAGGTCGATGCGTGTGTAGAGGAAAGAGATCTGATATATATCTTGTTCCTAATCTGGTCATAGACGCTATCTGTGGCCTTGAGTTGCTCATATAATAATATCTCTTGCTTCTTAATTTTTAAAATATCACAAAATATATGATATACAATATACTACATATTAACTATATAAAAATAAAAATAGATATAATTCAGATGACAGAACAAAGGTGTTGGAGCATTTAACTCAGGATTTTAAGTTGTAGATACAATATAATTTGGAGATAAATATTATTACAGATAAGGACTTCAACTTGGAGAGGTCACGTATCTTGCTTGCATACCAAAATTTCAAGGATCATCTTTAAATTTTTTTAAATGTTTATTTTTGAAAGAGAGAAAGAGAGAGACAGAATATGAGCAGGGGAGGGCCAAAGAGAGAGGGAGACACAGAATCTGAAGCAGGCTCCAGGCTCTGAGCTGTCAGCATAGAACCTGATGCAGAATTCATGAACTGTGAGATCATGATCTGAGCCAAAGTTGGATGCTCAACTGACTGAGCCACTCATGCGCCCCTCAAGAATCATCTTTAAAAGAGCTGAAATGGTTAGCAGAGGGAAAATCCGGAGTAAGAAAACAAAGAGATTTAAGAATTAAAAAAAATTTTTTTGATGTTTTTTATTTATTTGTGAGAGAGAGAGACAGGATGAGCAGGGGAGAGTCAGAGAGAGAGGGAGATACACAATCTGAAGCAGGCTCCAGGTTCTGAGCTAGCTGTCAGCTCAGAGCCCGACGTGGGGCTTGAACCCACGAACTGTGAGATCGTGACCTGAGCCGAAGTCAGACGGCTCATGCCTGAGCCACCCAGGCGCCCTGAGATTTAAAAATTTTAAAGTAAGAAAGGCATAAGATAAAGATATAGGAGAGAGTACATCAAATAAAAAATACACATATATGTCCAAAATGATCAGTATTTATCAGTAATAATAATAAATATAAATGGTGTCAAATTGCCACTTAAAAGCCAAACCTGATAGATCATGTTGGTCTCCAATAAAAATAAAAATAAAAATAAAAATCCAGCTATGTATTAACTTGAGCTACATCAAAAACATTAGGATATGGACAGATACACAGGGCAAATATTAAGCAAAAGAAAATTAGGATAACTACATAGACAGAAATAAAAGTCGGTAATTCAAAAAGAACTGTAAGTGGTGAAGAGGGCTGCTATCCAACACTAAAAAAGTGCATTTAATGACTAGAAATGATTTTGAAGCTGTGTGCCCTGAATAAAATAACCTCAAAATTTACAAAGCAAAAATTGGTAGAATTAGAGGGAGAAATTGACAAACATCATGGTGGGTGATTTCAAGAGACTTCTCATAATTTTGGACAGGTTGAGCAGACAAAAGAAAAAGTAAAATAGAAATCGATGAACTCATCAATTAGAACACACATATTCTCTTCGCTGCAATATTAAAGCCACACAAATAACACAAACCCACTGACCATAAACTAAGCCAATGAGCAAATCTTAACAAATTTCAGAGTGCTGTCATATTGACCATTGTGGTGGTTTTAAAACATGTGCAGAAAATCTTTTGCAATCTTCTCCTCAAAAAGTAGAGTCAATGTTCCCTCTACTTGAACCCAGGTGGTCCTGTGACCTTCAATGATGACAGTGTGGTACAAGTGATTCTGATTTACTTCCAAGATGGGTTAGAAAAGGTCATGTGGCTTTCAGCCAGTTTTTTCTTGAGAGATGTTTGGCTATCCTGAGTCCCTGATGGGCAGACAGAACTGGAAGGGTAAGGGAGAGGCTGATGTCAGAGGAACTCCATTTTAGCCCGTGGCTGTTTGAGTTTTCCCAACCAAGGCACCAGATACGGGAATGGAGAGCCCTTTGAGAGACCCCCAACCCTCGCTACCCTCTGACCACAACTGCCCAAGACACCCTGAAGAAGAACTGTCTTGTTTAGTCCGTCGACTTCTAGATCCATGAGCAAAATAACTGCCACTGTTTTATGCCACTGTCTTGGGTCTTGGGGTGGTTTGTTATGCAGAGAACACTTGGATTCTCTGACTGAAATGTAATTAAATAACGACAGTATGCATTTTTAATGTTTTAACTCATAATTTATAAAGGTACTAAGTATCACATGATTCAAGAAGAAATCATACTGAAAAATGTTAAATACTGAATGATACTGAAGGTGCTGCATATTGAAACTTGTGGGATATAGCAGCAACCAGTATTTGATGATACATAGAAGCTTAATTGTTCATACAAGCAAAGGAAGAAGGCTGAAAATGAGAGTACCAGCTTAGAAAAAGAACAGAAGAATAAACTCAAAGAAAACATAACAAAGGAATTAATAAATAACAGAGTGGAGATTAATAAAACTAGTAGGGACGAGTAAGCATGGAAAACAACAGTGAATAAGCAAACTGCATAATGCTTAAACTCATTATTAATCAACATGCACATTGATACCATAATCAGCTAACATTTTACATATACTGGATTTACAATCAAAAAGTCTTGGCAACGTCAACTGTCGCCAAGGATGCGGAATGGTGCTGGTGGAAGTATATATTGGCACGACTGCTTATAAAAGCAATTTTACATTTATTTTAAAAGTGAACATTAACTATGCTATGATACAGCAATTCTCCTCTGAGGTACGTATACTAGAGAAACTCTTGAATAACTCACAAATGTTAGCAGTAACATTTTATTCGGAAAGATCGGAAATAATCCCAATGTTGATCAAGTGGAGACTAGATCTTTTATTTATTTTTTAAAAAAATGTTATTTAAAGTTTATTTATTTATTTATTTATTTATTTATTTTTTTAAAATTTTTTTTAATGTTTTTATTTATTTATAGAAGAGAGAGAGAGAGACAGCGTGAGCAGGGGAGGGTCAGAGAGAGAGGGAGTCACAGACTGAAACAGGCTCCAGGCTCTGAGCTGGCAGTCAGCTCAGAGCCCGATGCGGGGCTCGAACCCACGAACCGCGATATCATGACCTAAGTGAAAGTCGGACGCTTAACCCACTAAGCCACCCAGGCGCCCCATTATTTATTTATTTTGAGAGAGACAGAGAGATAGGGCAGGTGAGTGAAGGAAGAACAGAGAGACGGGAGAAAGAGAGAATCCCAAGCAGGCTCCGCACCGTCAGCACAGAGCCCAATGTAAGGGGCTTGAAACCACAAACTGTGAGGACATGACCTGAGCAGAAGTCAACAGCCAGACACTTAACTGACTGAGTCACCCAGGCTCCCTGAGAATAGATCTTTTAAACTGGCATAGTTTTACAGTGGAATAATACACAATGGTGAAAAGAAGTGAGCCATAGCTTTGTGCGACAACATGGATAATTCTTTGCGACAACGTTGAACGGAATATCGGCACTGAAAATAAAATGCTTATGTGGTAAATATAATTGGCAAGACGAGAAGGGAATGATAGATTCAACATTCAGGATTGTGACTGCCTCTGAAGCAAGGCAGGGAGACTAGCTGGGGAAGAAGTCAGCTGGGTGGCTTTACCAGGAAAGGTAATATTCCAGTTCTTCGGCTGGGTTTTGGATTAAGAGCTGTTGTATTATTGTGTTCTATAACTGAATACATGTATTTGTGAATACATATATTTTCTTCTTGGTATTAAGATTTTTTTTAAAAAAAGAAGTAACATTGGAGAAATTTTATTACATTGGTATAAAAAAAAAAGTCAACTGTAGGGTCAAATCCAAATTTGAATCCCACAACTTCTACCTATTTGCTACATTATCTTGGAAAAGTTACTTTAGCTTCAAATCTTACTTTTCTCATTCATCATATGGAAATAATAATACCTCCCTGGGTAGTTGTGAGGATTAAAACTGATTGTTATAAAGGGCTCAAAACATATTTATGCACTTAATAAGCAACAGTAACTGAAACCTTAAGTCAAAATCTATTTTTGATATGTGTGTGTGTGTTCAATTTGTTTAGGCTCTTAAATATATTGTAATATTTGTAGTTGTAATTTCATTGCACTGCTGTTTTACCTGTCTTTTAAAAAATTTTTTTTAAAATGTTTTATTTATTTCTGAGAAAGAGAGAGACAGCGTGAGCAGGGGAGGGTCAGAGAAGAGAGGGAGATACAGAATCTGAAACAGGCTCCAGGCTCTGAGTTAGCTGTCAGCACAGAGCCTGATGTGGGGCTCGAACCCACGAACCTTGAGATCATGACCTGAGCCAAAGCCAGACACTTAACTGACTGAGCCACCCAGGCGTCCCTACCTGTGCCTTAAAAGAATTCTTTTTCGTTTAATTATTGTACTAGCTATCCTCTGATATAGTGTTATCACTGAAAAGTTCCAGAACCAGTGAATCACTGATACTGAAAATAATTAAATCTAAATTTATAAGTTATTAAAAAACAATTTTCTGTATCTCTTATTTCCCTTATTTGCATTAGTTTACATTATCAAATCCAAATAATATTAATAATATCAATAATGATAATAGTAGAAATAGTAATCTGACTCTGTAAAGAAACATCTACCTTTCTAATGTTAAAGTTCATTCCTATCACACTGCATCTAAGACATGCCTTCCATGTTTATTTCAGTTCTATGGCTAAAAAAACTGTATTATGCTACTCATGCTCCTAGAATGTTTAAAGTTGGAGAGATAAAATCCAGCACAGAGAACTAGAGGGAAAAGCAGACCAGGTAATTTAATCTAGGAGTCACAAGACATTCCTGGTTAGTTTTGACTTGATCTGGCTCCGATTTATCTCTGCTCCTCAACAATCCCTTGAAATCTGTACAAAATTTACCAACAATGAAGGGAACACTGATTAATAGAGTACAAATTTTAAGTCTCTCTGTAATGATCTATCTGATTTTAGGCAAAGTGAAGGCAAGAGTGTCCATGGCTTCCTCCAAAAAGTATTAAATATGAATTAATCAGCTCACAATTTATATACTTTCTCTTCATTTGCCTGATAGGGTAAATTTGCACGTCTGTGTCTAGGATCTATACTTTGGTCAAAAGAATTTTTTTTCCTCATGAGGCTATAACAGAAACTGAACATATAAGTTTTTTTTTTAATGTTTTATTTATTTCTGAGAGAGAGAGAGACAGCATGAGCAGGGGAGGATCAGAGAGAGAGAGGGAGACACAGAATCTGAAACAGTTTCCAGGCTCTGAGCTAGGTGTCTGCACAGAGCCTGATGTGGGGCTCGAACCCATGAACCATGAGATCATGACCTGAGCTGAAGCCGGACACTTAACCGACTGAGCCACCCAGGGACTCCTGAACATACAAGTTTTATCGTTTGAACTCTTCCTCAGAACTGAGCTTCTAAACAATAGTCCCCAACAGTCCCAGTCTCCTGGAGGAGTGACAGATCTAAGCAGATACTCTGGCCTAAATAAATCTCCAGGGCAAGACAAAGAATGGCAAATGTAGGGCCAGCAGCTTCCCTAAATCACTACGTGTGGATTTTTCATTCCTCTTTTCGAAACGAATTTAGCACTTGTCTGCACTGACGGCTTTGTGATCCCAATGGTCTTTTAGTCCCTCTATCACCAGTCTCAAATCTTAAAATCAGAAAAGGGAATCTGGATTTTCCACACTTATGGAGAGGCAACAGTTCTTATCTGAAAATGACATTCATGGTGGAGCTAGACTATTGCAACGAGGCTAAGGTTTGAACAGTGCTCGCTAGTATCTTCTGTGATTGCGAAAAGTGGGCTGCCAGGCATACAACACATCCAGATTTGGTTTCTGGGCCACTAACAGCTGAGGAAGGCCTATAGGGAGAAACTTCAACAGCTAAATCCTGTGTGTGTGTGTGTTTGTGTGTGCGCGCGCGCGCGCGCATGTACACATGTGCTCAGCTGAGATACACAAATGGGACATTTTCCTAAACACCTAACCTCAAGTTTTCAGGCTTGATGCTCTTGCTCCTCACTCTTCCAGGCACTTCCTGGACAGCCAACACCCAGTGGTCCGTAATGGCTGTATAATATTTGTCACTGATCGGAAATCTCAACAGAAACAACACACAGAGGGCACAGTCTCATTCCTGAAAAGCTTAACTTGTAGCCGACTTTCAAAGCCCTTCCATTTGCATTTCCTAGTTCCAATACCACCCCAGGATGAAGCTTTTTTTTTTTTTTTTTTAACTTTTTGTTCATATATGAAGCCTATTCTTCTCCCTTCCCCAAAATTCCAAAACAGCACAACTAAGATGCCCCATTATACTCTGGACATTAATGATCTACTCATTTCCTACTCCTAGAACTTTCTCTGAAACAGTCATTTTCTTCTCCAGGGACAAACTGACTAAAGTTCTTGCCCCTAGCCCTTCAATGAGGCATGCCCTGCTCGCAGTCTGTTGTCAGACCTTAATATTTCTCCTTGCTTCACCTACTCCTCACGTCATTCACTCTCTCTGATCTGGGTCCTCCTCGGTTCTATAGAAGCTGGTCTGTTCCTTCACACTTCTCAGACACGCAATGCCAGCACTAATATTTATCCAGCTTTCTTTGAGAGCTAATACTTTTTATTCCATTCTCAGAAAGGCAAAGAGAGCCTATATACTTGGCCCGTCTTACCATCAGTTGGCAGAACATCTGTACATGGGAAGCAACGACACTGAAACAAACTTAAGTCCTCGCTGACTGGGGCTTCAATAAAACAAGAGACTGTGAGGGAAAAAGGACTCCATTAATAGTTTCTAAGGTCATCAGGGTTCTTGTTTGCACTTGGCTGGGGAAGACTTGCCCAAGTGAATTACTCTCAAAGTCTCAGTTTCAGACTGAGATTTCATTCTGCTGGTAACCATAACACTTGTTTATAGAACTCTTCCAAAGGATGTAATAGGCATTTCTCAAGATCTGTCAGCTCTGGTCCAGTATTAAATCAGCCATTCATGTCTGAAGGGTGTAGTATTGCCCATAAAACCAGCACCACCTGAATGTCATTTGTGGTCTGGGATGTATACATGTACGTGTGTGTGTGTGTGTGTGTGTGTGTTAATATACATGCCTCCTGACCCTCTCAGGTGGCTTAAGAGGAATGTGTGGTTAAGACAAGACTGTGGATTGGTTTGGGGGAGGCTCCATGACCTCTTTTATTGCATGCATCTATTTTTAACAACCTTTTTCTTTAATTAGAAAAAAAATTATGAGTCTTTTCTTTTAAAATTCATCTCACCTTTAATGTAATAAAGGAGTCATAACCAAGGAGAACTGACAGAGAGTAAGCATTGTAATGGCTTGCCCAGCAGGCTCAATTATTCCCTTAAAGGTCTATTTTTTCCTTCTAATTACATGAGGCAGTGATTGGGAGGATGGTAACTAATAATAAGGGTTTCATTGTCTCCCTTTTTTTCTTAGTCACCAATACTCTAATTCCTCCTAGGGTACACTTCACAAAGAGCTCTGGAGGAGCTATGGGATGGAACCCCGATCATGTGGCTCGCTACTACAGACATAGGGCTGTAAAAGAAAGGAGCCTGGGATGGCTTTAATATCCTGTTAGACAGAAGCATGACAGATTAGTGGGGGACTCCTTCCTTCTCAGGAAACCAGGCCTCTGGCTATAGCTTTGTCTTCAGCTCAGTCTTAGATCTTTCTAAACACTTTCCCCCTGAACTTTAAAGGACCCAGGCCTTTTAGCAACAGTTTAATGTGCATGAAACAAAAACTCAGATAAAGGGTTCAAGCATATAATCTTATTGAAGGGTCTGATTTCTCAAGATGCCTTCTACAAACTCAGGCTTCATGTACAGAAAAACATTTCAACAGAAAACTTGTTCATCAGGAAAAATATCAGCCTTAAAAATGCACGAGACTTTATATGTACTATTGAATCTTAATTGCTTTAAAGAAATGCAACCTGCTACACCCCATTAGGGGCAGGTTGTAGTCAAGGTCCTCAGTTAAGTGTCTTGAATAAAAGATGTCTAAAAATGGAGATGGGCAGTTCCGAGGCAATGCGTAGGAATTACAGGGATTGGAACCATACGATGAAGAAATATTTGGGGAAGATGAATTATAGAAAAGGGAATATGAATCTTTATAAAACACGGATAAAGATGTGTAGCAGATGTCTGAAGACAGCAGATGCAACACATGAAGACGCACATACATGAAAAAGCATGTGATATTTCCTTGGGAAGACTCAATATTTATATCTGTCAGTTTTCCCTTAATTAATCCATCAATTTAGTGAAATATCAATAAAAACAACAACAGTATGTGCTAAGAGCAATGATTACTAATATATTGAGTGCTTCCTATATGTCACACACTCTCTGACTGCTTTCATCTCCTATATAGTTTAATCCCCCAAATAATCTTATGATTAATTATTTCCCCATTTAAGAATTTAAGCAACTTGCCTAAGGTCACACAGCTGGCAAACCACAGAACAGAGATTCCAACCTGAGGATTCAAACTCTAGAGCTTCAGCATGATCTGTACTTTCAAATCAACAGAACTGACTCGTGAATCTAGAAATGGACACAAATACAGGAATTTAGATGTTATTAAATGTAGCATCGTACACCATCGGATAATTATTCCATATATGAGGGTAAGACACCTAGGGAGCCCTCTGGAAACAAAGGTGGACCATCATCCACTCTTTACACCAAAGTATTTTTCAAATGTATCAAAAATTTGAAAAAGAAACAAAAGCCATCTAAAGAAAATCTGGGTGACTGAATGACACACATTGGGGGAAAAATACCTGAATTTTATGTTATTTGCATTATTGTCTGTTACATTTAATTATTTGAGAAGAGAAAGAAAATAACGTGGTAGAGCTGCCTACGGTGTGCGCGTGCGTGCGTGCATGCGTGTTATGGATAAATGCTAGTGGCACTCAGATCTATCCCTGAAGGAATAGATCTCTAGGGGGTTTACTCGACCCCAGAAAAATGTGGCTGTCCTGTGCCAACTTCTACGTGATCTTGTAGATGGTTCACTTTGTACAGCTTCTTACTAATTGAACAGTATGAACTTCCTCTCCAGGTCACTAAATACAGTGTCTCATTTATTTGAGTGAGAGATGGTGGTAAAACCTGGGGCATTCTTTGCAGGGCAGACGCTGATGATTTGTTGGGAGTTCGGTGTGGCCACCATGCCAGACTTTCTGCAGCTCACATCTCTAGGTCCATAAGAAGTGTTCTGAGATGGCTCAGAAGATAGTACTCCGTCACTGCTACCAATGGCTGATGAATTTGTGTCCTTCTCCTGACAAGTACAAATCATTCTTTTGGCTTCGCTGTATGTTTTTAAATAGAACACAATAATTCTGAGTTTATACATATATATATGCAAAAGGAATGGCGATATATTTAATTAGTTTCAACTGTATCTCAAGTAAGTGTTTATGAAAGCATATTTATTTAGTGAAGTGACAGATTATTCTCAGTAAATGAAGCACTGATTTTAATTTCATGGAATACTGGGGCAACCATTAGAAATAAGTTGAACTTGTCCCAGTCAAATAATCCACTTTTAGAAATCTGACTGATTGTAAGCTTTAATATGAAAAGAATGCTATATTTTCGTTATGTTGAAGAAATGACCACATGCCACCACCTGGGACTCCATCAATTATCTGAAAAGCTGCTGTCATTTGTGCCTAGGGGAATTAGCTGGTGAGAGGATTCATTTTAAGCTTACGACTTAATAAAGCTTTGGTAACTATCTTGACCATTACACGCTTTCAGGCATCTTCCCTCCCAGGATGTTGTCTTTGTGCATTTTCCTTTCTCCTGAGCACGTTCCATTCTCTGCTTTAAAAATGTTTCAATTTTATTCTTTATTACACACCTACACATATTTAGTGTAGAAAAAGTAGAGAGTACAGATGTATCAAGGAAGAAGAAAAAGAGAACCCACTTTATCTTCCATCAAGAAATACGTACTACTAATATTTTAGTACATGTACATAAGAGAATCCTATTATACCGATCACTATTTTTTTTGCCAATTAAAAAAACCTTATACATATAATACATTGCTCACATTTAAAAGACCAAATATTATAGAATTGAGTGAATTCCAAAGTGAAACTCCCCCACTGATTGTGGTAGCTAGTCTGATTATGCAAATCGTTTTCTATGCAATTACTAGTATATTCTCTATGTATGTATATATATACACATATGTATATAAACACATATCTTTTTTTTTGTTCACAAATTTCTATTTAAACTGTGCTACAACTTTTTTTTAGTAAAAAAACACATAATATACATGTCTTCATGTCAATATATATAGCTGTATCTAATTGCTTTTAACATTTGTATAGAACTCTGTTATATGGCTATACCCTAATGATTTAACAAGCCCTCTACTGATGGACATCTATAATGTGTCCTGTTTTTACTGCTACAGCTGCTTCAGTGACTATCTGGTACAGGTAGATTTTGCATCATGAACACATGACAAAACTACCTCCTCCAAAAATCCAGCAAAAAGAAAAAGTGACTACAGATTGTTGAACATCACCATTTTTCATCTTAGAATCTTAAGTATGATAATTATAATGAAAGTCCTAGTTTATAATTTTTTTAAGTTTAAATTTTTAATCTACTTATACAGCAAAAGCATGTTCACCAAAATCAGACATTTTCAATGCCTCAGGAGGTTCACTAATAAAATATAGAGATAAATGCTTTTAGTTAAATAAACTTCAATGTTCTAAGATTTGTTTTATATGTTCCCACATATTTTAAATTATATTGCTTACTGTATTAATTTGTAATTTGAAGGCCCTTGTCATGTTAAATATCTTGTTAATGTAGGATTACCCCCAACTTTGATTTCTCCTAATAAATACTTCTTGATGAAAGTGCAGTAAAGATATTATTTACTAGTTCACTTGAGAAATAAAGGAACCCAAAGCTACAAGTCAGTATTAACTTTATCTGAATATATTAACTATAAGCCAAAAGCCTATAAATAAAATGGAATAATGGAAATGAGAAATTCCTATAGATGAAATGAAAACTAATCTGGCTTAATTTTTCATTCTGATTCCTAATTTTTAAGATGTTTTTAAAAGTAATGTGCTCTCTAGATTTATTCTGAATATGGTATCCCTTCTTTTCTGACTTCTAACATTTGAGGAAATGTGATCATTTGTTTTCTGGTTGCTTGCCAAAATCAGCAAGGAGAAACAATGCAGCAATAGGGCAAAGATGTGGCTACGGTATTCAAGGTGAATAATCTCTAAAATACAGCATATTCTTTTCCACCAGGAAGTTAGTTTCAATTAATATATTATTAAGCTCTTTGCTAACCAACTGTTCCATCCTTAGCTCAAGCTGTCTCCTAGAGCAACTAGTTTCCTGTCATCAGTAGGGTGGCCAAAATGCCATCCCAGAGGATCTAAGTTATAGTCACACAAAGGATATTGAGTCCATAGTTTTGTTCTGGATTTCTCCCTGCTGTGCCAAATGATTACAAGGTTAGGAGGTTAGAGGTGCTAGATACCCCAGATGCTTTTTATATATTAGCTCAAACTTTGCTTCACATTGTTCTGCCATGTGAGACGCCCTCAGGAAAACTCTTCTCTTCCTTCCCATCTAAGCCTAGAGAAACCCATCTCTCAGAGTATTTTCTCTCTTGGAAATTCTCTTTAGTCATTGGCGGGCTAAGTATTCACATACTTCCCATCCTTTCCTTTCAGGGCTTAATCATCATTGTTAGGAGGAGGAAAAGGGTGGGTTCCTACATTTATAAATTCTAGAATGAAAGGTTATGAAAAGTCCAAATGGTCCTGTATCTGATCTGGCTAAAGGCAATGTTTGCAACTCACAAGTTTAGACGAGAGGCTGGCTGAGAGCCTTCCTAGGAAGGAAGCAGCCAGCTGGTAAGAACTCTTAGAAGACTTATTCAGAAGCAACCTGACGCCGCCTCTGCCCCTCCCAAAGTGAGAACCTCCCTGAAGTCAGTGTATATTTTAGGAGAATACATTAGGGGTAGAAAGAATAGTGGCCTTCTAAGAATTGCTTTTGTGAGGAACTAATTTTTTTCAGGTATGAAGGTTAGTCTAAAAAAGACAAGCTTACCCACAGTGACTGGAATCTGATTCTTAAGACAGGAAGGATAAACAACTGTGTGAATGGTGTTCACACAGAACCTTCAGACTGATTTACAGGGAGCTCTTTGGAACTTGTCATGCGTGTCTCACTGACCTTGCAAACTCAACCGCCTAAGTCAGAAGAGGCAAGGTACTTCTGCCATCACTTGCAAATCAAATCCTGTCACCCCATGCAACTGCCCTTTCCTTTCTTTGATAGACATGGTCAAGTAACTCTGCAACACTGTGAGACATTAAGGACGCAGAGACATTAAAAATCTTTAGTAGTAAAATTAAAACAACAACAACAACAACAACAACAACAATAAACATGCCATTGGAGGAGGTGAGATTGAAGACGGAGCAGAAGTGGGGTGACACTGAGCCTGGAAGAGTGGGGTAAAAGAATTCACCATAGAGAGGAAGAACGTGTGCTTTGGCAAGAGAGACACTGCCACCAGTTCGTGCTGGTGGGAATGATAGGAAGAAGTAGGGCAATTAAAAAAAAGAGAGGGGGCAGTGATTAAAGGTAATGTAGCACTGGACACATAACACAGCATTGGTAATCACCACATAGCTGTTTATTGGCTTTCAAATCAAAGGCTAACTGAGCTTAATCTAGGCTGTCGGAGTGAAAGGGGGGGGGGGTCAGAAGTCTGTTGCCTTACAAAAATAATGAATATAATACTGGGACAGTGATATAAAGGAAGAATTCTTCAAAGATGCTGCTCTGAGCTCTAGAATTTATTTTTTTATTTTTAAGCTTTTTTTTTTTTAAAAAATATTCATTCAGTTTTGAGAGACAGAGTGTGAGTGGAGAAGGGGGAGAGAGAGAGAGACGGAGACACAGAATCTGAAGCAGGCTCCAGGCTCCCAGATGTTAGCACAGAGCCCGACATGGGGCTCGAACTCATGAACCACGAGATCATGACCTGCACTGAAGTTGGCCGCTCAATCAACTGCCACCCAGGCACCCTAAACTCTAGAATTTAAATGGGTAACAATGTGACTCTATTTAAATTTTACCTAAATGTAAATCCTTGGAGATTCTCGGGTATACTTTTCACACTCTGAGTGGGAACTTGGCGTTTATAATATTTATTACATCTGGATTACAATTATATTCCTTTTCCTTTGCTACCAGATCAACTTACATTTTTCCTCTCAGTTTTTACTTATCATATGTAATGCCGGATAACAAAAATAAATTTTTAAAAGAGAAAACATCTCTCACCAGTTTAATTTACTCACTAGTTTACAGTAGTTGAATTCTTTGAAACTAGATATCATGAGAATATTCCAGGGTTTGGAACTTGTGCATACAAACCAGCTGGACTTTGTTTAAAATTTTAAAGCCTTCAAATATTTCACTGAAAGAAACCCAAGAGATCTTTTTTTTTTTTTTTTTTTACAGATGCCAAACGGTCACATTTTTATTGGTTCATCTCTGTGTCATATAAAAAGTCCTTAATATTTTAAACCATAGTAGGTCTCTAGATTCCCCACCTAATCATCTCATATTATCAAGAGAGGTTAATTGTGAGTCTAAATTTTGTTAAGCACAGTACTTTTTATGGGAGCCACGTTTAATGAAACTGGTCCATCTTTCTAGTAAAAGGCATATAATGAACAAAAGTAGCAAGATTTTACAATGCCCTTGCTCTTCATAAAATAACCAGGCTACATTTTAATTTAGAAACAGTTGAATTGAAATCATTTGTGCATTTTGGGGAAAATTCATGGTTATTCAACTGTACCCTCCCCATAACTCTTTTATTCTCACTGAGAACAAAGGTGAAAGTAGTCAGACATGGGTGATGAGGTGCTGGGACAGATGAGAGGGGGGAAATGCACCCCAAATGCTTGGTTGTTCTTGCCCTGGTGAAACAGTATCTTAGAGGATACCTGTCAAGCCTGATGATCCTTCCCGTAATGACATCTGGAAGTTTCTGCACTGATTATTTATTCCTAGTTACTGTACACACACACACACACACACACACACACACCTCTCTTTCTCTCCCCATCTCTCTCTTTCTGTCTCTCTCATTGTTCTTTGATGCCTCTGTATCATAGAGTGGTTGTTGAGCTTCTTTTTACCAAAGACTCCACTGAACCCAGGGTAACCCGACACAGTTAACAGAAAAAGGACTAGAATTGAGGAGTCTGAGCACCACACCAGGCATCAGAGCTCTGAACCCCCTTGTTGAGAGGTGCCATTTCTGGGAACCAGAGCTGTATTCACATAAACAGCTGCAGAATCTAGCAAGGAAATTTATGTAATTAGCGAAGCAGGCAGAGATAGGATTTTTGGCTTCAGATTCAAATTCCACTTCATGATTCCAAGGTGGAGAGTGTTTTGTTATCTACCCACGTGGGACTGATTTCCCTCTTAGGCCTCTAAATTAAATACCAGGACTGTGGCAGGAGCCCAAGAAACCATGAGATCGAGGCAGAAAAATTCTCATGCATCCAACTCCCCAAAGCCTTGGGTCAAGTTCCCTAAGTGAAAGTCAAACAGGGGAAGTGACGCTGGGCACTCCATACCATTACCCTTGTCAGTAGTGGTGTTAGCCACCCAGAGGCCCAGAACTGGGTCACTCACAACGACTCCAGGGCTCTGTCTTTATCATGGAATTGGAAGACAGCTGCACATTCTTGCTTTGAGGTCTCTCTATGGGTGGAGAAGGGACTTAGTTGACTCTCTTTGCTCTGTGCCCCGACATGAAGCTTTAGAACCCTCTCCCTTGCTTGAGGCACCATCTCATTCAACATCCCTTCTTTTGTTTATTTATTGTGTAATCTATAGGTGTATAACCTCAATTATAAACCCAGACAGGGGCTTTCCCCTCCCCACACCCCCATTCCCCTCGTCTAATAACTTTCCTTGGGTGAGCTGGCAGCAGTCCTGTGGAACAGATCCCACACATGTCCACCGTCTCTCTAGGCGGCAGCCTGGGCAATGTTTATCTCCATCCTGGAGCCCCTGGTTGGGTTGGCTGATGCATGGTCCTTGGAATGTTCTTCCAGGTGGTGTGTGAATCCGAAAGGGCAAATGGCAAAGAAAAAGACAGGTGGGGTGGAGGGCAGGAGTGGAACCCTAGCAAAAAAAGGTGAGGAGGAGGACCACAAGCAATGCAGCACCAACTTTAAGCCATAAACCTTTGAGTCATAAAGAATGACGCTGATGAGTGGACCGAGTGCTGTTTGACTCAGAGAATATTCCAATACCTGTCCCAGCCTGACTTAAAACCTTGACATGTTTCTCACATCTGCACATGGTTTTCGGGGGTGCTACCATTCTGGATTTGGCGGCTGGGTGGACCCATCTCGATTCTACCTCATTCAAAGTGTGAGGGCCTTGGAAATGTCTCCCTACTTTCTTCTTTTCCTCTCTCTTACTTGGCATAGGATAAACGTCCAGAAAGATTTGGCTTTGGAACAACAGAAAGCTTAATGTACACCAGCTCTCTTTGAAAGAGAGGGCTTTTATCAGAGAGGGGAGAGGAGCGGGCAATTGTCAATGTCCTACAATGTTCTGGGGAAATACTATGTGCATGAGAAGGTGGTGATCAGGATGGACTGGGGGTGTTGGCAGTGGAGAAGATATGCCTATAAAAGATTATTCTATATCTGACCTAATCTAATCTAGTTTCTTTCTTCACTCCAAAGATATCACCTATATGTACACGAAGCAGAACTGAAACCCAGATGAATGCATGTATTAACAACTCTGGCGTAATAGTTGGAAGGATAACAAAGCTAAAAATGCTAGGAGCGGTTTTCAATGTTTCCATAGAGTTCACCAGTGGCGGTGATCTTTTAGCACAGCCGCATGAGCAATTTTTCAAAGAAAAATTCCTTCCTCTGATTCTAATTCTAAATTACAGCCTCCCCCTTCCCTCCCACCCCACCCCTGGCATGAGATTGACTGGTACGTGTGCCTCTGCTGCTTCCGGAAGTGTATCACCTCCCTTAGAGAGAGCACTCTCTGGCCAGTATAACTTCTGAGATATAGAACATATAGAACATAAAAAAAAAAAAGAACATATAGAACATACTGAACAACACAGTGCTTCTGAGCCTGTGGAATGTGGGTCCACTGCAGGAGCCTCGCACTTCTTGGAAGATGTTCATAAATTCATATTTGTACCCTGAAGGCACAAACTATTTCACCCAGATACACACACTGTTACCAAAATGCAGGTAGATGAGGTGGTGATAAATAAAATGCAAACTTATTTTGAAGCGTACCAAATTCATACCAAGTTTTCTGTACCATATTTCAATCAACAAGGAATGAAAGTACAGATATAATTCTGAGGGTAATTACAGAAGTTTTTCTCTTCCTTTAATAAAGAACTGATACCTAGGAGGCAGAGAACCATGGCTGAACAGAGCCCACCTAGACACAGACACTTTTGCTAAAACAAACACTGTAGTTACTCTTATTGGAACAGATTTCCTACTTAATAGAAACATCATAAGAAGGAGTTCAGGAAAAGATAAACAAGGGGATGGCCCTGGCAGAGGAACTGAAAACAACTTTGGAGACTGAAATATATCAAAGTAAAAGCATATTATTGTCTTGGCAACAAAATGGTGGTAAGCTTAGTTGGTTAACAACTAAGTTTGGAGATTCATGGATACTTATCAAATTGGCAGATCGCTCCCAAAGTCATTGTCTGCATTTGTGTATGAGGTTGATACCAGGTAGTCTCCTTATGTATGACTTTGAGCCTCCCTAAGTAATAACTAGATCTTATTATTACAGGCATACTCCCAACATGCATCCATGACCATCTCAAGGACAGCCAGGTAGCCCATGATTTTAGCCTCAACCCTAAATCTGTATAACCTGGCTAGTAGCCAGCTTATAATATTACCTCTCATACATCCTCTCATAATATTACCATACTTCTTTAATAGAAGTTAAAATTGCAAATAAAATAAATATTCATTCATACCTTCACAGCACCTTTCGCCTGCATTTAGTTAGTACTAGACTGACTGGTGAGTTGCATGATTAGCTGTTCAAAGTCAGGGCAGAGGACCACAAGTCATTTAGTGCTCAGCCCTGCCTGCAAGACATCTGAGAAAGTATCCAGGATCAGGAAATGATTTTGAAAATGGATTGAAAGCTCCTTATTCTAGGGTTAGCAGACATCAAGGTGGAGGAGGAGTGGTTTCTCCAAATCTCATTTGAGAGATTAATTCAGCCCGATGCCTGTGGCAACACTAGTTAAGATGGTGGCCCTGTGTGTGTGGAGTGGGGTAGGAGGTCGCGGGTAATGGTGCATTGTGGTAAATTGAGATAGCAGGGAACAGGAGGAAAGGTGCTAACTGCTTCTAGAAGAAAGTGGCTAAAACCATCCAGTGTGGGAAGGAGCTAGCAAGATCAGGATAGTACTCAGGGTCCAATGTGGTTGTCCAATATTCATCCAATTAAACCAGTTGGGCTGCTCATTGGGTAATACGGCCCAATCTCTTCCCTTGGCTTCCTAGCATCTTTCTGTGACATCTCACCTCCTGGTGTTCCTTTTGAAGGCTTCTTGGGGCACTGACTTTAAACAGATCTTCTCTATATGAAAATAGTAATTAGAAACCATTGGTGTGGGACAAAGTGTGAGATTTAATATGGATTTCACCCCTCTGGAGCTAGCAAGGCATAGTCAGAGTAGACATTGATACTTAAATATCATGAGAAAACTCTTCGTAATTGTGTTTTAATTCAGGGACTTCTCCTTCAGAGCTTTTGCAAATGTTCTACACAGAAATTATTGATTTGTGTGGACTAAAGCTGTTTGCTGGCTTGGATAATTCAGTGGAATAACCTGCAAAACTGTAGCAGTGAAAAGAGAGCTATGATGGTTACAAAGTTAAAACCAAATCAGCAGAGACTGTGAGTCTAGATTTTCCACTTTCTGGTGGGTTTTGTGTATTTTGTGGGTGCAGGTCCGTGTGCATGTGATAAGCCTGGAAATCTGTAAAGGGGAGCACCATAAGCAAATTGCAGAATGGATATAGATCTGGGTCTGTGATTGGTTCTGTGGCTTCTCTTTGTACTTGGTTTGCCAAATAAAATGCAGGATGCCTGATGACATTTGAATTTCAGATAAATAGCTAATGATTTTTTTTTTTTTTTTTTTTTTAGTGTAAGTATGTCCCAAATATCACATGGGATAAAAAAAAAAATCATCATTTATCTGAAATCCAACTTTTACTGCTAGATCGACCAAGTCTGCTTTATACCTTGGTCTGAATAGATTATCAGTGTTAAGGCAAAAAAAAAGTAGATAAAAGAAAGATAAGTGGCTTCATTCAGAAAGGGAATAAGTAGGCAAAGAATGTGAAGTGGTCTGGACACGATGTACTGTCAGGGGGCTGGTACATGGACTGAGAAGTAGTATTTTTATATTTCCAGAGAAACTCTAACCTTGTCACAAAGTGCCATGGTCCCGAGCACTTAGTTTCCACAGCCAGCTAGTGGTCTCTACTTGAATGTTCTGTTAGCACCTCTGACACCGTACTGTTCATAGTCCAGTGTGAAGGTGGACATGTGGCCAGGATTTCCGTTTGCCAAGGCTCTTTTGGAAACAAAGATTTGGCCAGGATCCCTGAAACTTAAACAGCTGCTGCTTCAGCTACATTTTCCTGAAGGGTATAGCAAAAGCAGTGGACACTCCAATTAAGACATTAGCCTTCTTTGGGTACTCCTCTACCCTGGAGCAATGGGTTGACCACACACGAGTGTCAGTGATTCACTTTCCACTCAGTCATGTGGCCTTGGCTAGAAGTAGGGTGAATGGCTTCCTTAGATCTATTACTTTAAGTCAGACGGCTAGATGAGTCTAGACAGTAAATGGAGGAAAAAGTGTTTAATCCAGGTCCACCTATATTATGTCACCTAGTGGTGATTAATTGATTGATTGATTGATTGATACTATATCATTAATTATGCCCCCGAGTCAGGACTAATGGCCTTAGAGGTGGGAAGGGGGCCATGGTGTTGGGCAGGGGCTATGTCTCTGCACCTTACAGCATATAGCCAAATAACATTTTCCCAACTAAACTTCCCATCTTTCTTTTTAGTATTTCCTTAATGGCATATCACCTAAATCACACAGGCTCAGAACCCTGGCATCTTTTTTGACTACCTACTCCTTAATGTTATTCCCTTCCCCTAAAGCGGATGGGTTGTTAAGCCCAACACCTTCTACTTCTGCAGTGGATCTCCCATTGCCCTTGTTATTATCCTCATTCAAGCCACCACCACTTTTCATCAAGACTATGCACCCATTAACAAATCTTCTATCTGATTTCTCTGCTCTTTAAGCCATCTTATTTAAACTGATTAAATAAACCAACTTGCGTAGATCAATTTTTCTCAAACACACCTCTGATTATGTACTTGGCTATTTAAAGATCCCTCAAGGACTCCACATCTCATACCAAGTGTGGTTATGGGAGAGGGAGGCCACAGAAGCGGAGAACCAGGTGGCGGCTGACAGCTTGAGTCCAGAGGCCACCGAGCATTTGCTGCCCTGAGGCCCTTGAGCAAATTCCTTATTGGTCAGAGCTGGGAGGGAAGTGGGCAGGCTTCCTGAGCCATGCAGCCACTTCCATATGATGAAAATGAAGAACAAGTTAGAGAAATTGTGCCCAGTTCATCTCCATTCAAAGGAAACAAATCCCTAAAAGTGGACTGAACTCGGAGTGAACAATAAAAAGACTCCAAGTGGGCTGAACTACACAAGTAGAGGAAATGAACAAAGGACCTTTTCTAGTGGAAGGAATCTGTGTACATTCTAGGGTAAACACTTGGCAAGAGGATAATTTGGCAAACGGTTACAAAAGGGAGTTAAGGGGGTAAAAGGTACAAAAGCTAACTGAGGCAGACTTTGCTAAGCCTCCCTTTGTCTTAACATTTCCTATGTTCTTAAGTCTAATTGGTTGAGACTTTTTCTGAAAGGCTGTAAGGGAATTTAATCTGCACATTAGGGATGTGGGGACTCTTTAGTAAGCGACTCTGATTACACAGAATTATATATATTATGTGTGTGACCTGGACCATAGCTCCCCTTGGATTTACCTGAGGTTCTTACAGTCATTTTCCTGAGGATTATGGATTAAAACTGAATGGCTTCTCAGTGGGAAGAGTGGGGGTATTTTATCTACTGGGTCTTGATGCTGTTATTTGTTCCCTGATTGATGATGTCTGAAATCAAGAGTCTAGCTCCTGAGGAGAGCACAGCTTTTCACGTAAGCCTCACTATGTGAGAAGTCACCACAGCAGCCATGAAAATGAATTTCTCCTAACAACTGCCACTGGATTAGTGACATAACTCCAGGAGGAGCCCCCACTCCCCCGGCCGTGTTTATTTGATTCATACAGTCCTGCAAACGGCATCACCTGCATGGATTAGTTTAGCCATAAAACCTCCAACTGGGCAGTCTACCTTCCATTTGTCATTTCATGGCATCACGATTTGAGCCCAAAGCAAGAATGAAACTTCTTATTTTTGGACCACTCAATCAAAGAATTTGCTCTCTGACTGACATTACGCATTCAGAACCATTTCCTAAGTCTGTGTAGAATGTTATTTTGCTTCCTAAAGAACAAAAAAAGGAGCAAATCTACATTCTCTTTTCACTGTCTGTGTTCTAAGGAAAATGAAGTTTTGAAAATGAGGACCGGGCTAGACGCTGTCTCAGAGAAGGTCCCTCTACGCCACGGTCACAGCATTTCTAAAAAGGCTGCCACTCTACTCCCCCTCGCCTTGTCGTTCTCATGAGGTCACGCCTAAGAGGAAAGAAATGAAATGTCTTTAAGGCCTTTCATGAAGGCCTGTAAAGAAATTATTAATTTGAATATTAGAGGGTTTTGTACAGTTTTAATGTTTGGATGAGCCTGTGGCAATTCCTAGATGAACTTGTTTTCAGCTCTCTGGTCTATATCCAGACCTTGTCCTAGATGCATTACAGGTCATCATAAGATCAGGGGTCAGACAGGAATATCTAACAGGGCATTTTAGGTCTCTTTGACCCCCACCAGGCACTTGATGCTATTTCTATTGTTCCTGTCATAAAAATAAATGAGACAAGTCCCAGAAATTGATTTTTATGATTACAATACATAGATTAATGGTCAGGATCTTATTGCCAATCAGGAAAGGGAGTGGAAAGGAACAGGCACAGGAACCTCAAAAGGAAAGGAGAAGACACAAAATCTTTTGTCTTCTGTTCTGAGATGGAAATGAACTGTCTCCAGTCCCGATAAGCCTCCTTTTGATCTTCCTCTTACGAAAGGGAGAAATAAACTACTAGTCGCTTTACATTTGCTTTCAAAATTCAATGTGAAGTCCACACCAAACCAATTATTGACGGGCATTATTTCAGTCAGCAAGCCACAGCAGTGACCTTCTTGTTACTGCATCTATCTGCTTTCCTAAGGAGGCCCCGAAATCCCCCACTGCAGTCAGGAAATGGCCTCAACGATTAGAGTTCTGTTTTTCCTGATGGTGACCCTGTGGTTATGACCGTTGGATAGAAGAGTTTAATTTATTATCATAATGTTAGGGGGAGCACAAGCTCCTCTGTGCATTATAGAAAAGGTCATGGGTGTAGGAAATGAGATTTAGAGTTCTCTGTGAAGTTTATTATTGGTCCAGAAATAGTACACAGACATATATCTTTATCTTCACTAGGGTATGGGTCAGAAGGAAATGTGATGTGCAGTACTTGGAAATTTGGGGGCTTTACTACTACAGAGCTCAAGGTTAGAAACTAATCCAACACTATTCATTTTTAAGTTTTGATTTGTTTGTTTCTCATAGATCAACTATATCCAATGAAATGCTATTTTCAGAATGTTTATACTTTATTATCTAAGAACTAGAACCAGAAAGAAGCTGTGGAATGTAGTAGTCCTGTCCCTGCCTATGGATTCTGGATACAGATGAATTTAAACCCAGGCTCTGTTGTTGAATTATCTATGAGAACTTGGGCAAGGTCCTTAATCCCCAAACATGACTGTTTTTGTTAAATAGGAAATAATATCTACCTTGTAGGGTTTGAATGCTTTTAAATGTATAACTAATATGTGTAAAAGATCTTGGAATATCACCTAGCTTTTAGTAGAAACTTAGGAGAGAACAGCTTTTCTTACTAATAAAAACCACCACCAGTCAGGTGTCAGTGTACCTGAGTTTCAGTTCACACTTGGGCCTTAGAACCTGCTTTGACTGTCTTAATGTGTGGAATATCAGTTGCTTTTTTTTTTTTTAATGTTTTATTTATTTTTGAGAGAGAGAGATATAGACAGCATGAGCAGGGGAGGGTCAGAGAGAGAGGGACACAGAATCCGAAGCAGGCTCCAGGCTCTGAGCTAGCTGTCAGCACAGAGCCCAACACGGAGCTCGAACCCATGAACAGTGAAATCATGACCTGAGCCGAAGTCGGATGCTCAACCGACAGAGCCACCCAGGCGCCCCTATCAGTTGCTTTTTTCTGAAAAACTGAAGAGAGGGTCTAAATCAGGATTAAAAAAAAACCTGCTGGTATTATTGCTTTTCATCAAATTCTCCAAGGGTTTAAGAATGTCAAAAAACATTTTACGATTTAGGTCCCCTAAGCCCTAAAATTCTGTGATTTATGAAATAAAGTTGATATCAAGCTTATTTAGGATACAAATTTTAATTTTTGCTAATTGCTATTAGGACATGCTATGCTAGAGAAGCTACCAATACACTAAAATTTTGTATAGATAAAAGATACGATGTTCACAGTTCTATGTATTAATATCTGAAGACCCAGAGGCTCTTGCACAATAAAGCACAGTAGAATGTCTTATTTAAAATACAGTCGTAGGGGCCCCTGGCTGGCTCAGTCCGTGAAGCGTCTGACTCTATTTCTGCTCAGGTCATGATCTCACCATTTATGGGATTGAGCCCCATATCAGGCTCTAAGCTGACAGCAGGGAGCCTGCTTGGGATTTTCTCTCTCTCCCTCTCTCTCTGCCTCTCACCCACTAGCACACACATGCCAGCGTGTGTGCTTCCTCTCTCTAAATAAATAAATAAATAAATAAATAAATAAATAAATAAAACATTAAAAGAAACAAGCAAAAAAGGCAGTCATAGTCACTGAGAAGAAAATTCATTAAACATCTTTCAGGAGTTAGCAATGAATATGTCCTGGGGCACCAGGCTGGCTCAGTCGGTTAAGCAACCAACTATCCATCTCAGCTCAGGTCCTGATCTCAAGGTGTGCCTCCCAATCGTGTGTTGGTTTTTACAAAGGACTGGGGGAGACTTTCAGGAATGATACAATTTAGGATGTTTAGGCTGAACTGGCTCCAATTTTTTTTTTTTATTCTCAATTCATCTGCTTTTTAAAAATTGTGAAGAGTTGTGGACTCAGTAGGCCCTGAAAGAGCTCACTCAGCTTCCTTCCACAGGTGCTCTACTTCATTTTAAAACTTAGTTTATACGCAAAGAGAAAGCAGGATTCCATAGAAGGTCTAACCTGTAATGTCTAATTAAAACTTGAAAAGGGTCCTGCTAAAGATTACAATGAGACTCAAATCCCTTGGGGGGAAGTCAGTGTTTCTTGTGTAGGTGATGTTCTAGGTCAGGCTCTGCTGGGGAGGGAAGGGAGGAAGCAGCTTGGGCTTTAAGTATCTTACTGCTGTAGATAAAAGAATGCCTGTCCTTGGGAGCAGGCTTGCATCCATGGTAGAGCAGAGCTCAGGATTAGTTTATAGGCTCAGAACTGAGTCTACGAAGATCAGTAAGTCTACACGTGATCAGCCCCATAAAAAAGTTGATCATAATAACACCAATCCAACAGGAACAATAATTATACTTCATATATATGGCGCCATTCTTTTGAGAAAAATGTTCTTTTTATAGACATCATTTGGGGTGCTATTTTTATAACTAACTTATAGAGTCTGGGGAGTTAAAGAGGCAATTATTTATTTTAAGAGTTAAGAGTTAAGCCTTGTAAGGTGTTTGTACAAATACTTCAGTAACATATTTTCAACCTCACTAATAGAGACCCTGATAGAGTGTGGTCAGTGGATCCTCAAACCAAAGTCACTGCTAGGAAAATATCTGAATAAGAGAAAGCAAAGGAAGGAAATCAACAATTACTTAGCACCTAGTATGTTCCAAACACGTGGGTCCTGGGGTTTTTACACTTTGTTGTTCATTTATTCCTCACATTTAATCATTTCCTGTAAGATAAGTAGTACTATTTCAGCAAGTGTTATTGTTAAAGTAAGATTAAATGAGGCCATGCATATAAAAAATTTAATTTAGATCAGGCCTGGAAAATAGCCATCCCTCAATAAATGTCAGCCATTAGTTCAATTCCCCTTTATAAATTATGCAAATTAGACTCTGTTTTAGAGACTTCCTAATTCTCACAGTGACCAAGTGACAAAATAGGGATTTGAACTTGCCAGACACCCACTTGTCAGGAATATGTATTACTCTGAGGGAACTTCTCATACAGATTCGTACAGTTGTTTGAATATCAAAAAATAGAAGTTCTATTCTTCAATAGCTTAATCAATCTAACAGGAATTTACTACGTTTCAGATCAAAAAGAAACAGGAAATCAGCTCCCTGAATAGTTCAAGATTCAATTTACCAAGCTCTCATCTTGGGTTCCTTGCCTCTCGTTAATTTCTCCTTCTCCTTCAACTTTTTCAAACTGATGTTGCTGCTTCTCTGATTTCAGACCCCACTAAATAACAAAAGTCATTAGTCTATATATAATATTTTCTTTTCCCCAAATGTTTGATGGTAATTGATACTGCATTTCTTTCCAGCACATTTATGGGGCTGTTTTAAAGTGTCTTGAATACATTTTTAAAAATCAACACAGTTTTGAAAGGTGCTTTTTGGAACTGTCTTGAATATCTTGAAATGAATAAATATTTGAGCCCTGTTGTTGTTACTGTTGTTGTTTTTAAGAGAGAGAGAGAGAGAGAGAGGGATATCTCGAGAGAGAGTGTGTGTGCATGTGAACAGGGGAGGGGCAGAGAGAGGGAGAGAATCTCACGCAGGCTCCACTCCCAGCATAGAGCCCTATTTGGGGCTCAGTCCCATGACCCTGAGATCATGACCTGAGCTGAAATCAAGAGTCAGATGCTCAAGTGACTGAGCCAGGCAGGCGCCCCAGAGCCCTGTTTTTAAAGTTCCCCATGAGAAGTTTGGTTTCTTGGAAACTGGGGTGGAAATTTAAACTTTCCATGTATTCTCCTTTTTCAGACCCATCTCTCAACTGTTAGGGCTTCTTAAGAAACCAAAGGTTTATCTTTCTTTCTTTGTTCTGCTTCTTTTTTCAGCTACTGGATTAAGGATCAAGCTATTTAATATACTGAATTTAAAGTATCTATAAAACTAGAGATTTGGAATAATTTGACAATTAGAATGCATTTCTGGAGCTGACATTAATTGAGCAGGTCCGTGTCTCTACCAAATGTTAAGTCATAAATAAAGCCTATATTTTCTAGTTTAAACATTGCAGACAGATGTTTATGTGCTCATCTTCACTTTTAACCATCTGCTCACACTCTCACTTACTTCTTGTTTTTTAAACACACATTTTTAAAAGATCAACATATTTTTGAAATAACTATAGACTCAGAAAAAGTTGCAAAATTAGTTATACACGTCATTCAGCTTCTTCCCCCAAACCAGGAAATTGACTGGCCTAATACAACCAACTGTAAGCTTTAGTCAGATTTCACAATTCTTGCATGCCCTCACTGTTCAACAATGCCTTTGTGGATGATTCCATGACCCCCATCACATGTCTTGATGGACCTGTGTAACCATCACCACAGTCAGAAGTGTTCTGTCAATACAAGGGAACTCCCTCCTGCTGCTCCTTTAAAGACACCCCCCCCTTTCCTTGCCCATGAAATCACTTATCTGTTCTCCATTTCTATGTTTGTCTTTCACAGAATGTTCCATAAATGGGGTCTTACAGTAGGTATCACTTATTTATTCTGAACAAAGAACAAACTTATCTACTTACAGACAGGAATCTCTAAAATTCAAACTTCGTGGGGCGCCTGGGTGGCTCAGTCAGTTAAGCGTCTGACTTTAGCTTGGGTCATGATCTTTCAGTTCATGGGTTCGAGATCTGTGTCGGGCTCTGTGTTGACAGCTCGGAGCCTGGAGCCTGCTTTGGATTCTCTGTCCCTCTCTCTCTCTCCCCCACTCATGCTCTGTCTCTCTCTCAAAATTAACAAACATTAAAAAATAAAATTCACACTTCATAGAATCTTACTCTGTTAAATTATATTTCTAGCTTCCTGCTTTGCTCGTCTGCATATGCACTTCTTATATTATCTCATAAAAATATTACCATCAGCTCAGGCCCTGGTTTGGTTTTATGGCTTCTGAAGAAAATTTTAATATGCTTTTCCTTTGTACTCTGTTTCCTCTAGGGAAAAAAACAATGAGGGATGAAAACTGCTTACAAATAAGAATGTCTTCCCTTACAGAAAAGATGGCTGTGGTAGGCAGATTATTGCTGCCTCCACCCTATGCTCATATCCTAATCCCAGGAACCTACACATATGTTATGTTACAAGGCAACAGAGAATTAAACTAGCAAAATTGTTTGCTAAACTGATGGCCTTCAAATAGGGAGATTATCCTGGCATATCCAGGTTGGCCAATGTGATTACAAGGGTTCTTACGTGGAGGTGAGGGCACAGAAGGGGAGGTTGGAGGTGATGCAGTATGGAAAGCATTCACTGACTATTACTGGCTTTGAAGATGGAGAAAGGATCCTGGAGCTGAGGCAGGTGCATGGTGTCCAGCAGCTGAGAATTGCCAGGGAACCATTCCCCCATCGGGCCTACAGAAAGGAATGTGACCCTGTTGACACCATGAATTGGGCCCAAAGGGACCCATTTTGGACTCTTAATCTCCAGAAATGGAATATGATCAATTTGTGTTCTTAAAGGTTTGTGGTAATATTTTACAGACATAATAAATTCATGTTGTTTGAAGCCACAGACATGGAAAGTCACCTGAAGTTGTAAAAAACTCACACAACAGGCAACCCCAAAAGGATTAGAAGAGGTGTTTTGTAGAAATATTTCTCTGTGACCTTTAAGAACAGAATAAAACTTTGCCTGTGTAGACTGATGGTGAGTTAGCACGAAGATCTGGTAGGTGGTAGACCTATTATTTTAAAATTAAATGATCAGGTCAGAAAAAGAGGCTTACTCTGAAGAGAGGTTTCATCACAAATGATATTTTCAAAATTTAAAGTATTTCCATAGTTATCCTTCCTGTAAACAAATAATAAATAGTAAGAAAGCAGTTGGAAACTCAGCTTTATACAGTCTCTATTAAATGAAAAATGACAGTATTAAATACATGCCATGCTATTTTTATTAAGAATTAAATCATAAACTTAGTTCTGGCCTATCATCCATTAGCAAACTTTTGCTCAGTACTTGGTACTTCCTGGATGAATAAGCAATGTGCTAGGTCCCTGAGAAACAGAGAAAAACTTCCCATGGAGTTTACAATTCTGTCTCTAAAGATAAGAGTCACATGCAAGAGAAGCCACAGTTAACAATTCCACCAGAAGACAGATAAGGGTTCTCATTTATGTTGGACTTAAGTCTGCACCAGCCATGGATGAAGGTGACCTGTGAGGGCAGGGAGCTCACAGAGGGCTTCTGGGAGGGAAAAGACATGTGCTGGGCCAGGAAGGATGAGCAGAACTCACACAGATGCAGATGGCATATACGAAGCAGCAGC
This sequence comes from Hyaena hyaena, assembly GCF_003009895.1. Classification (NCBI taxonomy): domain Eukaryota; kingdom Metazoa; phylum Chordata; class Mammalia; order Carnivora; family Hyaenidae; genus Hyaena; species Hyaena hyaena. The sequence goes on along the minus strand of NW_024080648.1, from coordinate 3,516,179 downwards.
AGCTGCCTCCCTGATACTTACTGAGTGTTTACTGTACACCAGGCACTGTTCTAAATCATCTAAATAATTATATTATTTAATCCTCGGATGACCCTCTCAGGTGGGTATTATTATGATTCCCATTTTACGGCTGAGGGAACAGAGGCCCAGGGGTCAAGCTGAAAGACAGTTAAAAGGAACTGGTATTGAGAAAGTCATTGGATTCTTTTTTTAAAAAAAATTTTAATGTTTTTTATTTATTTCTGAGAGAGAGAGAGAGAGAGAGGAGGGTCAGAGGGAGACAGAGATGCAGAATTGGAAGCAGGCTTCAGGCTCTGAGCTGGCAGTTAGCACAGAGCCTGACGTGGGGCTCGAACCCATGAACCATGAGATCATGACCTGAGCTGAAGTCGGACGCCCAACCAACTAAGCCACCCAGGTGCCCTGAAAGTCATTGGGTTCTATAGGACACTGAGATGGTTTCAACTGAGGACCCTCTGTTTTCTGACTGCCATGGGCTCTTTGTGTGCTTGCTACATCCTCACAGGATCCCAGAATTCTTGTCTAACAGCTGCCAGGAGCTACACCCAAGTGGCAACCAAGACACATTTGCAAAGGTAACACAAGCTACTCTAAACTCTAAACTCCTGAGAGGAAATACAATTCTTTAAGGCAAAAAATGTGTGGTAGAAAAAGCAAGGACTTTTTTTTGCTTTTTTTACCTAAAGAAGTAAAAGTCAGCTAACTCTGCTGAAGGTTTAAAGAGCTGTTGCAACAAGAAGAAAAGAGAGTAAGATAGAAAGCTTACTTGGGCAGGAGACCTATCCGTATCAGTAAGTATGAACCATATTCAGGGGTTAAAGCTGGTGATCCCTAGGAACAAAAATATTGTACTTGAACTGGTCATCAGTCATGGGGAGAGGAAAGCCTTAGAAGGGTGATGAAATCCAAAATGTGTCCAATAACAACTGGCCTTGATTTGGGCCCTCTGGCTTTTAAAAATTATATTTACAATTAGTGAATGAATAAGATGTTTCTTTGTGGGGTGTAATTATGTATGTACACAGACTGTGCTTATGTATCATCCATAATACACACTCACCTTGTTACCTGGATTACTCCTCATTAAAGACCTATTTTAACTGAAACTGCATCTTCAAACTGGAAAGAACTCTTTTTAAGTAAGTGAAGTAGCCTTTCTCTGAACCACTATTTCCAATGAGAAGGGTAAGTGTCTTTGACAAAAGTGGACCAGTTATGTACCAGCAAGGAAGACGGCAGGGCCAGGGCAAGTAAATGGGGAGCAACCCTGAAATGTTACTGAACAAGGTATTTTTGGGTTTTGTTTTTTCCTTGGAGTAGAAGTAGACTTAACATAAGTATGTTACAATAAGACTGTTTGTAGTACGTATTTATTTGCTTGCTGAACCTATACACCAAAAGGATTTATGAAAATGCCCTCAAAATTTAAAAAATGGGGGGGCCTAGTTGGCTCAGTTGGTTAAGTGTCTGACTTTGGCTCAGGTCATGACCTCAAGGTTCGTGAGTTCAAGCCCTGCATCGGGCTCTGTGCTAACAGCTCAGAGCCTGGAGCCTGCTTCCGATTCTGTGTCTCCCTCTCTCTCTCCTCCTCCCCCAATTGTGCTCTGTCTCGCTCTCAAAAATAAACAAACATTTAAAAAATTTAAAAAAAGAATTCCTATTTGAACCACAAATATCATTAACATTTCTGTTGTGTCTACACGCCCTTGTTGGGAGCATGTGTGCATACATAATAAGTATATAATTGTATGTGTGATGTATGCATTTATATATCTGCGTGTTGTTATTTTTACTTTTAAATTTGATAGGAGGACAAATTTCCAAAATGAAACAGCTCAGGCAATTTTAGAAAAACAGTACACGTATGAGAGACACTGAAAGAACTCAGGAAAAGCATTAAATTGTGGTTCAAGAAAAAATACAAAAAATGAGGACTAGCTCCTGCTTCAGCATGTTAATGAGTATCTGAAGTAAAATATTTTTGAAACATTTATTGCAGAAAACCCAAGCAAACACAGAGAAAGATAATATAATCAATTTCTATGTACCAGTTACTCAGCTTCAACAATGATCAACTCACTGTCGATCGCGCTTTGTCCACATCCCATCCGTTCGTTCCATCCCAACTCCAGCGGCTTCAGGTTAAGTAAACCCCAGACATCATATTATTTTGTTCACAAATGTTTCAGAATGTATTTCCAAAAGTTAAATTGAAATTAAAAAAAAACCTGATAATCACACCTGAACTAATTAAAGATAGTTTCTTGTAATATCTACTAAGTGCTCAAATTTCTTTCTTTTCAAATGTTTATTTTTAAGAGAGAGAGAGCATGAGCAGGGGAGGGGCAGCGAGAGAGGGAGACAGAATCTGAAGCAGGCTCCAGGCTCTGAGCTGACAGCAAAGGGCCTAATGGGAGGCCTGTGCACCCCAAGAACATGACCTGAGCTGAAGCCAGACGCTTAGCTGACTGAGCCACCCAGGCACAAGAACTACAAAGAACTAAAAAGCACATTTCGGTTATAGTAGCTCTCAGCAAACGGAGTGTATTGTTGACAGAAATTTTTTATGTGCAATAATCTCCAGCCACACTTCCCCCAAATTTCTGCATAAGAAATGCACACCCGAGGTCCAGGGGATTATTGATATAAAAATCACTAAGCAATCCTTCTTTCAAGTAGAATTTGAAGGACGCAACATACTATGAGAGCAAGGGCTGCAAATGAAATTGTGGTAACCTAGGGCAAAAGCGCCAACATTCCTATCCATTTTGCTATTTTGTATTTCAGATACTGCTTGAATCATTAGTGTAACCAGGAGAAATTTTGGTTGTTGGACTGGGAATCATGTAAAAACCAGCGCTATTTCTGGACAGAATGGAAAATGCAGAATCACGGTAAAACTACTCCAATTTAATATCTGTAGAATAGATTTATGGCACTGAAATTAACTTATTCCTTCCCTAATTTTCTCCCTACTATTTGCTGGAAATTTGAGTTAGTTACCCCCGCCCCCCCACTCCCCGCCCTCCAGGCACACATACACACAATGCCCCTGACACTTAAACTAAAATTTCAGACGATAGGAAATATTTAAGAAGATAGGATATATTTGGTTCTTACTTATTTCAGTGGGTATAATATGTCTTAAATAAATTGAAATAATTGCCTATTTCAATAAAATGGTTCTGAGTCACTTGGATATCCATAAAGAAAAAAAAACTTAACTATGACTTTGTATCAGATTTGAAAAATTCAATTCCATGAATTACAGCTCTAGATGTAAAAAGCAAACAAATACAGTTTTTTGAGAAAAAGTGGAAATTCTGTCCTAAAAGTAGACAAAGACTTTGTAGACAACCAAGAAAGCACTAATAAAAGAAAAATGACAGATGTCTTTGTTAAAATTAAATTAAAACCATACCAGAAGATACCATTAAAAGAGTGGGAGAAGATTTTTCACAACACATATATCCAACAACAGTTTTTTTTTTTTTTTTATCTAGAATATATAAAGAACCCTTAAAATCAGTAAGAAATTATCAGGCAGATAATTTTCTATCCATCCACAGAATAGCTAAAATGAAACCAATGGGAAACATCAAGTGTTAGTAGTGGAGCAAATGCAACTGTCACCATCTGCTGACAGGAGAGTATACTGGTGCAGTTGGAAAACTATGGGGTAGGATACAACAATTCTACCAAATATATACCAAATAAAAATTCATCAAAGAGAAATCTATATACCTGTTTACCCAAACACAAGTATGGGAACGGTCAGAACAGCATTGTCTGTAATAGCTCCACACTGGAAACCATCCAAACACACATCGACAGTAGAGTGGATAAATAAATTGTAGTATATCCTTACGATAGAATGCTACAGAGCAATGAGAATGAACACGGGACGCCACACACAGCAATGATGCATGAATCTCATAAGCATAATTCTGAGGGAAGACAGACACAAAATAGTGCCCCCCGTGTGACTACTTAGGTCAAGGCAGAATGGATCTCTACTGTTCGAAATCAGGAACTTTGGGGAAAAAAAACAGGAACTTTGGGGGTGGGCAGGGGTGGTGACTGCAAGGGGGTAGAATGGGTCTTCTCCAAAACTGGCAACATTCTGCTTCTTGATGGGGGTTCTTGATTAAAAGGGTGTGTTCAGTTTTTAAAATTCACCAAGCTGTACAGTTACACGGGCACTTTTCTGTATGTATATTGTTCTTTATTAAAAAATTAACATAGCAATTACTCAGCATGCATGCCTGGTGTGCCTATTATGATTTGATTCCCTTTAAAACATGAACACGTCATTGCCTTTGTGATACTGGATTTGCTCTCAGTTACTGAGTATCAGTGGCAGCCCTAGAGGTAAACCCAGAGGTACACTCATATAGATTACTGGTAATCCAAGTATTTGTCAAATGTTTGCAGATTTACTTCCTTAATTCATGTCAAGGTTCCCATGCTAAAGGGTATTGCTTTCTGGAAGCCTACCTATTGTCTTTAAGTCCAGTCACATTCACCGTGTCGCCCTGCACTTCCATGTTGCTGTTTGTACCTCTTTTGCAGCACTGACTCCATTACTTCTTTTTAAATAGTTGTTTATGTACCAATCTTATCCACTGGTGTGTTAGCTCCCTAAGGTCAAGCACCTTTTCTGTGTGACAGAGCACCATGGCTTATACATACAAGATATTAAATAAATATTAATTAGATTGCCTTTAGTACTCCAGATTTGTAGCCTTTTGAAGCCAGGTATTGTTAAAAATCAAACCTAATACTGTTAAAAATCAAACCTAATCATAACCTTTAGGTTTGCTGCTGTGTGTTTTTTAAGATATATAAGGAAACTCTAGCAAAATATATATCATATAAACAAATAAGGTACTACCGATTCTGTGCTTGCGGGACAGAAAGGAGGAGAATTTGCTTGGCTTGCATTGTGTTCCTGGTGCTCTGCTTAAGAAATACACAGACCAGAGGCACCTAGGTGGCTCAGTCGGGTGAGCATCTAACTCCTAATTTTGGCTCATCTCATGATCTCACAAGTCTCAGGGTTTGTGAGTTCCAGCCCTGTGTCACATTCTGCTCTGACAACACAGAGCCTGCTTGGGATTCTCTCCCTGCCTCTCTGCCCCTATCCCACGTGTGTGTGTGTGTGTGTGTGTGTGTGTAAGCTCTCTCTTCCTCTTTCTCTCAAAAATAAATAAACATTAAAATATAAAATAAATATAAAAAAGTTTTAAATTTTAATATACCAAAGAAATGCACAGATCAATGTCATGTCAATAAATCATTCAAATAAAAGACCTCTGCCAAAATGGACATTTGCTTTAGGCATAACCAGATTACTCCTTTAATCGACACAATCATGTCAAGAGTTTACTAATTATTCGTGAATGTCAGAATTGATGGAGGCAGGGGAGGCAGTAGATCAACAAATCTGTAGAAACAGGGCTCAGAACACAAATTCATTTATTTTTCACATAAAATCCTTCTTAACTGTTTTTCTTTTTTTTTTTTTAAGTTCCTTATTATCTTGCATGAAAGATCATGCTTTCATATGGCAAGAGTCTGGAGTTTTAAACAGCTTTACAACAGATAAGAGATGAATTGTAAAGATAAGGAATTGGCCTGAAAAGAGTTGTGGCAAAACACACAAAAACTGAGCACTTTCTTAAAGTTTTTCACTCACTCTTCAAATGGCATTAAGAAATATTTATATAAATATCTATTAATCATCCATCCATCCACCCACCCATCATCCAGCTACCGAGCTTCATTCCTCTTTTTTTTGAGTAGGCTCCATGTCCACTGAGAGGCTTGAACTCATGACCCTGAGATCACGAGTCATATGCTCTACTGACTGAGCCAGGAGCCAGCCAGGTGTCTTGTGCTGGCTTTATTCCTAAATAATGACCTTGTTACCAAGAAAGTTCATTTAATTATTTTGGATAAAAAGAACCAAAAGAGGGATTTTGATAATTCTTTTTTTTTTTTTTTTTTTAATGTTTTATTTATTTTTAGGAGAGAGAGAGAGACAGCATGAGCAGGGGAGGGTCAGAGAGAGAGGGAGTCACAGACTGAAACAGGCTCCAGGCTCTGAGCTGGCAGTCAGCACAGAGCCCGACGCGGGCTCGAACCCACGAACCGCGAGATCATGACCCAAGCGAAAGTCGGACGCTTAACCGACTAAGCCACCCAGGCGCCCCGGATTTTGATAATTCTTATCTTTTCCCTCTCTCTTTTGCACCATCTCTCCTTATGGAATTCTTTAATAATAAATTATTGTTATATGTTAAACTATAACACCTAAAGTAAAATAACCTTTATACACTTTGCTTACTTTTACAGAGGACACATAATTTAAAGTCAATGTGAAAATTCTCCAACGACCACGGAAGAGTAAGTAAGTGCTTTGCTGTTTTCCAAAAGTGTAACAGTAAGCCTGCCTTTTACCTTGTTCTTCAACGTGACTACACTGAAAATGTTTTATGTGGCTTTCAGAATTTAAATTGAAGTCACCTTTGATTTTCAAAGCTTTCCTTTTTGTAGCCATCTCAAATGTTCTGTGGTAGAGGGTCCCTGGAATTTCCACAAGGGTGTAATCTTAGGTGCATTATTTAAACTCAGGGAGTCTCACTTTGAAATGTTAAAAACAATCTTCCTCATTCGGACATACCATGAGGCTAATTGCCTCAGTAAAGGTTAACTATTATAATTATGAGACCCAAACTAAGCACTTTTGGCAGCCATTGTCCAAAAGACCATGAGTAGAAAGAACACAATCTTGGCAATAACATTCACTGAGAAGTATCAAGTTGAACTTAAGAGGCTCCTAAAGTGAATGTTGTAGAACTGCTCACCAAATCAACTCAATCATGTATAAGCATTTGCTGTATCACATTTATTCATGTACAACTCATCTCAGTTCTTTACAGGTCTATATTGTCTTACATTGACTGATATCTCATTAAGAATCCTATTAAAACCCAATCACACGAAATTAATTTTCTGAAAATGGAACATATGTTGCATTTAAACACTGAAAATGGAGAGTTACTGCATATGGACAGATCCATACCTTTACTATCAGACATAAAATAAAGATAAGATTTTTTATATTCTCATTCAGATCTTCTGCTTATTATGCATTGATAGCTCCCTTTCATTTTGCTATTGAAGATACATATATATTTTTAAGTTTATCAGTAGTAAGGTCCCATTTCAACTAAAATATGTATCTACTAATGTCTGGTATGGGAGTTCATAGTGGCACAAATAATTAATGGGAACAATAGGAAGTGTGAAAAAGGAAGGTAAGTAAATATTATTTTTTGGAGTAGAGGAGAGACAGGGAAACACCTCTGCTTGATAATTTCCTACTGTCTTCACTCCTTATATGATTATTTGTCAGGTTGTCCTTAATCTCATTCACGCATTCAACCAAGGTAAGTATAGACTAGATCCCACATTCCCTTGCCCATTCAAGGACTCCAGAAATTCTCCCCTTTTCTCATGAATCACCAAATTTTCTCTTTCTTCTGTCTTTTCCGTCAGATAAAAACTCTCTCTTGAACTTACTTCCCTCTCCAGGTATTTCAATTCCTCTACTTTTACTGTTTGCTTTTACTGTTAAACTCTGTGAGAGTCTTCTACACTTTACTGTCTTCAATTCCATTTCTTCCTTTCTCTTTTTTGCCCACTCCAGTTAGGCTCTATCTTCTACCAGTCCCCCAGAGCTGCGCATCTGGAGTCACTCAAATCCAATGGTGATTTCCCAAAGCTTCATCATCATCATCATCATCATCATCATCTCCTCCTTTGCCTCCTTTTTCTTATTTTATTTATTTACACACACAGAGAGAGAGCGAGAGAGAGAGCGAGAGCGAGCAAGCACAAGATTACGACCTGAGCTGAAGTCGGATGCTTAACCAACTGAGCCACTCAGGTACCCTGAGGCTTCATCTTCTTGCCCTATCAGCATTATTCGACACATTAATCACCTTCAATCATTCTTGTAAAACTTTTTTCTTTTAGATTCCAGAGCCCTACAGTTGACCCTTGAAGTGGACCCACGAGTCCACTTATAGGTAATTTTTTTAATCCAAATACAGAACAGTACTATAAAAATATTTCCTCTTCATTATGATTTTTTTTTAAAATGCTTTATTTATTTCTAGGAGAGAGAGAGACAGCGTGAGCAGGGGAGGGTCAGAGAGAGAGGGAGATACAGACTCTGTAATTGGCTCCAGGCTCTGAGCTGGCAGTCAGCACAGAGCCCGACGTGGGGCTCGAACCCACGAACCGCAAGATCATGACCTGAGCGAAAGTCGGACGCTTAACCGACTAAGCCACCCGGGCGCCCCCATTATGATTTTCTTAATAACACTTTCTTTTCTCTAGATTACTTTATTGTAAGAACATAGTATATAACACATAAAACATACAAAATAGATATTAATCAACTGTTGATGTTATCGGTAAGGCTCTGGTTAACAGTAAGCTATCAGTAGTTAAGTCTTTGTGGAGTCAAAAGTTATAGCTGGATTTTCCAAAGTGCAGGGGTTGGTGCACCAACCCAGTGTTGTTCAGGGTCAACTGTATGTTCTGCTGGTTTTCCTCTTATCTCACTGTCCATGATGTTCCAGTCTCCTGATGGCTTTTACTATCTCCCAGACTTTTAATGTTGGAGTGCCCAAGGGGTCAGACACCTTTGATATGTTTTCTAATTAAACTCTCTCTTCGGTGAGCTCATCCAGCCATGGCCTTGATACCATCTATATGCTAAATTTATCCCAAATATACATCTCTAGTTCAAACTTCTTCCCTGAATTCTACCCAACTATCAAATAGGCATTTAAAACTTTATGACTGGGGCGCCTGGGTGGCTCAGTCAGTTAAGCGTCCGACTTCGGTTCAGGTCATGATCTCATGGTTCATGGGTTCGAGCCCCATGTCGGGCTCTGTGCTGACTGCCAGCTCAGAGCCTGGAGCCTGTTTCAGATTCTGTGTCTCCCTCCCTCTCTGACCCTCCCCTGCTCACTCTGTCTCTCTCTCTCTGTCTCTCTCTCTCTCTCAGAAATAAATAAAACATTAAAAAAAAAAACTTAATGACTGAACTGATAATGAACTCCAGATCTTCCCCTGAAAATCTATTTCTTCTTCAATTGTGTCCATCTTGGTTCCTGACAACTCCATGTTTTCAAAATATCTTCTAGTTATTCCTGCCTCCTCTCTTTCTCAGGCCTCAGACTCATATCAGCAAAACTTGTCATCTCAACCTTCAAAATAGATCCACAACTGAACCCGTTCTCATCATTGCTATCAACCTGGTCTAAGCCAATGTCAGCTCTTGGCTGGATTATTCCAACAGCTTCCTAATTTCCTTGCCTCCACTCTTGTCCCTTTGGAGTCTATTATCAATGAACAGTCAGATCGATCCTATTAAAACATAAGTCAACTAGCATCGCTCCTCCCATCACCCTCTGCTGGCTTTCTCTCCTGCTTAGTCCAAGTCCTTTCAGTAGCCTACCGAGCCCTTCTTTCTGTCACGTCTCTGACTTTTTCTTTTACTGCCTTTCCCTTACTCTCTCCTGTTCCTGTACTGGCCTCTTTAATGTTTCTTCCAAAGGAACCTGGGGGAGAATGAGACCTGTGGCTTGCTTTCACGTCATGGCCTTTGTACTTGCTCTTTTCTCTGCTTGTAAAGCTCTTCCCCCAGAGAGCTGCATGGCTGCTGCCCCACCCTTCAGGTCTTTACTTAACTGTCACCTTCTCAGAGAGTCCTTCCTTGACCATCTGATCCCAAATGTCACTCACATTACTCTTCCCCTCAACACTTCTACACTGTTCCCCTTTTCTACTTTATTTTTCTTCCCCACAGCACTCACTGCCTTCCAATAAAATAATGTATACATAATATATAATTTACTTATTTATTTTCTCTGTTGTTTACCTCTCTCTAGCAGTATGTAAGCTCCATCACAGCAGAATGTTTGTCTGTTTCAGTCATTAATGTGTCCCTGGAGCCCAAGAGCATTTGGCACATTCTGGGTACTCAATAAATATCCACTGAGTGAAAAAATCTCTTTAACCTCTCTGCTTTTCTCACTAGAATATAAATTCCTTTGGGGCCGGGTCATGTCATATTCATCATTCTGTCTTGCAAGTTTAATATAGCATCTGGCAAAGAGTAGGTGGTCATTAATATCTGTTGAGGTGAAATGTTGAAGGAAAACACACTCTGATTCTTTGACTATGCATTTCAAGATGTACAGAAGGATGGTAGAGGACCACAGAGATGATACAGGGGAGAGACAGAGAAAGTCTGTTAACCAACACTTACATAAATATTACACTTTACATTATACAAAAATGTAGGTAGAATTTAGGAAATAAATTGAGGCTAGAGACATTCTGGACTTCTACTATCAAGAGAGTAGGAGTGAGGAAATTAATCATAATCACCTGGGAATATGTGAGGCATTCACTGTGGCTACCTCTTCAGGAGAGCCACTAACATTTGTGGAATATTTATTATGTGCCAGACTTTTTGATGCAATTTCCAGTGGCGGCTCACTGGTGTTTTCTTGGCCCTTCAACCCTCTAGTTCCAGCCTGAATAACTGCATTTCTCTCTGTGGTGGCACTTTCTTATATAAAAGCACAATCATACAAGTTAATAATATTTTTTATTCTTGCCCTCCTTTCCTCCCCTTCTTTCTCCTTAATGGAAAAATATTTGTAAAAATAGAACAGTAGCTTTGGGAGTTTAAGTTGCTATATAAAATCTAGAGTAAGTATTTTAAGTGGGCCCATACAACAGAGGCAGTTTTAAATGGCTAAACCAGCTTTTAAAGCAGCTCCTCTGGTAGTAAACTTCTTACTAAAAGGAAAATAATGATAGGCATAAAATCGTGACCAGTGGTTACTCTGGGAGGTGGGAGGGACTTCCTAAGATATTGGAAATGCTTAATTCCTTAGGCTGGATGGTGAGTACAAGGATATTCATTTTGTTACTTTTTGCAGATTTCTGTGAAATGTGTATTTCATGAAATATTAAAAGAAACTGCTCCTCTGGACAAGACTCTTCTCAAACAACTATTTGAAGATATTAAATGTACATTAGACTTCACCTCACCAAAGTCACTTCTATAGCATAAAAATTTTCCATGATAAAACAATTGTGGGCATTTCAGCTCTCTGTAAATGACTCTTACGTAAGGGCTATTCAACAACAGAGGTTAAAATAGCCTCTTCCTGTGAAGTTATATACAAATTCATTTTGTTTACCTGTTTTTTCAGTCATTTGTTCTAAACTCCAAATATGCTTTTATTAGCATCAGCATTACTGGAATCACAGCCAAGACAGAAAAAGCCTCTTTAACACAAGGAGCTCTAGGGACGATACTCAGGCCATCATCACTAAATGCAACTATAATTAGGTAAAAATACATTCAGATCCAAATTAAGAAGGAAAAGAAGATAGGACTCTGGTGGTGAGCACAGTGTGAAGTATAAACTTGTGGAATCACTATGTTGTACACCTAAAACTAATGTTAATGCTATCAACTATACTTTTTATAAATAGAGAGAGAGAGAGAGAGAGAGAAGACAGGACTCTTGGCCTTTGCTTTCCTATAAGCTCTAGGCTTCAGCAGGGCAGGTGAGAAGCATCTGGCTGGGAATAGGTGACTATGAGAGTTTGGAGCCATAGCTCTCCAATAAAAACATGATGTAGGCTACTTTTTCATTTTAAATTTTCTAGTAGCCACTTTGAAAAAGAAACAGGTGAAATTCATTTTAATAGTGTAGCTTAGTTCACCCAACATATCCCAAGTATCATCATCTCAATAGGTAATCGCTAGAAAGATCATTAATGAGAGGTCCAGGGTGACATCTAATCTGAGTGCACATCTATGGGTGCGAAATGTAGATAGGCTGAGAAGACGGTTGAACTTGGGAAAAAAAAGGGAAAAAAAGATAATTAATGAGAGACTTTACATTACTTATCTCACAGAGACTCTCTGAAATGTGGTGTGTATTTTATACCCAAAGAGTGGACCCGGGTTTTGCGACACCTAATGGTATGGAATCTTTAAGAAAAAGACACCAGCTACGAATACAAAGTAAGGTGTGCAAGTGAGTATCAATTTAGAATGAGAAAAGACATCACAGGGAATTACTGGAAATTTAAAGATTCAGGTCTTTCTCTTTTGATATCTCTTGGCAATTTACCAGACACACTTATATAGAAGTGATTCCAGTGTAGCTTCTTCTCACCTTCAACACTGCAACTCTTGATACTCACAGAGGTCCATCTAAGGTATGGTTTCTGAAGTGTGAGTTTCATTAGTGCTCAGGCTGAACTTTGTCTTTCCAAATTCATATTTTGAAATTCTCATCCCTACTACATCAGAATGGAACCATATTTGGAGATGAGGTCTTTAAAGAGGTGAGTTAAAACCAGGTTATTGGGGTAGGTCCTAATCCGTTTGATTGTGGAGTCCTTATGAGAAGAGGAAAAGATTCTAGGGGCACAAGTACACAGAGCACAAAGCAACAAGAAGGAGGCAGCAAGCCAAAGACAGAGACATCAGAAGAAATTGACACTGCCAGTACCCTGAGGTTGGATCTCCAGCCCCCAGATCCGTGAGAAAATAAACCTTTCAAGCCACCCTGCTACGTTATGATAGCCAGAGCAACTGCTACAATTAGCCTCTTTTTTTTTTAAATAAATACTTATTTTTTAAAAATAAAATACTTATTTATTTGAGAGAGAGAGAGGGAGAGGGAGAGGGAAAGAGAAAGAGAGAGAGCGAGCAGGGAAGGAGCAGAGGGAGGGGGACAGTGGATCAAAAGTGGGCTTTGTGCTGACAGCAGAGAGCCCGATGCAGGGCTCGAACTCATGAACTGTGAGATCATGACCTGAGCTGATACCAAGAGTCGGATGTGCAACTGACTGAGCCACCCAGACACCCCTACAATTAGCTTCTTGATAACATTTCTTCTGCTGCTGGACTCTGTTCTTTCCTGTCTCACGTCCTTGCTCAATAGCACCCTCTTCCTCTCTGTCTGTTCCAATCCAACCCGACTCCAGCCTTCCCTCCTTCTTCAGGTCTTCCTAGTGTAGAGAACTCTGCGGCTAGGAACGCGCTAACTCTTACTGACTGGCATTCATTTGGAAAGTGAATACGAGTTTCCGTGCGACTGCTCTTACAATATTATCACGTGGTATGACTTGTCAACAGACGCTATCTTCTCTCCCTCACTAGAGGAGTCCTTTGAAGACTAACAGGACAATATCTTTTGTCAAATTTGAACATTAGAAACATTTCTTGAATAATCTTTTTTTCAATTAAGAGAAGGGAGTTCCCTTTTAGAGCTGTAGGATTGTAAAAAAAAAAAAAAAGGCTTTAAAAATACCCTTTAAAGTTAAAAGATAATCTACCTACTGCACTAAACAGACAGAAGGAGCATCACAACAGTGATGGCTGAGGTCCCTTATTCCCTCCAGCTCAGGGGCCAGAGGCATTTATCTTTGTTTCTGCTGTAGGCGCCCGACCGTAGTCACTGCCTTCTGTTTTTCTATCGCTTACACCAGCAACGGAAGTTCACAAGAGTCTTTTCCAAAAAGCTTTGGCCAGAACCAAAGGAAGTAAGTGAGTACATTCACGGGATGAAAGGGTGATTCAACCTCTGCGTGCTTAATTCTTGGTGAATATCCCTCCTGAAACTGCTGCAAAGAATGCCAACAAGTTGTAATTACCATGGTGCTCCCTGGGAGGTGGCGATCTGCCAGGACTCATTGGAGATCAACCAACAATCCATTTTAAGTAAGTCATCGGAGGAAATGAGCATCTATTTTGGTCATCTATAGGGAATATCTGTGGCCCCTAAAAAGTCCACAAACATGCTTGAGCCACACTTTCCTAAAACCATGCTTCTTATCGGCACTTTTTGTACGGGCTTAAATGTGCAGTAAATATACTATAGGAATTCAGCGGAGAGTGGCTGACAGAGAGCCGCCCACACTTGGTCTCAGAATCCGAGTAAACTTTTCAGCTCACAACGAGCTAGCCACAGGGAAACGTACACTTACTCTCTTAGTAAGAAAACATATCTGGGTTCAGAATATTTATCAAATGCCATATTTTTCCAGGGAACCCAGGTCCTTGGGGGGATTTGGGGGGGTAGACATCCATCACCATCCTCAGGAAAGTGAGAGCACTGCTTTTGCCATCAGGACAGCTTTCCAGGCCCTCGTGCCAGTTGCCGTGCGGAATGATTCATCAGCTTCAGAAATTTCCTTGGGAGCTGAGTGGGCAGTCATGAATCATCGCTTACCCTTTGCACATATCATTACTGATCTCCCTGGAATATTATGTGGAAATAATACCTTGCATTTTTGTGAAGAATGCTTTTCCTGATGGCATCAGGCACTAGGACTAGAGTAAAGCAGGCCCTGGTGAGCTGTGTATGCTGGGATTGGCTATGTTCCAAAAACGTTTGCAAATGCTGTTTTGCTTCTGAGTCAACACACCTGATCTGGAAGGATGTCACAGGCCGAGGCCGGAAGTGCTGGAAAAGGACAAGGGCTCTGTTTGGGGGATTAAGAAGAAACGATGAATTTTATCCCTTTGACAGGCAACTTGAAGGAGCACTGTAAGCTTGAATTATCCTGTTTTGTTATGGATAGAGAAGTAACCCTTGGAAAACCAAGTTTTCTTTTAAAAAACATGGTGCTCATACACTGAGGGAAACACTGAGCTTGGTTTTCCCCTTCCATATAGCTATTTCTTATTTGTTAATCGTATCTTAACTGATAATCGTCTCTCTACTAGAGAGAGAAACTATGAGATTTTCTCTGAATCTTCTTTCCTACAAATTTGAGCTTCCTATTTCTAGCAACTACTCTTCATGGAACATGGAAGGAATAACTAGAACCTCAAAGTCTTTAGCTGCTAATCCCAAGCTTATCGCCAGTTCTCCAAGTAGCTTTGGAGTCACGTGGACACCCTGGGACATCCACTGAGGTCGACTAGCGTATTTTGTCAGCAACTGGAGACGGTAGTCATTGTTTTGAAAGATCAAAAGCAGACGAGTCATCTCATCCAGCATGTTCTTACAAGTAGCAACAGCTGCAATGGCATTCTCGAGCCTTCATATATAAATAAATAGCTCCTGTCAATGGTGAACAATAACCTGAAGCGACTGTGACTATAGCTTGTTGTTACTAGAACCACGTTACATGAAGAACAGTTGCTAAGACATAAGGATGCTCAAATTTGTAGGAAAGAAGATTCAGAGAAAAATCGCATACTTTCTGTCTCTAGTGGTAAGACCTCTGGGAACAATTAAATTTGATTTTTCTTGTGTAACCTCTAAGTATAGAGTACAAAGTATAGAACAGAGGAAGCCACATAGAAACAGACTTCAGACCAACTCAGAGGGCTATTTTCTAATAGCTCCTTAGAGACAACACCACAGTACCAAGTAGCATGTCCTTCCCTGGAGAGGTCCAAGTGGATGCTTGATATAGCAGACACACTGTGATTTAATTAACCTACTTCTAGGTTTTGGGGTTCAGTAAAAAAAAAAGCAAAGGACCCACTGAGCCACCCAGGCGCCCCCTGAATTGTACTCTGTAGAAAGGCAAAGTGGAGATGTCGCTCTCGTTCTAGAGTTACCTCTCCCAATACATTAAGAACTCAGATAAAGGTGCAACTCCTTGGTCTGGCCTTTATATCATGAATTTCAACCAGATTTTACAAGCAATAGCGATTTATAGCTTAGAATGGATGTTCACATAAAAACTCATCTTAATCACTGATCTTCAAACATGACTTTTTAATGCCATCGAATACACTGACTGGCAAATTTCTCTTCATTCCTTATAACAGCCATTGAAACATCACTTCCCTTAGGGATCATTTCTTCTCGCTCCACTAGTCCGGACTTTTTAGTGTCTTCTCTTTGTTCTCACTGCATTGTGTATATACTTTTATTAAATAGCCCTCATTTTATATTAAAAATTATGCTTGTTTTACATTAAAATTATTTTTATATATGTCTTCCATACAAGACAGGGAGGGGAGGATGTCATTTCTATGTGTTTGTAGCAGTTAGGGAAATGAGTAAAAAAAAAAAAGCCATGGAGCTTATGGGTTTTCGAGGCTGAGCTTGAAACGGGGTCTCTTGTCTTTGGCTTCTGTTTCTTCTATTCTGCACACCACTTTTCATAGCACACTATGATGCTCAGTTAGGCTATTTTAAGTACTACCATGATTTTGCTTATGAAAATTGTGGTAATTAAACATTTCACAAAAAGTAACAATGACCCTAACAGCCTGCATTTACAGTTTACAATATGCCAGGCAATGTTCTAAGAGACTTAGATGTATCAATTCATTTCATTCTCATAACAATCCGACAAGATTGTTAATAATTACAAACTAGTACCTGTATTTTACAGATAAGGAAACGGAAGTGCTGAATAGTTATATAATTTGCTTGAAGTCACCCAGCTAAAGTGTGGCAGAACTGGCACGCCTGGGTAGTTCAGTTGGTTAAGTGGCTGACTTCGCTCAGGTCAGGATCTCCTGGTCCTTGAGTTCGAGCCCTGGGTTGGGCTCTGTGCTGACAGCTCTGAGCCTGGAGCCTGGAGCCTGCTTTGGATTCTGTGTCTCCTTCCCCACTCATGCTCTGTTTCTGTCTTTCTCTCTCAAAAAAATAAATAAACATTAAAAAAAAAAAAAAGAGTGGCAGAACTGTGAATCATACCCAGGTAGTCTGGCTTTGGAACCTATATTCGCAATGAAGTAGACTGAAACACTGATGTTTTCTCTCCTCAGTGGAACTTTGGACATGGACACTGTCTGCAGGATTGGTTTCCATCCTGACACCATGCAGGTCACGGGGCCAAGGTCTGGCTGCAGTTCTCCACTGGTAGCCTCAGCTATGATTACTGAGCACAGAAGACAGATGTAGCTGACTCAGAGGACTGAACACATTGAGCTTCATGTGGACAGTTATTATGAACAAAGTAGGACTTTAATTTTTAGATATTCCCCCTCCTACCTTTCAAATAATAAAGCAAACTAACAATTAGAGAAAAAAAAGAGAAAAGAAAAACATCCAGAAAACCTGTTTCTGATTTGTTTGGGACTTCATTCAAGGTTATAGGAAGCATTCAGAACTGCATTTGAGAGTGTTCAAAGCAGCCAGTCTCTTTTGAAATTACTTCTATATGAAAAAAAAAAAAGTGTAAAATATGTAATGTCGTGTTACTATGTTAAGAACCTTCCACAGGTAGAACAATAAAAACTGAAGCAAAAATATTCATTACAGTTTACATTGTAAAGACGCTTGAGTATACAACTCAAATAAAAACAAAATAAAAACATGTATAAGAATAGGTATTTCATAAATATTTTATGCCTTGTGATAATAATCAATCAAGAACTTATTTCATTAAGAAAGTAAGTTTAAGAAGGTGATATTTAACAACTACAAGAATCCTAAAATATACCCAAGAATGTGTCTGAGAAACTTCTAATTCCTAACAAAGTAGGATAAAATTCAGTCGCTATTACAGTTATTTAAACACTGTTGTAGTCTAGCATTTAGAAAGAAAAACAACTTATGCCACTGAAATTTTTGGAGTCCCAACAATCTCTAGAATATATTCTGAGCATTCTTGTCTATACTTCTGTAGTTCTAACCTACACATTTCCAAGAGTGTCCTTAGAATATATCTTGAACGTTATATAAAAAGTATTCCTGAACACAAGCCAAATGACCTGGGTGGGTCTTCATTCTCCAGACCTTAAGTTACCTTCCTTCTTTTATCCCTACTTATTTCCTAACCTGTTGGTCACCTTCGCTTCTCTTTGGGCATCTTCATCTTTTTTTACTCCTTTTAATTAATTAATTCATCCACTCATCCATTCATCCATGCATCCATTCATCCACCATCCATCTATCCATCCATCCATCCAGCCAGCCATCTATCCATCCATCCATCGATCCATCCATCCACTTACTCATTCATTGATTTCACATTTATTTTGCTCCCCACATCATGACTTTACGTTTATCAAAGCAGAGACTTTTCTCTTTTAACACATTACATTTCCTCTCTTTTTCAAGGAAAGCTTGAGATTTTAGTGTTAGAGTCAGTCTTTCATGAAAAATTAATAGAAGGAAAGTGGGCTGTACTTTTATTCACTCCTGAACACTCACCCCTCACACTTTATCCCTCTTTGCCCTTTTTAAAACCAAAGATAGTGTTGACATCATACTATTCAGGTTGTGTTCACTTACATATTATTCTGTTGCTAGTTGCTATTTTTTTTTCCCATTTTAGGTTACAGGATACAAGAATTAACTTATCATCAAGTGTCAATAATCATCATCTTACTTCTTTTAAAAATTTTATTTGGATGATGTTTCTTCCCTAAATAGTACCTGGGCTCTCCTCAGTCAAGATAATGAATAGCGAATTCACTAGGAAATGAGAAACTGGAGGGAAATAAAGGTGACAAGAAGTGTCTAGATTCCTTCCATTGATTTTGGAACTGCACTTGGGATTTGTATTTCTAACTTTGGATATTTCCCGAAAGTGAGACGAAGACTGAATTTTCTCTGAAAAGGAAGAAGCTGAACAAAGCTGGAGGTGGTGTACAGTCCTGTCTAAATGATGAGTCAGCTGTTTGTATGTGAACCAAAGTGACTTGACAGAGTGTGCTGGGATCCTGTCCTCTCTTCTGCCAGTGTTACTCTAAGGATATCTTTCTCCTCCATCTGTGCTAGTTGTAAACACAGGCTCTTACTTTTTAAGGCAAGAGTTACTCAGGGTTATAGGCAGAAGAGGAAGTTCTTTTTAAAATAGCCTTGCGATAGGATTCTTGTCCCTTACATGAAATAAACCTTTCGGGAAACAAAACAGAATGGATGGGAAATAACATGATAAGAAAACAACTCTAGCTTTGTGTGAATTTTAAGTCCAATTTCTGCACTCAGGGAGTTGTTAATGGTTTGTGCTGACTCATTTCCCTGACTGTGCTATTACCCTAAAGCAAGACTCCATTACAAGTCTTGCACATACTCATAAGCATTATTAACTTCTTGAGTCTTTGATGTGTTTTCAGTCAACAGAATCACTGTAGTAAGCCTATCATGGGAATGGCTTTAAAGAGAGTCTTGAGGCTTGGAGGGGCAAAAATTCTCTGCGGGGAGAGATTCTTGTTAAGGAAAATATTGCTATAAAGTAAGAAATACTTCCAACGTCTTCATTCGGTGTAGTAAACTTCAAGGATTAGGACAAATGGATCCATGGACTAATAAATTCTGTGGGGTGTGTTAACATATAGGGTCTGTGTGGGCTGGAGGGTTGGAAAACAGAAATCCTGTGGGTAGTGCTAACCTCTGACATTAGTGAATGTCTTTACAAAGCCCCCTTACTTTCAGTTATTTGAAGGTCAAGGTAATAAGAACGGTAAGCATAGGTTAAGGTTAAACACACTATTTCCCTCAGACTTTAAAGATAGCTTTAGTATTCTGTTGATCAGTATTGATACAGATAAAGCTCAAACTCCAGATTTTATAAAAACCTTCTACATAGAAATAAATTACTCTGGATGTAGACAGTTTCAGGCTAAGTTCAGCTCTTTTACCCATTCCTATACACACACACACACACACACACACACACACACACACAATCTCACAGGTTTTAAAAGCAATAAAGTATTTTATTAGGCTAAAGTCATGGCTATTTCATTTCATTATGAGTAGGATACTTTACAAACGAAATAAATCACTGGCAAAAAATTGCTGCACTTTAATGATCTGAAAACATAACATCTTTTTAAATGGTCACTAGATATTTTGCTGATTTCACCAATTACTTGTCACACTTTGGCTGGAAATTCTGAACCATTCCATTCCTATATTAACTCAGCCAGGGAACTGTTTTTAAAATTTTATGAGAATGTTTGTGGTCAAATTCCTTCACTGCCTTTATATTTGACTAAATGGAGAGAATGCTTTTCAATTGGCTAATGGTACAAGCACCTGTCTTGTATTTTGCACGGTACCTGTAACTATGACACTAATTGGTTTGCTTCTTAGCACGTTCTTGATCATACTGTCTGAATTTGGCCAGTCTTGCAATGAAATGAAAACTGTTCATTTGTATGGTTTTCACATTGTAAAAATGAAACTGTTATGGACCAGATCACATTATTGGGTGGCCACACTAGAAAAAACAAACTGCACTACAAGTTTTAATGATAGATAGAAAAACAGAGATCATTTTCAGTCTGCAACGTGGTCTAATATATATCATTTGCACCTCTAAGAGTGGCTAGGATTCATTCTAAGGCGGAGGTGCTGAAAGTAGGGTCTTGCATCCCAGAGAGTAGGGAAGAGGATCGTTTGGGGGCTGGGAAGAAAATATGATTAACTTCTATTCACAGTTTATTTTTTTATTAACAGAGAATGAAATCAGGCGATGCTAATAT
The DNA here is from genome assembly GCF_003009895.1 of Hyaena hyaena. Lineage (NCBI taxonomy): Eukaryota > Metazoa > Chordata > Mammalia > Carnivora > Hyaenidae > Hyaena > Hyaena hyaena. The sequence goes on along the minus strand of NW_024080648.1, from coordinate 3,495,628 downwards.
TTAATATGTAGACTGTCACTGATTCCCAGCTTCATTCCACATGCCCTGTGTTCATAGTACTCTATCTAAGTCTACTGAGGGAAGATTGGGAATTTCATGGCCTGGATGGGTTGGCAGTCTCAGGTACTCATTTGCTTTCAGCATATACATATATGTTTCAATTTACATATGGATAAACAGAGGTAAGTGTAAGGGATCTAAAAGATGTATTACTGCATTTGAAAAGAAATTTACTGAAAATGTTGCTGATGAATTGATACAACGCGAGGGGCAAAAAGTTGGTGTTTCTTCTCCTCCCAATACAAACCCTTCATGTGTTGACAGTCTAATCAGAGTTGGCAAAATATCTGCCTTCAGCCCCCTCCACCAGGAAATTTTCAAAAGGACTATGAAAATATTAACATGCATTCACTATTTTTCAGAGTGATGCCTGACCTAGGGGAGGAATGCGCCTTGAGAGATCAGATAAGGATAGAACAAGGTCATCGTGATTAGTAAGACATTTTAAGGCTGACACCCAAAACACAGTCTCTTGACTTCTTCCATGATGCATGGTTATGTGATACTCAATCTAATGTTTAATGATACACGTTTAGAAGCCACACTTGAATAATTTCCCTTATGACTTAAAAGTACATTAAAGAAACACTTGTTCTTCATGCCAAGACAAAAATGGCTAAAAGAATCCTTGAAAAACAATATGATATCAAACTATAATACATTCCTTTGATAGTAAACACTAATAGGAAATGCATGGTAAACATTGCTAAAAATTGAAGAAACATTTTGTAGCAAATTATGTAGTGTAAGAGGTTTGGTAGATATAGTTAAATGAAAGTGCTGATGTTTCTAATAGGTTTCAGAATATAAGATCTGCTAAATTTTGCTTCAATTATGGAATATAAATGATTACCTTCCCACTTTTATTATGAGTCACTAAAGGAAAGAAAAACCAGTGAGGTGATATTCTCAGCAAATGACTCTTTTAATAAAAATAGTATTTTGCAGAAAAACTATTAATTTAGCCACAGAAAGAATTCTAGGCTAAGTTTATAGAGAAAACATTGGAAAATTGTAGATGCACTATTTTAGCAAAACAGTCAAAGCCAAAAGTGCAGAAAACACTATGGGGTGACACTGACATTCTAATATTGTAATTTAAAAATTAATAAAATACTATGAATTCTTTACAGTATATGAAATGAGGTAAGAGTGACCAGAAAAACCATTTACCATACTCACTGGTTTTCCTCACAGCAAAGAACTTGAGCCAAAGATGCGTTTACTCATTTTTTGTTAACAAAATAGCAACTATTTCAAATTTGCTGACATTTCTGTGATGACAAATAGCTGTCACTATTATGTTAACTGAGCATGCATTTTTCAAAAGTCTATACAATGTGTTTCTCCAAGACATTTAAACAGTGAGGGGCATCTGGGTGGCTCAGTCGGTAAAGCATCTGACTTCAGCTCAGGTCATAATCTTGCAGTTTGTGGGTTTGAGCCCTGTGTCGGGCTCTGTGCTATCAGCTCAGAGCCTGAAGCCTACTTCAGATTCTGTCTCCCCTTCTCTCTGCCCCTCCCCTGCTCATGCTCTGTCTCTCTGTTTCTCAATAATAAATAAATGTTTAAAAAATCTTTTTAAACAGTGAGTGAAGGAGTAACTGCTTTATAAAACAAACAACAACTTGTGTTATGTACAAAGCATTCTTAAAATATTTTGGAAATGTGTGTACTGTTATGTGAATTTATCATTGAAAATGATGTGTATGTATCACCTGTTAGAACTCCCATAAGTAACATTAAAATATCTGAATACAGTTTTCTCACTGGCTAAATTTTTTTCTAAATGAAGAGCTGCAGTTATTTTAAAACATATGTGCTAAAAATATAAAAATACAGTTTCTTATTTGTTTCCAAGATAGCGAAGGAGAGATCTGAGTAAAGTTTCAGCAAAAGCCTTTGGGTATTTGTTAGACTGGATGGAACATTTTGTATCATGATTAATTTAAAAAGTTACATTTTGTCCACATCGAGTCACACATCATTTTCTGCCCTGATGGCCTTTAAAATTAAGTGTTGAGACAAACTGAAGTTTGAATCAGGACACTACCTCTTGTTACCAAAGAGGTAAAAGACGATTTAAAGCATATTATGTCACTGTTCTCGCTCTGAAAATTATTAATAACATTTACAGGAAAGCAAACTGTTTTTAGGGGGGCACTACTAAAAAAGTAAAGTTAACCTTAAAAATAGACATTTTTTCAGCATATTTACAGTATATGAAATGATTTAGAGAAGTTGCTTTTCACTGGGACAGTTTTGTCTCTGGGGGACATTTGGCAGAGTCTAGAGATGTTTACAGGCTGTTGGCAACTGGGAAAGACATGGCTGACTGTAGCCAATAGAGGCCAAGGATGCTGTCAACCTCCTACAATGCACAGGACAGGCCTCGTGACAAATGATCTGGCCCCAAATGCCAGTAGTGCAGAGGTTGAGAAACCCTATTTAGAGATACATGAATGCTGACACATGTGATATATAGTGTGTGCCTGAAAATATTTGATTCGTGTGTATTCAGTTTAAGAAGTTTGGAGACCACTGTACGTTATGACTTCTGAGAAGTTAAATTACCAGTTGCTATGCTATTTGGGTCAAAGTGCCAAATATCTGGTATTTTTCCCAATACACCATAGTATTTTTATTCAACATTCACCTCATTTTTACCCACGTGAATTATAAATCACGGGCTGACAAGAGAGAATAACTTCTTAGGACACAAGGCCACGTTTATACAAGATCTTTTGAGCCATATTGTTGTTGTTCTTCTAAGGTTGGTTCTGTTTTAAACCAACATGTTTAAAAGAGAGTCAGATTTTCATAAGGTTGAATACACATTTGCATGTAGACTTCAAGAGATGTAATCTCCAAGTCTGGGCACTAAAATTAATTTCATAAAACTTATTCGTATCTTATCACCTGTGAGTTTCTAGGCAGAGAAGGACTGAATTTAGAAACACAGCTAAAGATTTTTGTTATCAGGCTCCTCCTAATCTCTCTTTTGGTTGGTTTTCAAAAGAACACTGTGAAGGTTAATACAATTTTTAGTACTTATCAATCACTTTTTTTTCCAGTAAAAGAGTATTGAATCTTACAAAAAACTTCAGATTAACAGTTTTCATTTTAAAAGCTAGAGCAACTCATTTTCCTGTCTTTGGGGTTAAAAATTGCCCAGGGGTAAAATGATCACTCTCCAACTTTAAATTTTTCTTATCTGATATTCTATCAAGCTTTTGTTTCCTTTCTGTAGTGTCCAGAGTTTCAGATTAATCATTGAGTCATGACTCTGGAATAGAGATTTAAGGACCGAGTTACAAAATTAAAACAGTAATGGACATTTGAATATAGACCACACACACACACACACACACACACACACACACACACAAACACACATCTGTTTTAGTATCCCTAATAAATGCAAAGAAGTAAGACAGTTTTATAAGTATTTCCTTTAAACCTGGAGGAGCTGCTGATGGGAAAAAGATCATAAAAACCCATAAAAGAGAATAATTAATTGCCCACAATTATTTGGAGCTTAAGTTGTGAAAATGCCATTTATATTGTCTGTATTAATTATATTTCAAATAATATTTTATTTTGATATTAAAGAATATGAAGAATGTTAAAGAATATGAAAATAAAAACATTGTTAAGGGTCTCTGAGGACTTCTATCTTTCTAATTATTTTTTCTGAAAGCCTGTAAATTAAAAAAAACATAGTCCCTTGAAAGAAATGTTTTAGGAGATTGTGGTGGGGTGAACTACCTGTTTCGGAAGGTTCTAACTCTAGTAGACCTATATCATATATATTTATGTATGTGTATATATCTGTGAAGAGTCAATCATTCCTTCTAGGTATATATGTAAGTATATCTATAAAGAGAACCTAAAGCTTTTTATGAGTGCATGCCATCTTAATGTCCACAACTATATATAATTGGACTAAAAAGCATAGTCCTTCTGGAGAGTTACTGAATATGCAACTCTAAGGAGAGCAGAATAAAGTCATGGTGAGAATCAGATGTGGATATCTGGCTAAACTGACTCAAGAACTAGATGGCTTCTGCCTAGTAGTCTCTCTGAAAACAAAATGAAAGGTTATTTGAGATTATAGAGTATGGCATTGCTCACAGAAATATCACAGAAGAGGATAGAAAAAAAAATCATATAAATATTAAATATGGGAATGGGAAGTCTAAGGCAATGAATTAAAACCAATTTTGGGCTTTCAAATGCAAAGGTTATGGTTGATAAACTTTAGTGTGCTTTGGGGGGCAGAGGGTAGGGAGGAAATATTTTGTTTTCTTCCTTTCAAGTTTCTATAGTTAAATGCTACAGCATGGGTAAGGAAGGAACAGCAAACTCATTGCCCATCTGTCGTTACTGATTGCTTGCTAATTTCTTGCTTTTTTTTTGACAACAGTTAACAAAACACAGCCTATCCCCACAGTTCCCTCCGGTTCCTGTGTGCTAAGCCAATGTGGTTTCTTTCTCCTGTTCTCGTTGTTTTTACATACTGTTTTAGTAATACAAAAATATTCACTAAAGGAGAAGATCAAAGTTTATGGCATTGACATCTATCGACAAGGATTATAACATTTAATGAAGGTAAAACTTCAGAAGAATAAATAAATCAAAATACACTAGGCCTGCTAAGAAATTATCCAATTGGGACATAAGGTGAGCAGAAAGGACGGGATTTGATCTTTAATAGAGATCTGTATTTTAAAACCATCTGCAAATTCACTTGCCATGTTAAATCAGTTTTGGAAATGCTCTTTCTCTGACTTTCAGAAAGAAGGAAATCGGTACTTTGGCACTGCAGGGTAGATGGTCCTCATTTGTTATTTGGTATCTGGTGGTTCAAGAGAACCACATTAAGCTTTCCGTCTTATAGTGGCTTGGTGGTTAAACATGTATTTTGGTATCTTTTGAATAAATGCTTTAGGCCTTCATTACCTTCAGAGTGGTAATAACTACATCAAGCATTTGTCATTCTTACTGCTTTTAAATCTCTGTTCTGAAGTTCTGCATCTAAGCCTTAAGTATTCTACTTGTTCTCGGTCATTTCATCCATAGGAATAGAATAGTCATTTGAAATGAAGAGAGTCTTAGTTTTCTCATTCTTAGAGATTTCTAACTAGTAAGCAAATAATAGGTAAAGAGCTAAAAGAAGGATAAAAGGTAAGTGAAGGAGAGCTGTATCTTCTTCAGGGTACTTTTAAGATAAATAGTGATCTTTTTTCTAAAACTCATTGTAAGCTATTATGTTACCAACAAATACTAGTCATGTGTCCTCTGCCTGTTAGAGAAGTAATACAGTAATACGACATCATGACTGATACAGGAAATGTCAATTTCTGTTTTCTCATTCCTTGTAATTGAAACTATTTGATACAGCATGATTGCTATAAAATAGAAATACAAAGTAGGTTGGCATTAAAAAGTAAAGAAAGGAAAAGAAAACAAAAGAAACCCCAAAACTGAGTTTTTTCTCCCCTAAATGTACACGGAAGTCTCTGCAGATAAAATGATAGTGTATATTGTGTGTGTCAGTATTCTAGAATGGAAACTTAAAAAACAGATACACTGCATGCTGGCAAAGGAAAACTGATGGACAGTGAGGTTACATAAATCATCACCAGGACTGTATCAACACATCACAGAAAAGTCGTTCCTACAAATAGCTGGTACCATGCCTGATACACAAGAAATAACCAGTGACTCCAGTTTAAACAAACTGCAATATAAATATGTAAACATTCTACGGAGAATTTAAATTACTATTACAAAGACCCCCATCTCTGCTGAATAACCAAATAAACGGCATTCTTTTTATTTTGTTCGTATAAGATGAGCAGCCATGCGGACCTTCCAAGCTTCCAGAGTTGCCTCTATTCCCCTCTGTATTCCTGACCCTGCCTTGACCTACGTTGGTTATTGTCTTGTCTCCAGGGCCCACCACTGCTTGATGTGAATGAATGAATGAATGAATCCATGTCTATTGTCTTCCTAAGACCATATTTTCTGCTTGTACTGGGATATGAGGATTTGGTTTTGGTACTTCTTTTGGCACTCATTTTACAAAAGAAGACTGATTTAGAAACTGTTCATTATAATGTGACATTTTGATGTCAAAAAATATGAGAGGGGCGCCTGGGTGACTTAGCCGGTTAAGCGTCCGACTTCGGCTCAGGTCATGATCTCACCGTTCCTGAGTTCCAGCCCTGCGTTGGGCTCTGTGCTGACAGCTCAGAACCTGGAGCCTGCTTCAAATTCTGTGCCCCCTCTCCATCTGCCCCTCCCCCACTAGCATTCTGTCTCTCTTTCAAAAATAAATAAACATTAAAAAATTTAAAAAAATATTGAGAGAAAGAGGAAATGGATGAAAAACAATTGCCTGGTTTTAATAATGGACTACACAGCATTATCGACAGTGCTTGTGTTTTCTCAAGTAGCTTTCTCAGAATAGTTTCAAGAACTTCAAACATGCCTTTCATCCTCACGTTATCTCTGTGATACGCGAAATATTTTCAATATCACCATATAACAGCTTGGGAGGTGGGCAGGTCTGAAAGACAGAAGTCCAGAAATGTTTTCCATTTGACCAAATGTTTTTTTTCTAGTTCTGGACTGGGCTCATTTTCATTTAACCTGGTCAACATTTGCTTTACTCTAGGGCACTGTTTTAATTTTTATTTGTGTAGCTTTCTATTTGTCATTGTAGAGATTTAAAAAAAAATGGCTTCTACTTTCCTTTTAAATCTTTGAGTTTCAAGAAGAGATGTTTAACATAGTGGGAGTTTAATAGCTACAGTTTATTTGTAATTTCAGAGTGACAAATGGCATTTATTTATTTAATTTTATTAATTTATTGCCCTTCTCTTTAGTCTTCAAGGTAAAACATGTTTTGTTTTTTGTTTTTGTTTAAACATTTTTTAAAATATTTATTTATTTTTTTTTGAGATGAGAGAGACAGAGCACGAGTAGAGGAGGGGCAGAGAGGGAGACACAGAGTCCGAAGCAGGCTCCAGGCTCCCAGCTATCAGCAAAGAGCCCAATGTGGGGCTTGAACCCACGGACCATGAGATCATGACCCAAGTCAAAGCCAGACACTCAAACAACTGAGCAACCCAGGTGCCCCAGGTAAAAGACGTTTAGTAAAAACTCTGCATGATAGTGTCAACATTATAAATGCCCTAATAATGAACTTAAAAACAATTTTCCTCAGGAATTATTATTGGCTCTAGGTAGCTCAGGAAAGCCAAGTGACCATGCATATGTACACCCATGCCCATCACATACAGGCTCACAGCTGTGCACTACACAGCTTCCAGAACACTACTCCAACCTCTGATATACTCTACACACCTAACAACAAATACTTCCATTATTTCTATATAATGACTGGATTAAAAATTCTTTTTAATGTTTATTTTTTTGAGAGAGACAGAATGAGAGTTGGGGAGGGGCAGAGAGAGAAACAGCACAGAATCCGAAGCAGGCTCTAGGCTCTGAACTGTCAGCACAGAGACCAACGTGGGGCCGCACTCAGGAACTGCGAGATCATGACCTGAGCTGAAGTGGGACGCCTACTGACTGAGCCACCCAGGGGCCCCATCTACATAAAGACTGAAAAAGAAAGACTCACTGAATTTATCAGGACTCTTCAGATTTTCAGTGAGTTTAAGTTTCAACTCGGGAAAATGTTGGAAAACTATTGGTTTTTAAACCTGAGAATACACTATTATAAAGGACATGGCATTAAAAAAGAAATCTAATAAAGCTGGCTTTTCCCACGAATGAACTCTGAAACTAGAGGGGCTTCTGTTTCCAGTGAAGAGAAACCCCGTGGTGGATTCCTTCCCGCTCTGAACTCTTCTTCAAGAACAAATTCTCATCTTTTAGGATCCTTGCTATGTCTGCAGTAAGGCTCCAACTGTGCAACAGAATCTCAGACAAATGTTTAATGAGAATTTGATAATTCAATGCATTTCAGCATAAGTATATTTTCTGTTTGCTTGCTCTTTCCCCCATAAGAAGATATATTCTGAATAAAATAGCCTTGGGCTTCCCTCCTACCAAATGAAGATTCCAGGCAACATCAGGAACACCTTGCATGCTAATATGGAAGGGTGGGAAAGGTATTTTGTGACTAGGAAATATTAAAAATACTCAGAATAGAAAATATGCAAATGACGAACCCCCTAGCTACAGAGGGCTCCTGTAACTGATACATTTAGTGTTTTTGCCTTGTTTTAACAGTTCCTTAGGAAAGCCAGTTTTTACATGTGCACAACTATGTTGGCGAGCTTTGAGGAAAGCTGTCCTAGTTGTTTTTTGATGGCCTTGCAGCCCTTTGTTGGGAAAGACTGCCTGCTGTGTGTGGTGACTGCCGGCGTGTGGGGCTTCTCTTTTCCCACTGGTGGAGCTAGACTACTGTCAAGTCTTCCTGAGGAGCCCTTATTTCTTGGCAGCCGAGTTGACTGGAGTGCAAAAGTCTTGCCAGGCGCACACCCTTCCGGACCATGTTTTCTTCTTCAGGAACATGGAAAGGCCGCTCTTGGGGGAAGGTGTAAGCAGACAAACCAATTGCCACTTCCGGGGGTGGGGGTTGGGGGGTGGGATTTGATCCCTTTGTGCTCTTATCTTCATCCACTTCCAACTTTACTGCTTTACCTCTACTGGGTTCCAGAGGAGGCAAAAAGGAGAGGAAAAACACTTGATTTGAGTGCTTGCGGCAGTGAATGAGTGACAATAGATGAGTCTCAAGTGAGACAGCTTTGATAACAGCTTTAGTTCATGACTGGGAGTCAGATACTGTCATCCCCAGCACCACGGATGCACATGGCACTTGATCAATCACATAACTGTCTAGGAAGACTGCACAAACAACATGTGCTTCTTGTTCATTCGTACATTCTCTCACTCACTTGGCAAATAATTTATTGAGGGCTATGGGGTCGGGCACTGTCCCAGGCATTAGTGTTATGGCAGTAAACAAAAGAGCCCCCAATCCCTGCCCATGAGAAGCTTACATCCTAATGGAGCCTACGTTCTACATTCTCTACATTTTTATGACAGTAAAACTGCAGCGTCATTTCCCAAATGTCTTATAAAATAAATGATTTTAAAATAAAAAAATAGTTGATATGGGAAATTTTCTATCTTGGTGCCAGGCTGGGAGAATTTGAATTCAAATATTAAAGGTGGGAAAATTAAACCTCAAAGAGCTAGGAAAATGCATTCCTTTATACGTATGCTTCAAAAAACATCACCACTGCAGTCCTGTTGAAGGTGGGACAATGTTCAGAGAAAATGCAGAATCCACATTTACTAGGCCATATTAAATACTCAGTCTTAGAAACCACAGGGGGTTTTCACTCAACATACAGGACTAGTGCATAAGGCCATGGAGTGACCTGCCTATTTTTCTGTCTACTTCCACAAAAGTCGGACTTCCCCCGATGTGCCCAGGGAAGAGCTGGTTGAGTCAGTCTATTGCCACCAGGTTGCTGATGTGAGTCCACAGGGAAGGCCACTGCCTGTGAACATGGGGACACAGGGCCTTCTGCCAGCTGCCTCCCCATGGCACCTCTCATCCATCTATGCTATTTCCCTGGAACGGTGACTTGGACAATTTTCCTCGCTACACTCTCTCCCTGCTCCCATCTTTCCTCCACCGGTGTCACAGTGAACCTTCCTCAACACCACTCCCCTCTGACGGCTCTGCTGCTCCAGATGGTCTCATAGACCCAACCTCCTCTCCTTGCTGGGCTTTCAAAGCACTCATACTCTAGAACCAACTCAGGCTGGTAACAGGCACAACGAGAAAGTTAACAATACCTTGTATTTTCAGTTATACAATTGTTTGTACACTGATTAAAATTATTCCCTCTGCTGTGGGGGAATTGCATTGCAGAGAGTTACACTGATTTTCAGAAAGGTCAAGTGATTTGCTCAAAGCCGACCAGCTGCCAAGCAGTAGGAAAAGGGTCAGAGCCCAATTCTGAATTCTAGACCACTTTTCTAGTAGCTGCTTCTCCTTTTATGACACACTCTTTGCTCCAGGTGGCTCAAATCCATTCTGCTTTCTACCACTGGCTACACTCCTCCTGATGGCTAAAGCTCCCTCGCTCCCTTTGCCCCATCCCTGGACCCAGTGGTACCTGCCTGTGCTCTGAGGCTCACCAAAGGGTCCCTTCCTTCCTGTAGTCGTCCTGAAAGTTCCTGCCACAGTTGCCTCTTCTTCTCGGAATATTCACCCCAGGGTTTCTCAACCTCAGAACTACTGACCTATTGAACCAAAAAACTCTGTGTTGTGCAAGAGCTAACTTGTGTGTTATAGGATATTTATCAGCACCCCTGGCCTCTACCCATGAAAGGCTAGTAGCACGTCTGGTTGTTAACAATCAAAAATGTTTCCAGACACTGCCCGATGTCGCCAAAGCCATCCCTGAAAGAATAAAACACACACTGGATTTCAAAAGGTTAACACAAAAGAAAAATGTCAAACATCTCATTAATAATTTTTATATTAATTACATTTTGAAATGATAATTTTTCGGTATATTGGATTAAATAAAACATATTAGAAATTTAATTTCACTGTTCCATTTTACTCTTTTAATGTGGCTTGTGTCGTATTTCTGCTTCTGACATAGATAAAAGGAAAATAAAGCAAGCGTTTTACAGAGACACCAGTAAGTGATGGAGGTGATATTTACAGCCATTTCTCAAAAGTCTGTGACCTAGGCTTTTAATTACTATGCTATACAACTCAAAATCAACCAGGAATATGGAGATGTGATTGGTGGCTCCAGTTTCAAAGCAGAAGGTGAGACAAGGGTCTGTAACACATACTGAGTGAAAGACGTCTTCAAGGAATACAAACATCCTGCCCACACTTCAGATCTCATGGGGAGACATATCTGACTCTTATCACTCAACTAGAGGGAAACTACAGGCTAAGACACTGGTGAAATCCAGTGTGCATTTTATCCTTTCAGTGAACCTCAATTAGAATTAAGCACATTTTGGGCAGCTGGGTGGCTCAGTCAGTTAAGTGTCCGGCTTCGGCTCAGGTCATGGTCTCACGGTTCGTGGGTTCGAGCCCCATGTTGGGCTCTGTGCTGACAGTTAGCTTGAAGCCTGGAGCCTGTCTTTGGATTCTGTGTTTCCCTCTCTCTCTGACCTTCCCCTGCTCACGCTGTCTTTCTTTCTCTCAAAAATAAATAAAACATCATACAAAAAAAGAATTAAGCACATTTCAAGTGCTCAATAACCACATACATCTGGTGGCTATCAAATGTGCTAGTTACATGAACATTAGGCCATGAACATCTTGAAGTCTAATTAATTTATATTTTAAAAAGATTACAAATTGTCTTTTGAATAAATTACCCTGATTTTCCTGGATAAAAAGCTTGAGTCTGCTCTGGCTTCTTTTTTTCCCACTTTGGAAACCGTTTTAGACCTTATATAAAATATAGGAAATATTAGAGAAGTCAGTCTCCTCCCTTGAATGGGTTTCTGTTCACTTATACAGAGAAGACATACATGGATGAATAACTAAATAAAAAAAAAAATTAAAAAAAACCCAATATACAATTATTAAGTAAATTGCTTTCAACTAGGAAGCTTTCACAATTGAATGGTTCGGGGAAAGAATAGTCTCTTCAACAAAATGATTACCTCATGCAATATACAAAAGTTAAATCAAAAGAGATCAAATAGCTACATTTGAGAGCTAAAACTATAAAACTCTTAGAAAGTAAACCCAGTTGTAAATGTCCATGATGTTGGATTTGGCAATGGATTCTCAGGTATGAAGCCAAAAGCACTAGCAACAAAAAAAGCTCTAGATGAATTGGACTTAAAACTAAAACTTTTGTGCCCTATTAGAGAGCAAAAAGAGGAAAGACAATCCATAAAATGGGAGAAGGTATTTGCAAATCAATAGCTATTTCTCCAAAGAAGGCAAACAAATGGCCACAAGGTACAGGCAAGATGCTCCAGGTCACTAGCCATCAGAAAAATGCAAATCAAAACCACAATAAGATACCACTTCACACCCACAAGGATGGCTGTAATAAAAGAAAAAGAAAGAAAAAAAAAGCAAGAAAATAACAAATGTCTGTGAGTATGTAGAGAAGTTGGAATTCTCATACTTTGTTGGTGGAAAATAACACATTGGTACAGCCTCTACGAAAAGCAGTTTGGCAGTTAAAATAATTAAGTTAAAAATACAATTATGACTTAGCAATTCTACCCCTAGGTATACATCCAAAAGAAATGAAAATGGGTATTCAAAGAGAAACTTGTGTAAGGATGTTCATAGCAGCTGAAAAACAGCTAAACAGCTAAATATATTTCATGAGAAATATGTTTTCACAATATCTGAAGAGTGTAAACAATCCTAAATCCACTGATGGATGCATGAATAAAATGTGGCATAATCACGTGATGAAATATTATTTGGCCATAAAAAGGGAATGAAATACCGACACATGCTACAGCATGGATAAACCTTGAAACCATTATGCTAAATGAAAGAAACTAGACACAGAATGGGGAAAATTATGTAATTCTACCTACATGAAATATCTAGAATAGGGAAATTCACGGAGACAGAAGGATTAGTGGTTTCTAGGTGCCTGGGAGCTACAGAAATGGGGATTAACTGCTCAGTGGGGATACTGGCTTCGTTTTGGGGTGATCAGAATGTTTTAGAACTAGATAGTAATAATGGCTGCACAACACTGTGAATATATACTAAACGCTCCTGAGTTATGCATTTTAAATGATTAAAATGGTGAATTTCATGATTGGTATGTTTTACCATGATATACAAAACTGAATGATTGATAATGGTTTCAGGGGTGATGGTGTCAATAAAGATCTTTTTGAACAAGATCAGCTTCTGAGCCCAAGGAAGATGCAAAATTTGAATTTTCAATAAAGAAGGATAAGGGTGACTCAGATAAAGACGGCAGCTTAGCACCATGGTTTGTGGGACAAGTGGGTTCACTTGGAAATATTCTTTACGTTTAAAGGAAAGTCTCCTTACATTCCATAATTTTGATCCAAGCCGACATTGCTTTAAAATTTTTTTAAATGTTTGTCTATTTTTGAGAGAGAAAGGGACATAGTGTGAGTGGGGGAGGGGCAGAGAGAGAGGGAGACACAGAATCTGAAGCAGGCTCCAGGCTCTGAGCTGTCAGCACAGAGCTCCATGAACCCACGAACTGAGCAATCATGACACAAGCCAAAGTTGGTCATTTAACCGACTGAGCCACCCAGGCACTCCCAAGCAGAAACTGCTTTAAAGCACAAAGCATATTTTCATCAGAGGCCAAGTGCTCAATTGTTAAATATAACAATCATTAAGTAAACCCATAAAATAGGATGGTATATTCTTTGGCTCTTGTAATCAGGTATTATTTTCTTATCATCCTTCAGAGGCAAATATTCTTGGGATCGCTCACAGTTCATCAATTTTTACAATATTTGTTTTACAATGTGGTGTTGCTGTGGAGGGGAGTGGTGGGGACACACGCAGCCTATTTATTTTTTCTATATCCAGAGTGAATCTATACATCGTTGCTTTAGGAACTAAATACAGGCAATTTGTCTTTGATTTATTATTGCATTGAAGTGCAACCTACCAGAGTTTGAAATAGGGATTGTTAACTGTTCGAGTGGAGATCAACAGCCTCGGAGGCGTGACTGTGTGTTCTGCAGGGGAAGCTCGGTAATAGCCATGCAGTCTGAGCAGAGAATATCAGTGAGACTGGCTGCTGGCTGAGTGATGAAAGGCAGCCCCACAGAAGGTGTTAGGTGATAAAGCATTTTAAACTTAACGGTATAGACTTGGGCCACAGGAGTAACTGGAGGTTATTCCCATGTACAAGGTGAAGGGGCTATCTTTTGAGTCTTCACTTCTTAGCCACTTTAAACTCATTGGGTTTTCTCAGCCCTAAACTAAGGTCACCACCTCTCACAAGTTTTCCCTACAAAGTAAACAAACGCTGTTGTACCACCACGTGGGTGCCTCCGTAGGGGATGTTAGACACCACTGACCCGGATGATTCTTCCGAGCCACACACCCAAACAGAGACATCTAGACTGGGAAGGGGACTCAGAAACCTGGCTGTCACCAGAATCCTCACTTAGGGACCCATTCTACTCACTGGGAAAAATGGCTTCCAAAGGTTTTCCATTTCTTAAAATCAAGGAAAGTGCTGCCAAGTGGGAGGTAAACCCAGCTGTTCTTCTAAGAGACAACCAAGAAGGCTGAAATTCTGATATCTGAGGAGGCCTATTTATTATTTTCATTAATTAAAATCTCTCGGTAACCTCTGGCATTCATGGTACTGTCCAACAAAATGTATCATGGAGAACTGTATTACATCAGAAAAATTCAGGGCCACCCACAACAAGATATTTTTATTAAATCTCTTAATCACCCATTCTTGTTATTGAAAGTAAGAAAAAGATTAAAGGAAAGCCCACATCTTAAATCCCAATACTTTATGGAGGAAGGTTAAGCCTAAGAAGGTGGTTGGTATCAATTATTCTTTATCGGATTTTGAGCTATTACGCTAAAAGTGTTTTGAGAAAGAAAAATTACATACCACGTCAGCATTTTGCTGGCTATGTTGATGTCTTAAGTTGGTTAGACATATCTTTGAAAGGGCAAATAAGATATTAAAATTGTATCTTTTGATTTTCCCCTCACACCTCCCCATTTAGATTGCTCCAGCATCAGAAGTAGCCAAATTTTACCTGCTACAATTTCAAAACTGTTTCTGAAATCTGAGTATCACCTGGTGATTCCAGAACTCTTGCTTTTCACTATAGCTTCCCTCCAGATTCTGCTGCTTAATTTTCCTGTGATACTGTTATTTCATGCCATTGTGTTTCCCACGTACTGTGTCCTCTTTCTCTGTGATGGGAGGAGCTCGGGATTTAGAATCAACAGACCTGGTTGAAATCTTAGTTCTATGAGTTATTGGTTGTGTGACTGGCTGCAATCTTCCTACATATTTGAGTCTTGACTTCTTCATTTGCAGAATGGGGAGAGTAACGCTAATAGGCTTGTGAAGGATAATCTGAAAGACTATATGTAAACCATGTATTACAGAGTAGTGCACATAGTAGGAGCTCAATAAATTTCGTTCCTCCAGCCCAGCTGACTAGAACAGTCCTTGTCCCCGCCAAGTCGCTCTGTTGGTGCCTAATATTTTGTGCAGCATCTCTGCACATAAGACAACTATGCTTTTTTTTTTTATGAAAAGTAATTGCTTATTTAAATACAATAATCTATTTAACTCTGTGAAACCTTGTTTTTTGTGTTATGCCTATTTTTGATCATTCCCTTGCTATTTTTCTATACTGCAACAAGGATTAAAGATTCTAAAAGAAAAAAAGTGACCACCAATGATATTCATCAAATATGGAAAAAGAGAACACATTAAACTAACTTTAGTTCAACGTAATGTTCCAAACCAAACTATCAACATTAATTGGTATAGAAACATTACTCTGTACACATTTTTGCACAGGAAACTTTAAAAAAGAATTACTTAGTTGGCTAACACCATTGGAATGTCAAATTCCAATAAACAACAAGCATTCCATTTTATTGGTCTGCTAGGAATACGTATATATGAAAGTAGAGTATTATAATTTGAAAAATTTATTTTAGCCTTAAAGTCTTTAAAACTGGCTTCAACTGTTCCTATTTTTATATTGCTTTTAATTTTCAGTGGTTAGTACATTTCAGTAAAAGGTGGAGAGTTTTAAATTACACAGTAAAACAGAAACAAATCAAAAGATTTCCTAAAAATGCGAAGAATGTCTGAAACCAACTCTAATAAAAAGCAAAATGTACTGAAAGTATGTTTAAGAAGGTGTTTCTTTTTTGCATTTATTTTACCCTGAATTACCATGATCAGGTTATGTAATTTTTGGAATGATTATATGCTCTGAAGGTGTATAAAATAACTGACACATGAAAACAACTTTTTCTTTTGGTAAAAAAGGTTTGGGATCTTTTTATTAGAAGAAATTATTCAGTATTTCACATACACTCCTTCCATTTAATACCTGTCAACTTTAGAGTGTGGTCATTAGGAATACTCACCAGTAACCCAGTTCCCCTACTGGGCATTTGTCCTGTTTGTCCTTTACTGCCTCCTGTAGACAGAGATGTCCATAAGGCTACATTAGCTAAGAGGACATTTCTAAGGAGAAGTCTTGAAGAGCTAACTATGGAAAAACTGTAGGAAAAAATGATGCACACTCACGTACAGGACAGGGTGAATGGAATGCAGAATATAAGGAAGGTGAGGAGACCTGGAAAAGTAGTGGTCAAGATTATGGAGAAAGTCAGTGCCAAGCAGAAGCGTTTGAACTTTGTTTCAAAAACAGGGGAGGGCAGTTTGTGAGCAGAAGAATCAAGTGACCAGAGCTGGGGTACAGTAGAGGCTGGACAGAGCTAAGCTTCATGCTAGAAAAAAGCTTAAGTAAAAATGATCGTGATGGACCATTAAGGGTGATTCTGGTGACAGAAAGAAAGAAAAGAGAAGTGGGCTGACACCAGACAGTGTAGCTTCCTGCACCTTGATCTTGGATGTTTGAGTTTCCAGAGCTGGGAAAAATAAATGTTTGTTGTTTAACCCAAATAAAACAAAACCAAACAAGAAGTTACTTAAAGCCAGGTAAACATAAGAAATACTCATTTACTCTTCCAACGAGGCTGAAATTCTTTGGGGGAAACTAAATGTGTTTGCTCTAAAAAGCAACCATGCAGTTTGTTTGTTTTTTTATAAAAATACTAAAGCTTCTATAAAAATAATGACTATCTTGGTTTTTGAGACATGTATGCTTAAACCAGACTCTCTTTTCTAGAGGATGTCATTGTCTATGAGCAGATTTCAGTGCTAGTGGTCAAACAGCTTATCTATGAAATAAATGGCCACTAAATCTCATTAAGTTTTTCTTCTTGGCTGCTGTTGGGGGTACATAACATTCTTGCAACGTGAGAACACATGGTGCAGACTCATCTGTTTACAAAGGACCTGGTTGCCTAAATCACATCTGAGAGCCACAAATGCCAGTGACATTAGTTTCAGAAGAATATTTGTAACTGTGTATGGGGAAGGGCAGGCTTAGACAGGTTTTGACATGCGTATCCCTGTCTGGCAAAACTTGGACATGGGGTGGGGAGCTTTAAGTGGTAGTCAGAGGTGAATTCTATTCTGGGAAGGTTCTGATTTGTTTTTCCTGCACTGCCCACTTCCTTCCTCAAGGAGTGACTTCTTCCCAAACAGTACTTCCTCACTCCTCAATATTAGCACAGAACAGGGTGTACAGCAAAGGTGAGATACGGCAGGATCCACAGGAGTGAGTGCTTCCAGCTTTTCTCTCTTCCTACTATCTCTACTGTAGCTACTCCTCCCAGGGCCAAGGGCCATGTTACTTACGCCATCATAGTATATTATACATTAGGTAAGTTAACCACCTAAGACAAAACCAAAAAACTGAAAGTTGGAAGATTCTTAAAGAAAGGTAATTACAGAAGATGAGTTTTTGGATTAGGGGCCTTGTCATTCTTTGCGAGGTTTTCAACAAGTTTTCCTATTTATATGGAATGAAAGGCCAATCTGAAGAATTCTTGGAGAGCCCAGCCACTCAAGGAATTAAAGTCTGTTGCATAGGGCGGAAACGTCTGTTTCTTCTATACTTCTGTGTGATTTTAAAAAGAAAGCTGATTGGGCGTTCTGCCTTTAAGAAAATCAGACCTCTTTTGCAAAGTGGCTCTTAACTATGAGCAGGTTCCCCTTGAACTGCTGGAGTAGCCCTAGCATGCCTGCAAAGGCTTCCTTCTCTAGGCACTCCAACCAATGTCATCATCACATTTCCATCTGAAGATTTCCCAGACATGGTTAGTTAAGAGATTTGTCCAACACAGTTCAGGAAGGAAGGTGAACAATCTGGCTGTCACTTACAAGCAGAGAGGGCAAACATTTCATTCACTCCCTTTCCCTGCACAGGTATTTCTGACTTCACCACTGGTCGAAAGGGAGCTAAAAACTCTAAACTGAATGTATAGCACATAGAAGGGGGGATTTCCATGTCCAAGAGCCCATTTTTGGCAAAACAAAACAAAGCAAAACAAAAAACAAAAAGGAGTGCAGATTTTTTTCCCACATTTGGAAAATTATTTTTCCAATAATTGATTAATCACTTTGAATTTGAATGTAACACTCTTGTTTAGTATCAATCTCAGTTTACATTTTTAGTTTTCTCTAGGAAATTAAAGGTACTTTCACATACACTTTTAAGTGCTTCTTATACGACAGTGAAGAGCACATATATCTATATAGCACTTTATCATCTATAGAGATCTACCCAATATTTAGTATTAATAAATGCCTATAGACTGACTAAAATGGACTCAGAGAGCAGTTACCCTTTCCCACAGTTGCCTGCATGGTCGGCTCAGAACTTAAATTCTGGAAGTGTGAACTCCGCTTCCCCAGCCACTAGTCCGTCCTTTGGGAAAGGTGCTGGTGGCATCTCTTGGAAGTCACAAAATATGGCAATCATAGGTCCTAGATTTTCCAGGATGGTTTTTATATATAATATTTTCTATTGTAAGACCATGGAACCTGTCTCATATCAGAGGATACTTTTTTCTCTATATGGAAGGAAGTTACTAGCTTTTCTGCCACTACTCTGGCTTTGAGTCTCACTACCCTGTAGCCTTGGATGCCCTGGAATATGCTTGGGCTTTGATCTGAGGAAAGATCCTGGCTCGACTGCTTCTCAGCCTCCTTCAAGTGGTTTGAATCAGTCTTGGGTATAGACTAAACTAGGACTCCGTGCACTAATAATATTGCGAGATGGTGACCTGCATTACAACTGCAGAAAAAAATTGGGTACAAAGAAAAAAACAGTTCTTAGTACTCTGTGTAGTCTATGGGGAATGCAGATGGGACTGCCTGCCGAGTTTGGTCTCCATTGCCCACCTGCATCAGCAAAAATATTAATAAAAACAACTTATGCTACCTCCCAGAGAGTCTCATCATGGTGATCAGTCAACAAGACCAGTAACAACATGTCATCATCGCTACCTCTCTCCTATGTGGATACCAGGAGATCACATCTTCTCTTATGCCCTTCCCCCCTTGTATTCAGGCCCCAATCCCTATCATCGCAGAGATCATGCAGCAGAAACCTACAGGGCAGACAGGCCAGAAATGGGAATCTCAGTGGATGTCCTAGAATGCGAAGGTGAAGCTGGGAGAAGCTTGTGAATTGCCTGATGTCACACAGTAGCTTAACCACAGAGTAGTGTGTATTGTTCTCTGGAGTATATGCATCACTGTTAGATAAAAACTTAAGATGCGGCCTCTATGGCTACAGTGCATTCCCCAGCATCAGTGCATATCACCAGGGGAAGAGAACTATGTGTTTTAAGAACTGATATCATGTAATTATAACTATGGTTAGCTAATCGTGACATAGTCATTTTACTTCTCATCTCACATCCAGGTATCACATACAAATGAATAAATTGAAAAAAAAAAAGAAAGAAAGAAAAGAAAAATCATTTACACAAGTGGTTGGATGGCTTTTGTACTTCATTTAATGAACTTTGGCCTGAATATTTTGGCATTTTTGTAGCTGGTGTTTAGACTGAACTTAGTCTTAAATGGGGCAAAATAGTTTACTAAATGTCTCCATCCCTTTTCCCTTCCCCTGTTTTTTAATTAGTAAAAGGGATAACTGTAATATTTCACAGAGCTGATTACAAGAGGTTATGTTTATCACGGTATTCTGTAAACTTTAACTGTGTACACAAATATGAATAATTATTGTTGCAAGGAAACTGAAATGGCCATGGTCACTTTACTAAGTTTTTTTTTTTTTTAATTTTCCATCTGACTTTATTTTCAAATACACTTTCTTTTTCAAAAAAACCAATATGCTTCTAAGTTCTTCTTCTAATATTATCAGTATTTTTTTCTCTTTGATTTTGTATATTTGGCAAGAAGAGGATTCTGAAATAGACTTTATTTCCTCTATTATGAAACATGATTCCGTTTTTAGGAGTCTCCCGTTCAAATAAACAGGAAATGCACCATTGCCAGAGGACATTTAAATAAATTTAAAAAGAGAGATTTTGAAAATTATGTGTTTGGTAATGGATCTATATCTAGAATACATAAAGGACTCATAACTCAATAATAGAAAGATAAATAACTCAGGGCACCTGGGTGGCTCAGTTGGTTAAGCATCCAATTCTTATTTTCAGCCCAGGTCATGATCTTGGGGTTTGTAAGTTCAAGCCCCACATTGGGTCCCATGCTGATAATGGGGAGCCTACTTGGGATTCCTCCCTCTCCCTCTCGCTCTCTGCTCCTCCCTGCTCATAATGTGCACTCTTTCTCTCTCAAAGTAAACTTATAAAAAAAAGACAAATAACTCACTTAAAATTGTGCAAAGGATCTGAATGGACTTTCTTCAGGGAAGACACGCAAATAGCCAATAAGCACTAAAAGGTGCTCAACAACTCAAGAGCAGTAGCTATCCATACAGAATGGGAAATATAAATTAAAACCCCAAAATGATACCACTTCACACCTACTATGATGGCTATAATAAAAAAGACAATCACAAGTGTTGGTGAGAATGTGAAGGAAATTGGAATTCTCATAACATTGCTGGCAAGAATGTAAAATGTGATGTTGCTTTGGAAAACAGTTTGGCAGTTCCTCAAAAGATTAAACAGATCTACCATGTGACCCGGCAATTCCACCCCTATGTATATATCCAAGAGAAATGAAAAGCTATGTATATACAATAACTTATGCACGAATGTTCATAGTAGCATTAATCATAATAATAGCCAAAAAGCAGAAACAACCCAAGTGTCCATTAACTGATAAATGGATAAATCATATGCAGTATATACATACAATGGAGTATTGTTTGGCAACAAAAAGAAATAAAGTACTGACACATGCTACAATATTATGAACCTTGAAAACATTATACTAAGTGAAAGAAGCCAATCATAAAGGACCACATATTGAATAATTTCATTCATTTGAAAGATTCAGAATAGGTAAAATTCATAGAAACAGAAAACTGACTAGTGGTTGCCTAGGATGGGGATGGGGGAAGTGTGGGGGTAAAAGAGAGAGTGACAACTAATGACTACAGTTTCCTTTTTTTCTTTCTCTCTTTCTCTATCTCCCCCCACCTCCACCCTGAGCTTTATTTAGATATAAGTGACTTATAATAATGTACAAGTTTAAGGTGTACAGTGTGTCCATTTCATATAGGCTTTCTTTTTGGAACAATGAATGTTCTAAAATAACTCTGTGTTTATACTGTACACTTTAAATGGGTGAATTATATAGTATGTGAATATATCTCAATAAAACTATTGAGAGGATGAGAGAGAGAGAGAGCAAGAGAGAGAATTCTTTTTCCTGGATTCAGAAGTTTACAGGGCACTTCCTTAATGAAAATGGTTAACTTACGAGATGTGTGAGCTAAGAGGCTCTCTACTTACAGACCGATGAGAATTTGCCCTCTAAAAACTAAATACTGAAAGTATTCATTTCACTCAAATTGGTGACCTGAACTTAATAGGAACATTTATATCTTAGACCAGATGGATTAGTAAAGTAAATTTGGTCCCATGTGGACTAAAGAACCTAATGGCCAAAAGCTTTGATGTTGTCAAACAACTAACCAAATAACACGTTGGATAAAAAGAAAACAGATGTACAGACACCACTGACGGAGGCTTTGATCTCTTCTGTGGTGGCTGCATGGTCATAAAGGACACTGGAAACTTTGTTGCTTTTCCTAATGAGCCCTCCTTGCTTTATTAGGTTCACTGATTTCATGCACACCAAACAGGCGAGAACCAGCACTGTTTTCTAAGAAAGGACTTTGATGTTTTCCTAATACGAGCCAATAAACCATTTCTTGCACTCCCTGCCCGTAAACAATGATTAGAGGATATCTTCAAAAATATGATATTCAGTCTTTGCTGGTGTGAACAGAGATCACACCAGAAAGAGTCACAGCCAAGAGTCAAGAACATCTTGGAAATCCTCATCTGACTCATGCAGCAATTTGCTTTTATTAGTTTATTGCGTTTTTAAAAAAACCTTACAAATCATTGTTTGTCTTATGATACTGGTAATTTTGAAAGTAAATGGTAAAGCAAGATTAGTTTGCAAACCCCGGAGGAGAGCTGGTGGAGCTGGTGCCACTCCTCTTTCTGGTTTCAGCACTTGGAACGTGAGGGGAGGCCGGCTGCCTAAATGGAGTGTACGTCAAGGTGGCTTTGGTCCAGAGACAGAGAGCCTTCTCGCATGCCTCAGGGTTTGGACTACTTTGCTGGTGGTGTGGAGAAGGGAATGGGGTGGGGACGGAGAGGAAAGGGACCATCCTAACCTGGCCACTGTACTCAGTACAGGAGAAAGTGGGCCTGGCCTTTGCAGGACTTGTGTACTTTACAAATCAGTGCCTGGCCTTCACGTTCCTTAAATTCTTGGTTTTATTGCTAGTCCTCAATGTCTTTTAAATCCTGATAGGAAGATGAAAAACAATCAAGGGAGGCTTTTTATCCTTGTTAACTGATAGAGATGATTGCCATTTCATGTTTATGCTTCCATGTCTCACCAACGCTAGCCTGGGGGTCAGTGGAATTTGCTCAGGATCCTGGACTGACCCTTGACTACTGTGTACGTTTGGGCAAATTTCTCCACCTTCTCACTTTTCTGTGATTCATGTATTTAACAAGATGATCTCTAAAGTTTCTATTCCTGTATATTTTAAATATTAGAAAATGGGTACAGATCAGTCATTACTTCCTAATTTACAAAAGAAATCTGTGTTCCTTGTAGAAACATTAGAAAGCACAGATAAGCAAAGAGTTGGAAATTTCTTTCAGATTTACTGGTCCATGATTCTTTACAATCTTGTACACTTCCAGTCAAAGGCTGATAGAGCAGCAGTAATCTGGCCCAATCTCTCATTTAACACACGAGGAGACTAGACAGGACTTGTCCAAGGTCACACGACATGCTTTACTGACCACATGACTGTGCTCCAGTTACTTTAAAATGTCTTGTCCTTTAATTGAATGCAAATGGGTGTTTTGACCTTCACCTTGAAAGCTCTCTACAAAGTGTGAACTTTGAACCATGATTTTTATTACGCAGATATGTGGAGTTGTATTTTCTTTACAAAGGGAACCTTTGTGGATTTTTTAATAGGTTGCTATATCTAGCTGTTGGTGTCTCCAGAAAACAAATAACCCAGGAATCCATGCAAATCTGGCACATCCAATTTAGCCCATTGTGTTTACTTTTGTCCACTCTAAGGCTGTCACAATGGCCCTTCTTGGGTCCTTAGTTCTTTGAGCAGTCTGGTGGCGGCTATTCTCCTAAACAAAGAGGTGGTCCCATTTCACTCAGCCATTGGTATGTAGCTACCGCAGACACAGGATTGTGTTAGGGGTAGAAGAGCATCATGAGAAGAAAGAGCCAAGCGTGCAGGGTTGGGCTAATACAGACAGTCCTGGACCAGTACATGCGAAAGCTGGGATGGGGTATGATGTGTGGGGTCAGGTTAGGATTCTCTGCTTTCACAGTCAGCCACACACACACAAAGTAAATATGGAATCACTCTTCTTTGCTATTCCAACCTGATGATTTAACTAGAGTCTTAGTGTGTGAGGAAAGCCATGGCTGAAAAGGTGCCCCCTCCCATTACCTGTACTTGTTTCAAGTGACATCAATGTTGCCTTGGCAACTGCAAGAGACTTATGTCTACCTCATCATTTTTGGAATTTTAAATTCAAGCACAAATTAGTTCATGCATAAAATATCATATTGTATTAAACAAAATTCTTAGAAATAGCTATTTTTCTCATTTCAACGTCCCTTTTGTGATAGGTGAAACTTTTTTTTTAAACATAAAGGAAATAAGATCTTCCATTTAGTGGTTCTTTTATTTGTTTGCTTTCTCTGAAGGAGCAACAATATTTTGGGAGAAATAATGGAAGAGTAAGCAAAATGAAGTATAAAAACTGCAGTATTAGTTTATACTTTTGACTACTGCTAAATAGATACTCTATAGCTCTGGTTTATATTTGTTTAGAGCCCTTGACTATTTTACCCTCATTTCAGATAGATACTCTTTTTTAAGAAAAAGCTTTTTGTTTATTTTAGAGAGAGAAAGAGCACGCTTGAGCAGAGAGGGGCAGAGGGAGAGAGAGAGAATATCCCAATTACACTCCATGCTCAGAACAGACTTTGATGCAGGGTTTGATCCCATGACCCTGGGAACATGACCTGAGCTGAAATCAAGAGTTGGACACTCAACCAGTGGAGCCAACCAGGTGACCCACTCTTATTTTTATTTGAGAGAAATTTCAATGCATTTAAATAGGTTTTCTTTTTTAAAAAAGATAATTTTTTTTCTCAAAACACCCAAGATATTTTAAAGAATGAATATTACTTTTAATATTTTATTCAGATCATGGAGTATATTCCAAAGAGAGAAATTGCAAAGGATAAGAAAGTACTCCATAGGAATTTCAAATAAAGGTCCTATAATCTCACAATCAATGTGTGTCTCATCTTTTATCACATTGCTTCAGTTTCAATAAAATATTTAAGCACCTGAATGAAAGTGGCATAGTTTGGCCTGTCACCTGGAGAGTTTGTCAACATAACAGTTTGATACTTGGATACGCCTGACTTGTTCATTTTCTTCCAGCTGTTTGGTATTAAAGAAATACAGCCATCATATGCCCTAAAACCTTAGATTAAGAGTCTTGTGTTGAAGATCTGGTTGCAGGGAGATGAATTCTATTGGCTTATTGTCTCTCTATTGGTTTATAACACTGAATGCCTCAAAAGTTTCAACCACTTACAAGCTATAATAAGTAATGTTTCCTTTCTTTATTATTTTTAAAATAATGGGGATATTTTCAAGTCATTCCATGTAAAACCTTGGATCATGGTATGTTTTTCAAGTAACTTATTTCTCTTCAAAAAAACTGACAACAGCAGAGTTAACTCTAAATTAGATACTGATCCCTCATCCATTACTTGAAGACAAATGCAGGTTCTAATGAAACATTTAGTATGGGTAATAAAATAATAAGTAATGCAGAACAAGTCTGATGCAAGCCTATTTCTGATTTACATAAGTATCCAAGTCTAATTCTAATTAGCAACCCGAAATCAGCCTTCATTAGTACTTACATTTTAGCTATGTAGTTAATTTTTTTTTTATATTTTTTATTTATTTCTAGGAGAGAGAGAGAGAGAGACAGCGTGAGCAGGGGAGGGCCAGAGAGAGAGGGAGTCACAGACTGAAACAGGCTCCAGGCTCTGAGCTGGCAGTCAGCACAGAGCCCGATGCGGGGCTCGAACCCACGAACCGCGAGATCATGACCTAAGCGAAAGTTGGACGCTTGACCGATTAAGCCACCCAGGTGCCCCAGCTATGTAGTTAATTTAAGACAACACATTTAGCCTATGAAGAAAAGTTCTGTACTTTGGAAATCCAAAGACAACATTAAAAATGAAGAGCTTAGTGCTACCATCTTAGAGGAAAGGAGTCTAGCCAGGATAGTATCTGTTAAGTGGTAGAACACCTTGGTTTCTTTTCTAAACATCTGCCTTAGGTTTTACTTAAATGTTTGTTTATTTATTTTGAGAGAGACAGAGAGAGAGAGAGAGAGAGAGAGAGAGAGAGAGAACAAGAGTGGGGGAGGGGCAGAGAGATTGAGAGGGAGAGAGAGAGAAAATCCCAAGCAGGTTATCAGCTCAGAGCCCAAGGTGGGGCCTGATCTCACAAAGGAACCATGAGATCATGACCTGAGCCCACATCAAGAGTTGGACACTTAATGGACTGAGCCACCCAGGCATCCCTAGGTTCCACTTAAAATAAAACAATGGTGCATGCTAGTTTGCCAAATGTACACTGGAGAGTTGTATGGATCACATTTTGAAGACATGCTGAACAAGATAAAGCACACAAATGCTGAAAAGTTGAAATTTTTTTTAATGTTTTATTTATTTCTAGGAGAGAGAGAGAGAGAGACAGTGTGAGCAGGGGAGGGTCAGAGAGAGAGGGAGTCACAGACTGAAACAGGCTCCAGGCTCTGAGCTGGCAGTCAACACAGAGCCCGATGCGGGGCTCGAACCCACGAACCGCGAGATCATGACTTAAGTGAAAGTCGAACGCTTAACCTACTAAGCCACCCAGGCGCCCCTGAAAAGTTGAATTTTGAGGAGTTGCTTTGGCAGGAAATCTTGGCAAGGAAGAGAGATTTGTCCTAAAAGACCAAAACTGAAACAACGGAGTTGTAAATAATGCATTTGAAAAGCAGGCAAACTGGAAGCTATCTTGAGCCCCCTAGGAGAGGTGTGGATAGGCAAGACTGAATTCTGGGGCCTTGACAAGGCTGTCTATGGGGTCTTGTTCTTAATCTGCTTTCTTCAGAAAACGAGAGAGAAGGGAAAGTTCATTTCCAGAGTGTCAGCTGAGTTCCAGCCATTGCAGGGAGTGGTTGACTTGAGATGTCTCCTTCAAACATCACTACCATTCTATAAATGAGATATTATCCTGATTCTTTGAGATGAACAACAAAACTGACATTCCGGAAAGTTAAGTACTTTGCTAAGTTACCCAGCTATTAAACTGCAGAGGCAGAATTTGAACTCGACTCTTCTATACTCCAAAGTCCATACTCTATGGCCTACAGCAAGATGCCTTTTGGGAGTCATTCATACTACATGGGTAGGACAATGTGTAATTATTGTGCTTGCTCTACTAAAGCAGCAATTACCATGATAGTTTCATTTTAAAAGGTAAGGCAGAGAAAATTTATGGCAATCAAAGAGCCATTTAAAAAAATGGAATACTGTGTGTACTTTTAACTTTTGCTGCATCCTATCTGCCAGATGTTTCCCCCAAAAAAACCAGTTGTTTAGACCACGTAAATAAATTGTATAGAAGCGCGTAATACATTTTATTAACAGCTAATTAACTTACTATGGCTTTTATCTTCTGACCATTTTAGCCAATAATTTAATAATGGAAGCATGAAGAGTTTGCTTGCATTTTTATAAGTATGTCCATATAATAAGCAGTAAAAGCAGCAGGTATATTTATCTTTTCCTCCAATTTTACAGATGAAAATGAAGTATCGTCTTTTTGACTGTGGAGTGTCATTCAATGGAGAGAAAATATACTTCACTTCCCTCAAGGTTTAAGTAAGGCTTAAAAAAATCTTCATATTCAGTATCTCTAATTTTTACCATTTTTCATCATCACAGAAAATGAAAAATTAAAAACAAAATTTTAATGTTTATTAATTTTTGAGACAGAGAGACAGACAGACAGACATGGAATCTGAAGTAGGCTCCAGCCTCTGAGCTGACAGCACAGAGTCTGATGTGGGGCTCAAACTCACAAACCGTGAGATCATGGCCTGAGCTGAAGCTGGCTGCTTAACTGACTGAGTCACCCAGGTGCTCTAGAATGACAGATTTCTTTAGTGTGATATTCTAACTCTCCATAAAAAAATAGCTGTTCTGGGGCTAATTTGTGTCAATTTTCTTATGCAGGAGAAATAGATGAGACACTGAAGGACAGATCCCCCAAAACTAAAATTTAAAAATAATTAAGCCACAGGTTGAATCCCCGGGATAACTAGAGGTTTTGCTGAGATGAAAGGCAACTAAACCTACTTCCAGAAGTCACTCTCGTGGAGGATGTTTCCTAAGAAATGGAGCCAGATGGCCCATCATCACCGACCAGGCCAAAGTAATAAGTTAATTTGGACAAATTGCCATATACACATTCAGCCTTGGTGACCTTTAATTTCTAACAGCTTTAAAAGCACCCATGAAAGTAAAATGGAGAAGAAAGAACTATAAATAGCTGGCAGTCTTCAGAAGGACTGTTTGAAGACTAGAACGTTTGGTACTTACTATACAAAACCTTGATAGTAGGAAGCAGGAATAAGCAGTCAATGGTACAGCGAAATTAAAAAAAAAAAAAACCCTGCAATTAAGGTTATTACCCATTTTCTCAAGTTAATATGGAGCCCTTTTTTGAAATTCTGAATAATTTATTTGTGGTAAATCTAAAATATATTCGGGGACAACAAAACATTTAAAACCATGTAGAATATAAGAAATAATTAAAAGAAAGCCTCCTGCAGTAGTTTTTGGGCTGTGTGAAATGTTGCAAGATCAAAGCGTATCAGCCTTTCTTTGGTATACTCTCTTTAAACTCATCCACTGTTTCAACACTTACTGTTACAGATTCTTGATTTTCTGTAAATTTTAAGGATTACACTTACTAGTTCAATTCTTTTTAACATTCTTAGCTCAAGCTGATTGTCTGACATCAGTGAATGGCGTTATTGTAGAGCTATCTTAACTAATGGGAGATATGATAACAAGTTTCTGTCTGCTCCTCTTTGTAAAGTGATGTTAAAGATAGAATTAAAACTTAAAATCTTGAACCCACTAATTAGCCTGTCAACCTTGTCATACAGTTGTTTTACTCATATCCATAGGAAATCGCCTACAATAATGTCAACAGTGAACAAAAGAAAAAGAGTAATTCATCGGGGTGTATTGAATCATAGATTCTTGGGTTCCTTTAAAAAATTATTAAACTCTAATAACATCCCTGTTACAAGTCTGAGACAAGTAAATCTTATTGTACTTGCTTTGGGGATGGATGGAAACAAAAGAATAAATTAGAAATACTTATGATGAAGTCTGGACAGTGCAATGATTATCACTTAAACATTTTTTTAATGTTTAGTTTTTTGAGGAGATAGAGGAGAGAGAGAGAGAGTGAGAGCGAGTGAGCGAGTGAATGCGCAGGAGAGGTGCAGGGAGGGAGACAGAGAGAAATACACACACATACACACAGAATCCGAAGCAGGCTCCAGGCTCCGAGCGGTCATCACAGAGCCTGATGCGGGGCTGGAACTCATGAACTGTGAGATCATGAACTAAGCTGAAGTCAGATGTTTAACTGACTGAGCCAACCAGGCACCTGATTATCACTTTTTATTATGAGCTTATTGAAATAAATGCAACTTGAGATCAATATTATGAGATTATTTCTATCTAAAAGGATTTACTGCTTGCCCAGGTGAAATGTTAAATACTAGAAAAACAAAGCTATGTAAGGGATTTCTGGCTTCTAAGAGTCGGGGGAAAGAGACAGGGTTGCTTCTGAAAATAATTTGACGTTTCTAAAATACAAAGTAAAATACATTTAAATCATTGTTCCTCTTCGGACATCAATTTTCTCTCTGTCAAGTCAATCATCTGATTGCTCAGATGGCTATGAGGCCCCTCCAACCCTAGTCCTTTATGATTATACAAAAATTATTCTCATATACAAGTCCTTCTATCCCTTCGCTTGCTCTTCCAGGGCTCCGTAGTGCAGTGGTCAAAACCATATGCAACGATCCAGAGCTGGACTCGCATTTGTTACCCAAGGGGAGAATGAAGCTTCCCACTGCTCCGGCTCCCTCGCATTTTGGTGGCCATTCTGACCACCCAGAGAAATGCTTGCGGTGTCTCCACAGTGGAGCACACAGAGCTGCATCTCTCTCTCTGGGTTATAATTGATTATTTTTAAATTGTATGAACCCAATACATCTATTGAGAAAATAAAACTGAATAAGTGAAGGAATAATGAACAGGTAAAAAAGGATCATTCTGACATCCTTCAGAGTAAGCTAATAAGTATTGGGCAGTTCTGTGTCCTTAAACATTTCGGTTTGCATTTATCTTCATTTTTACCCCACATCAACTTCTGTGTGTGTGTGTGTGTGTGTATGTGTCTGATTATAGAAAATTAAAATATATCAGCTCACTAATTTTGATCTTCTTTCCTCTTCCTAAGTTATACCTGAAATGTTGCTAACCCACACAAAACCACAAACTGGGGAAAGACACTGTCTCCATAAGTGTGTGGCTTAGTGAGATACAGCTACTTTTTAACAACTTGGAAAAAGTCTTCCCTTCTTCTTCTAGAGCTGGGTCACTCCAGGGCTTGGGGACCCAAGGACAGGCTGGGCTTCAATTCCCAAGTGTCTTCTTGGTTGGGAACTCCTGAGCAGATCCGGCCCAACTGTGGTCCTGGGTTACACAGTCAGCAAACGGGATCAGCCTGATTTCCAGGAAGCTCATAAAAGTCATTCTTGCCCCGTGATGTACGTGCTCTTTGAGGCGACTTCCAGGAGGGGCATGTACTTACCTTGGGACACCCAGAAGCTAAGCAAGGCATTTGCTGAGCCTAGTGGGTGCACTGCCCTTTGCTGGGAGTATATAATCAAGTGAAAACAGGTCTCTGCCTTCACAACAATCTACTCAAAGTCAAAACAAACCAGGCAATGTGGTGTGATCTGGGACGCAGTTTCTGAATATACGACCACTTGGTTTTTTTCTTTCTTGCTTTATATATAAAAGGAGATTGGGCAGGAGGATTTTGGATGTTATCTACCTAAGGTAATAGGTTTTGTATCTCTAGTCTATAAGAACACTTAGCAAATGTTTTATCTAATGCTCACTGTGAAGAAACAACCAGAAGAGTTCAGTGCAAATAGCCAGGAGGCTTCTGAATGTCACATCACATAGTACACAATCAGGGGTAAAGACTGGGGCGAACATACCGATATTGGGATGCTGTACAGACAAAGGCACAAAGATAGGGATTGCCATAGATGTGTGTGGAATAGGGAAAAACCCAAGGTGACAAAAGCCAGGTATTGACACTGGGTTATACGGCCAGGACAGGTAGGGCAAGACCGGACTGGGGTCTGCCACTCCGTGCTGTCCGAGTGACCACAGGCATGTAATTGCCAAATGACTTGATACCATTCGGAGGCCTGAGCTGGGTCTGTAGCTGCAGAGCCTGCTTCAGGGTGACATGTCCGGGGACTCAATCCAGGATCCTGGCCAACGTTATGCCACACTCTAAGCCCTCAAAGAAACAACGGACCAGCTCAGACACACATTCACACTCACACGCGGGCACAAACCTCAAGAGGGAAACAATCCTGACGTGTGGTCTGAGGCCTGTGCCTTGTTCTCCTACTTCAAAGGGGAATCCAACGAAGGCAAGTATGAGAAATGGGAAGTTTTCCAGAAGAAGAGTGCTAAAATACCAGCTCCTGTAAAACCGTAACCCAGACAGAAATGTTCTCCTCAAACAACAGCACCACTTACAAAGTGGCTCAAAGTCAGTCAGAGAGCGCAGAGTTCGGGAGGCGAGCCAAGGACCTTGCATTTCTGTGATGCTTGTTATCCTGCCAGCGATAAACATTCGTGCATCCCTTCAGCCCTCCGCCGTTGGAGGGCCATCTACGGGGCTGCAGCGCGCTCTAAACATAAATAATCTTCATCTTCAAATGAATAGTAGATGCATGGGAATGAGATTAGGGAGGCCTTTTTCTGAGCCCTTTATGGAAACTTACAAAGGAACAAACTTCAGCCTACTATGGAAGTTTCACTTCAAGCAGATGTGTCCGGAGGCGAGTGTATACCTCGGTGCCGTTAACCAGTGTGAACTTGCTCTTTTCCTGGAAGAGTGTTCTCTAGGTCTCCGAAGCTTTAGACCAAGAAAGCAGCTTAACCAGATTCAAAGGTGAGGTTCAAAGGAACATGAAAATGACCCATCTGAGTCATGTGATGGTTACATGGACTAGTTCATTTACTTTTCCTTAAGATGGTTTTTTTTTAAATTAAAATTTTTAAAAAATGTTTTTATCTCCTATTTTTGAGAGAGACAGAGCATGAGCTGGGGAGGGGCAGAGAGAGGAGACACAGAAGCCGAAGCAGGATCCGGGCTCTGATCTGTCAGCACAGAGCCTGACGTCGGGCTCTACATCACGAACCGTGAATCATGACCTGAGCCAAAGCCGGATTCTTAATTGACTGAGTCACCCACATGCTCCTACTTTTCCTTAAGATGTTTTTAATTTTTCTAGAGGAAAAGGATGCAACCAAAGTGTGTTGTTTATCTTTGAAACAACCTTGGATAGTTAAGTTATTAATGACCAATTTTTACTCAAATAGAAATATATTCTCTTTCATTTGAAAATATCTTGGCCCTGAATGGGGAAAACTCCTAAATGTGTAAAATTTGAATCTTTCCTGGAAACATGGTGCCAGCACAGATTGGGCTGTTTGTTTCACACTGTCACACGGTCAGCAGGGGACGGTGGTTCGGCACGTGAAGTATTAAATTATAGGTTATTTTGGATAGTATTAAGCTCTTGCTTCTAATCAGGCTCCAGAGACTGAGAAACAGAGGGCAAGGAAGGCCAAAGCGAAAAGAGATGTACATACAGGAGGAGATAGGGAGGCATCTGGCCAGGCAGCAGAAAAGCAGTGGGGCTCTTCTTTATGTCAGTCATTCTTACACAGACCCAATGTTTAGTTGACAGATACTACATAAAACGCCTCCACAAAAAGGAGGTTTGGCAGGTCAAACTGTGGATTTATATTATCCTTATAGGCACACTGAACTCTTTACCGGACACAAAACCAGATGCTTATAAATCATCCAAAGAGGTGAGAAGTGCTTTTAATTAAGAGTTAAGAAAAGGCCACTTAGGAGAGTATTATTATGCAAATACCCACTGTAACTACCTTTCAAAATCACACAAGTATACAAGCTCTCCTGTGCTAAAATTCCCAACCTAACTTGGGGGCACATTTTTTCTTTTTCCTTGGTTTCTGGTTTCCAAATTCATTGTATGTTTTTGGTTTTTTTTTGTTTTGTTTTTTAAATTCTAGATCAGGTTCAGGTGTAAGACCATACAAGGAAGAGATCTCAAAAATTAGTATTTTGGCAGGAGTCTCTATAACTTAGCAGAGAACATATAAGGAAAGTTTTCCCCTTTCCTTCTTTTCCCCATTCACCCCCAGCCCTCTCAATGGCAAAGTAACACTTCGAAGAGGGGCTTGCAGTTCTTTTAACAGGGACAAAGGACACTGGTTGAGATTCCCCCTTCTGCAGTGACCAACACCCCAGCTGGTGTGGTATTCTTCCACAGAGGCCCTGCTGAGCTGTTAGGAAGTAAGAGGCATTTGCACAAGACCCACTATCTTTCAGGGGCCAATTAGCCAGTTTTAAATATCCAGACCCTGGGTTTCTTTTCATTTCTCTTTCAGCAGCTTGCCTTTTGGTCATTTGCCATGCTTCATTAAGAGGGGCAAAGCTCAGATCTGTCCATTTGGCTCACCCTTAGGAGCTCTGATGGGAGCTTTCCTGGGGAAGGCAATTGAAGACACTGAAGGGAACATGTGGGGATTAACCATGGATTAGGATTATCTAAAGCAGTGATTTCCAACCCTTTTAAATAGGAAACAACTCTTTTACAGGTAAAACAAAACAAAACAAAACAAAAAAACAAACTTGTGTATGCCTACATGACAGTAATTACACTGTTACTATCTATTGAGTAAGGCGAGCACTTGCTCATATGAAGGAAAGGTTTGTTCATCTTGTCTTCTTGTTCATCAAACACGTTCTGTTCCCCTTCTGATTCCTCTTGGAAAAAAATCTTTCCTAGGCCAACAATACTCTGAATTCTTTGTGATTCAGACTCAGGTAAAGAAAGGAAGGTTTACAGAGGAAGCCTGGTATCTATTATCTGCTGGAAACTCTTACTAACACACAAATAGATTGTTGAGATGTTTTTGTTTTGGAATAATGACTAGTAAACACCAAGGAAAAGAAAAAACCCCCCAAACTTTGTTTTATTATAGATGCTTCCATTTGTGAAGACTTAATTTGAAGATGGTTAATGATTTTCTTGTTTAGTGATTATTCAATATGTATGTGAATCAAAAGGAACTGAAATCAGCTATGAGGGGTGCTGAAGATTAAAGAGAGTATAACCGTAAACACATTTTTAGCATGGTTTTTGTCTATTTAGTGAATGGGACTCGGTGTTAGAAATCCTGAGTATATAAGCAGAGGGCAGGCTAACATCAGGAACGACTACAAAAACTTGTACAGTCCCAACAGAGCAAACTTTTCTCCTGTGTTACAATATATACGAGTTGTATGTCTTTGTTTTAAAAATTGTTCTCAGCATTCCAGCTCCACCTCCTCTCAACAGATAACGTTGTCTTCATCATCAGGAAAATGGAAGTAATCAGGTATGAACTACTTCAGGTTATTAGCAACATCTGTATTCGTGTAGCCGAAATGCTGCTCTTGTGCTTCCATGTATTTTTCTTAGGCTTTACCTTCTTTTCGTATTTGCTGATGACTCCCAAAATGCTATCTCCTGCCCTGCCTTCTCTCCCAAGTTGAGACTCAGACAATATACCTGACCACTGGCCATGAGTACCTGGACAGCCACAGGGGCCTGGTCCTCACCATTTCCTCCCTAACTTATTTCTCCTGCTCAGTTCCTTGTCTCAGGGGAACCAGCCTGCCTCCAAGCATCCAGGGTAGGAGCCTGGTGGTAAACCTAGACTTCTCACTTTCCTACACTCCACACGCCCAATTAGTTCCCCAGTATTCATTCTTCTACTTTCTAAATACTTCTGAAATCCATCTCCTACTATTTAGCTCAGGTCTACTTCATTCAGGCTTTCATAATCTTTACTCTAGATGTTTACAATGACTCTTACTGACTCTTCATTGCCTAAAATTAAGGACCCTCCCTGTTAGTATACGGCATTCAAGACTTCTCACGACGTTCCGTTTCCGCTTTCACCTGCCCTCTCCACATTCCACTTTACCAAACTGCACACACCAAGAGGCTGCTTTTATTCCTCCTTGAAATCTCCTCCCTGCCTTCATCTGACTGACAGTAACCTATCCTGTCTGCACCCATGATCAAGCTAAGCATCCCTCCTCTGTGATCCTATTCTACCCTGTATGTGCCTATTTCTTATCACCTGTATATGATACTGTAATTATCTGTTACTCATATTTTGCCCTCCCCTGATACTTACAGTCAAGAAGGAAGATGGTGGCCTATACTGGGACGATTTTTGTTGTTGTTGTTTTTAGAAAAAAAAAAAAAATGCTGGAGACTCTCTGACGTACTACAGTTGAGAATATGACTATTTTTCCTCCCCCTTGAATGAATGCAGGATCATCACTTGCTTGTAAACAACACAATGTGGCTGTGTGATTTCAAAGGTGAGGTTAGGGGCGCCTGGGTGGCTTAGTCGGTTAAGCGTCCGACTTTCGCTTTGGTCACGATCTCGCGGTTCGTGGGTTCGAGCCTGGCGTCGGGCTCTGTGCTGACTGCCAGCTCAGAGCCTGGAGCCTGTTTCAGAGTCTGTGACTCCCTCTCTCTCTGACCCTCCCCTGCTCATGCTGTCTCTCTCTCTCCTAGAAATAAATAAAATATAAAAAAAAAAAATTTTTAAAAAAAAAAAAGGTGAGGTTAGAAGACTTGAGGCTTGATTGGCCTTGTTCTCTGGGACATTCATTTTGGGGCTCTGTTCTACCCTGTAACGAGTCTTACTGTCCTGAGGTTGCAGTGCTAGGAGGCCCCCGTGCCCATCCTCACTCCTGACACATGTAGTCTCTGTGAGCATCCTGAGTGGCGGTTTTACACTGCTGCGTTCCAGGGTGGAGCTCAGCTCCCACACCAGCAGGCCCCTCACGAGTCCTCCACGGGCTCTCCTCACTGAGGGAGTGCTCCTCCCCGTTCTTTGAGTGGCTTCCAGGGCCACAGCCTAAATATGCTCCTTGCACCCAAGTCCTTGTTTCAGGGACTTCTTAACGGGGAAATCCAAATTAAGACACTGTCTAGATCCCACCATGAGACGTTATTCAGGTGGAGGTAAAACATTTTTGAATGATTTAATTAACGCTTTAACCATGGTGCAGAAGGACCTAAAACTTGGACCAGGGATGGTGGTCCGGAGGAAGCATAATTATTAAAGAAGGCAGATGGGCAGGCTGAAGGAATCCAGTAGTAATTTTGCCTGGAACTGGGGAGATTTTTAAAGGTTGTTTGCAGCAATGACAAATTAAAGGAAGAAGCCGAAGTAAAAGATACATTTTGGTGTATGTAATAGTTTTCAGTTGGAGAAAAAAATCTTTGCTTCCAAAAGTCTGAAAGCATGCCTTTTAAATATCTTAGACTTTTTTTTTCTATAGGATTTCCAGGTGAAGTTCTCCATGTGTGAACATATATCAGTCATGCTGGTATTGGGTGGACTCAGTCATACAGCAGCATTCTGAATGGTGTTTGTGTGTATGTATCTCCTCTGAAATAGAAGAATTTGGTGCTCAAAAAGCATTTCAAAATGAAGACCATTCAAAAATCTTGTTGAGCAAAGAGTGCATAGAGAGCAGTTCACACCAGTCTAGATTCCCACTGTGTTGGTAAAAAGATACCTAGTAAATTAGAGTAAGTTGAATGACGTTTCCTTCACACGACCACATTCCATCATCCAGCACTCACCTGCATACCACTGTCTCACTCATCTCTCTATCACATTTGTCTGAGTCCGTATTCAAATATCTGCAGATGGTCTAGTAAGCAGGGCTACGTCCCGGGGTCTAGCACAGTGCCTGAGACGTATTTATAATATTTGTTGAATGAGTAAAGCGGTGGATAAGGCCAACGCATCTCATCATTTAGATCATAAATACTGTTCATTCCTGCTTTGTTGTCAGTACAGTGCCCCGCCTAGAAGTGACCCTTGATTGCAAAACTTTAATGAACAAAATCCAGACTGAGTGTCTCTCTCAAATACAGGCAGAAACAGACTCCTGCGTTAACAAGCATACCATCCAGATATCCCATGTCTTTAATCGTGTTGCACGGAGTTTCACCTATTGCCCAGAGAGAAGTTGCTTTTTACAGGTATTTGGTGCATGACCACTGCAAACAGAGAAACAAGAGGCAAAAATATGGCTGAAATGATGGCAAGGATTCATTATTTGGTTGGGCGCCAAGCAAAAGTCAGTTCTAGTTGTTCCATTAACAGTCAAAACTTCAGGCATTGCCAAACATTACTATCTGCTTGTGCAATTTGGCACAGTTGTTACTAGGTCAGGATTACAATTGAAAAGATAGTACAGCCAGTACTTTGCCAGCAGGATTGACTATAGAAGATAGAGTACCTTTCAAAGAATGTCACAGTATACGCAATTATAGTAACCGTTAATGCTTATTTAGCACTTCCAATGTGCCAGACAGCTTTCTAAGTGCTATGCTTTTGTGACTGACTTAATCTTCATGACAACCTTTGTGTGGTAGATGTGGTAATATCATGCCCATTTTACAGATGTGGACACTAAGGCACAGAGAGGTTAAGGAATCTGTCCGTAGTTACCCACACTGCAAGTGGCCAAATGGGAACTGAGACCCCTCCAATCTGTTTTTAAGACCCGTACTTTTTTTTTTTTAGTTTATTTATTTATTTTGAGAGAGAGAGAGAGAGACAGAGATAGAGCGAGCGAGCACACTGAAGGTGCAGAGAGACAGGGAGAATCACAAGCAGGTCTGCACCATCAACGCGGAGCCCGATGCAGGGCTCAAACTCACCAACCTTGAGATCACCACCGGGCCAAAATTGAGAGTCAGACGCTTAACGAACTGAACCACCCAGGTGCCCCTAAGATCCATACTCTTAATCGCTTTCATAGTCACTATGCCTGACTGCCCCAAAACAACACAAATGCCTGACTTCCAAGATATGTTACAAGTACGCTCAAACAAGTACAAAAAATAGACCTGCTGGGTATTTAACATTCATTATCATACACTTAAGGCTAACCATGGCTTTGGAATCATTTTCCAACCAAACTACGCAATATTTTAAGACTATCGTAACTAGCTTCATAGTACTACCTGGAACTGCTCCAAGCTGAAAGCACTTTTCTGGTTTGCATTTATTTTAGTGGGATATTGTTTAGGGCAAATCAGGTAAGTAACATGTCAATGCTAAGCTGTAGTCTGGCTGTCACTCGAGACCATGCCTCTCCTGTCTGTAATCTCAGGTATGAAGTGAAAGGCCAACCACTGGATGCATGAACTCCAGGGAACTGGGGACCTGGTTAGTTTTTGCCCAGAGCTGGCGCTCAGGAGGTCCCGGAAGCACCTCTTCTGTCTGCTGCCCGGTACTCTCTCACTCCTTCTCCTTGCTTCCCCACCTCCCTTTCTGAGGCCCTGGCCTCCTCACCTCATTGCTCCTGTGCTCTCTTACAGCCCCAGCTTCTCCGCCTCCTGGTCCGAACAGAAGCCTGGACCGCCCTTGCTCCCCCTCTTCTCCCAGCACAGCCTTCTCTGGCGCAATTCCTAGAAGTTCTCCGAGCTGCTGCCTCCCAGTCCTTACTCTCCAGTTTCTTTTGAGGTTGAGCCCATCAAGTGCACGCCAGTCTACTCTCCTGCTTCTCCTCCTTCTTCACTGAAGACCGGACCTTGGCTCACAAAGTTGCTTTCACTCCAAGGGCAACATCCTCCCCAGAGGATGCCAGTGTCCCTGCAGACAGCTACACACACACACACACACACACACACACACACACACACACACTCTGTAACCTTGCAACTCCATAACCATCACTGGGCATCTGTATCATTTTATTCCCTAGAGCGAATCATTCAGAAGTCTTCAACTGTGACACCACCTCCTGGACTCCACCTCCCATCCTATCTCCTCTCCACAGCCGGTTTCTGCTTGCCTCCATCCTTCATTCCTGGCTTGCACCTTCAGTTCCCCAGATGCTTGCTTCTCCATTGCCTTCAACCAGGAATACCTCCACACAGAATTCAAGCTGCATTTCATCGTTTCTTTCCAGCCTCCCCTTGAAAAGGTAGCAGATTACTGTTGGAGAAAATGCCAGTGCTTTGTAGATAGCAGTCATTACCAATTCAAGCGCCCTAACCTCTGTGGGGCTCTAGGACTCATTTTGGGACTTGACCCTTTCCATTCCTCTAGGATTCCTCTAAACCCCCCTCCCACCGTCTCATCTCAAGCCCTTAATCCATTTTCAGCAGACTGTGCTGTCTGGACGGCATTAGGAAAGTTGAGGCCATGGGCTATGATCTACCTCAGCTCCCCAGATGCTCCCTGTCAAGGTATCTGTTGCCACAGCAATCTTTATCCCCTTTCCACCAGCCTCAGGGAGGGGCCACCCTCCTCATAAAGACGCCCTCACTGTGCCTTTCACCCCGTCTTCTGAATTATAACCTCAACAATTCTTAGCTCTTCCTCAGAGTTTCAACTTCAGTTTCTTCACCCCACTTCTTCTCAGCCTAAGTCTCTCTCAGCCTGATTAAAAAACAAACATCCCAAGCCAAAATAACAAAAATATCAGTAAACAGAAAATGAAAGCACACCCTGAACCCATGATCTCCCACCCAAAACGATCCTCATTTATCATTCTTTTCCCTTTTCAAGCAAATGTCTCCAAATGACAAGCTTCCACTGATGCCACCAGGCCCTTCACACACGTGGCCGCTTCCTGCCTTTCTGTATGGCATGCCCCCTCACTGAAATGCTCTGCCTGCCAGGACCCTGGGAGCTGGCTGGGGGCCTCTTTTGGAATTGCTTTGGGACACTGGCCCCATTTCTACCACTGCATTCCACCCCCTCTCCATTGTTCTGAGTATTAGCCAGTGAGATCCTTCTGTGCATGGGAAGTACCATGTTCACTGCTGTATCCTCACTGCCAGACCATACCCGGCACATGAGTGAGGATCAGTAAGTGTGTCTGGAATAAATGTTTCCAGATAAAGCTCTACCCAATGATTCTGCTCCACTCACACTGCCTCTCCATTGCTTTAATACAATTTTATCAGTTTCTAAAATTTTTTTTAATAATTTATGTATTTCTGAGAGAGAGACAGCATGAGCGGGGGGGGGAGAGAGGGAGACACAGAATCCGAAGCAGGCTCCAGGCTCTGAGCTAGCTGTCAGCACAGAGCCCAACACGGGGCTTGAACCCACGAACTGTGAGATCATGACCTGAGCCAAAGTCAGACGCTCAACTGACTGAACCACCCAGGCACCCCCAATTTGATCGGTTTTGACCCCAATTATTGCTGCTCCCTGCCAGAACAATATTGTTTCCATCTGCTTCACTAAGCTTCACAATGATCTTAGTTCTTTGTAGATCACAGAGGTCTCCTAGTTGAAGTCAGCTGGCCAACAGAACATCACTTCTTCACTCACATGGTCTCCTCTACCACATCTGGATGTCATAGACCAGTACAATTTCCAAACTCTATGGGCTCAGGATTGGATCGCTAACCTTTACTATCTAAAGTGAATATAGGGGTGCCTGGGTGGCTCAGTTGGTTAAGCATCCAACTTCGGCTCAGGTCATGATCTCACAGTTCATGGTTTCGAGCCCTGAGTCGGGCTCTGTGCTGACAGCTAGTTCAGAGCCTGGAGACTGTTTCAGATTCTGTGTCTCCCTCTCTCTCTGACCCTCCCCTGCTCACGCTGCTTCTCTCTCTTAGAAATAAACACATTTAAAAAATAAAAAAATAAAGTGAATATATTAATCCACATCACCTAAAACCAGCTTCTATAAGTGAGGATATGTTAATAACAACAAAAAAGTAAGAAGGGCAGATAAAGGACAGGGCTTTAAACTGAATACATTTGATACTATTAACAATTCGGTATATTACCGCTGGTAGGCTTGGGGTGGCCGTAACGGAACACCACAGACCGACTGGTTTAAACAACAGAAAGTTATTTTCTCACAGTTCTGAAGGCTGGGAGTCTAAGATCAAGGTGCTGTCAAAGTTGGTTTCTGGTGAGGGCTCTCTTCCTGGCTTGCAGACAGTTGCCTCTGGCTGTGTACTCACATGGCCTTTCCTCTGTGTGAGCAAACGCCTAGGATCTCTCGTTTTTGTTTTTTTTAATTATGTTTTTTAATTTATTTTTGAGAGAGAGAGAAAGAGAGAGAGAAAGAGAGAGAGAGAATGAGCAGGGGTGAGCAGGGAAGGGTCAGAGAAAGGGAGACACAGAATCCAAAGGAGGCTCCAGGCTCTGAGCTGTCAGCACAGAGCCCAACGTGAGGCTCCAACTTGTGACCGTGAGATCATGACCTGAGCTGAAGTTGGGCACTTAACCGACTGAACCACCCAGGCGTCCCTCTCTTGTTCTTACAAGGACACCAGTCCTACTGGATTAGGACTTCCAACCTTACGACCTCATTTAACCTTAAAGACCTCCTCATAGATCCTCTGTCCAAATACAGTCACATGACCAGCTAGGGCTTCAATGTACAAGTGTGGGGAATGGGGACACAATTCAGTCCATAACAACTGCCCCTTATTTTCTCATTTTGCTGCAGATTACTGGAAACTTCAACTTGGAGTGGGACCAGTCTATAGGCAAGAATTTGGAAAACACAGTTTTGTATAAACTATAAAAACCACATATATACTCTTAAAAAACCATCTATTGTATTTATTTACACATTTAGGTATTATTGCTGTACTTGTTAGTAGTATGGAATTTAATTTTTGTTCTTGCAGAGATTTGCCAGTTTTTTTTTTCTTTAAAGTTTTTAATGTTTATTTATTTAAAAAAATTTTTTTAATGTTTTTATTTATTTGTGTGTGTGAGAGAGAGAGTGATACAGCATGAGCAGGGGAAATTCAGAGAGAGAGGGAGACACAGAATTCGAAACAGGCTCCAGGCTCTGAGCTGTCAGCACAGAGCCTGATGCGGGGCTCGAACTCACAAACCGTGAGATCATGACCTGAGCCGATGTTGGATACTTAACTGACTGAGCCACCGAGGCGCCCCAATGTTTATTTATTTTTTAGAGAGAGAGAGAGAGAGAGAGAGAGGGAGGAAGAGAGAGAGTAGGGGAGGGGCAGACAGAGAAGGAGACACGGAATCTGAGGCATTGCCATTTCTTTCAAATGCAAAATGCTTTCAGGCAAAGCCCTTGGATATGAAGACTTTTTAAACAAATTTATTTTACTGAACCTATTCATTCAAAAATATTCATTGAGTACCTAACCATATAAACAGAATACAATAGGATCTGGTTAGCTGTGGTGTCATGGGAAAAAGCAACACCACCATCAGACTGTACAAGATCTGGATTCTAGAGGCCTCTCTGAGCTTCAGTTTCTTCATCTTTAAAATGGAGATAATCATATTAGGTTTCCTTAATCTGTTTACAAGAATTTCATGAGGGTGATTTATGCTGAAGTTTTTTTTTAAGTGTAAAATACTATACAAATAAAGGTACATGCTAATTATTAGAGATAGCATAGTTGGAATAAAAATATTGAAACATGCAAGAACTAGATGAAAAAGCAATTCTAAATACTGACTCCATTTTATAAAGTTATTCAGAGAATTAACTAGTATATCAGAGAAATGGCATGCCTCTTGATATCAGGAAAGCATTTTGCAAAACTTTAGTGAAGTTACTGTAGACTTGCTGGGTGCGCGAACAACCAGATACAGTTGGTGGCTGTATCTACATACAGTTGGCTGAACAGCTGGCTTTTAAGAGTAGTGACAATCATCATTATTATAATTATGTCTTATTTTAGAGAGAGAGAGAACACAACTGGGGGAGAGGAGCAGAGGGAGAGATTAAGCAGATGCCATGCTCAGTGTGGAGCCCGGACCAGAGCTCAATCCCACGACAGAGATCATGGCCTGAGCGGAAATCAAGAGCTGGGTGCTCAACCAACCAGGTCTCCCAGGTTCCCCAACAGTACTGACAATTAAAAATGAATATGGACTATTTTTGTCACTGATCATGTCCTAAGTAGTGTTTTGATTAAACCCCAAGTCCTTGATTAAAAGTTCCACGCGGGATGCTTACAGAGTCTATGGGTATCACAAAGCTGAAATAAAGAGATATATATGAAGAGATAAAGACTCAGAATCATCTCAATAGGTTGTAATGATGGGTAAGGGAAGGTGTATGTAAAATGAACAAGATTAGATTTAACTGGGATGTATGCCAACCCTACATTTAGGTTAAAAAAAATTCTGCTGCAGAAAAGGCTTGAGGATTCTGTTTCATGTTAAAAAGATCTCTTGCTTACAGGTGATCATAAGCTTAAAATGAACCATCAACATGGTACAGGTGATAAAAATATGAGGAGTAAATGTATCACAATTATAGATTATACTAGTACTGTCACATGGCCTAGGAGGAATTCTTCCCATACCATACCTTGCTCAGAGCACACACAGAGTATCTTGTTAACTAAAGAGGGGTGTTAACAAACTAGAAAGCATCTAAAAGAGACTGTTTAAGGATCTTGAAACCTTTCTTAGTTAAGAAAATGACAAAATAATTAAGGCGCTGTATCCTAGAGATAAGAGGATATCTTTTTTGCTTGCTTTCAGATATCTGAAGTTTCATCATGTAGAAAAGTAAGCAAAGATTTTACATGGTGCTCCAAAGAAAGGTCCCATTACAACTGTCCTATTAAGAACTCTGGCCAAACAGTAATGGCTCATGAGACGGAGGTCAGAACAGTTTCCTGGCCCATGGTCACATCATTACTGAGGATCAGGACTTATTTACAGAAAATGGAAGTCTGCGGGTATCTGGGTGCCTCAGTCAGTTAAGCCTCTGACTTTGGCTCAGGTCATGATCTCATAGTTCCTGAGCCCCACATTGGGTTCTGTGCTGACAGCTCAGAGCCTGGAGCCTGCTTTGGATTCTGTATCTTCCTCTCTCTCTGCCCTCCCCTCGCTCTCACTCTGTCTCTCTCAAAAATAAGTTAATTCATTAAAGGAAAAAAAGAAAATGGAAGTCTGTTTAAGAATCGAAACCAGAGAAAGCCTGACTCTTGGTTTCAGCTCAGGTCATGATCTCATGGTTCCTGGGTTTGAATCCTGTGTCAGGTTCTGCACTGACAGAGCACGAAGCCTGCATGGGATTCTCTCTCTCTCTTTCTCTCTGCCCCTCCCCCACTCACATTCTTACTCTCTCTCTCAAAATAAAGAAATAAACACTAAAAAAAAGAAAAAGGACTGAAACCAGAAAGGTAATCTCACTCATGCGTAACCACATTGTACATCTTAAATTATAACGAAGCTATAAAGTGTTCACACAAAGTCATCTATAGGACTGAGAAAAATGGGAAGCTATCATATGACCTCTTCCCTAAACCCTGCAATAACAGGACAGAACTTGGGGTACCTCCTAGAAAGCTGCAATAGTTCCAGGCTACACCAAAGCTGAGCTATTAACACCAAGTAATAAAGTGTTTGGAATGCATATGCAATTTATTAGC
The DNA here is from genome assembly GCF_003009895.1 of Hyaena hyaena. NCBI lineage: Eukaryota > Metazoa > Chordata > Mammalia > Carnivora > Hyaenidae > Hyaena > Hyaena hyaena. The sequence goes on along the minus strand of NW_024080648.1, from coordinate 3,451,242 downwards.
ATAAGAAGCACAGTTAAAAATATGAATAGCCATACAAATATTAAAAAAAATTTTTCTTGAAATTTTTATTTATATTTAGAAAGAGAGAGGAAGAGTGACAGCAGGGGAGGCAGAGAGAGAGGGGGAGACATAGAATCTGAAGCAGGCTGTCAGCACAGAGCTCGATGCAGGGCTTGAACCCACAGGCCACAAGATCATGACCCGAGGTGAAGTCCGTGCTTAACTGACTAAGCCACTGAGGCACTTCCCACCTTTTTTTAAAGTTTTTTTTAATGGCCATACAAATATTTTAGATAAATTAAGGGATATAGAATTATAATGGGTTTTGAAGGATGAAATTGTGATTGGGGATTTTCTTAACTTCACATGGATGTCAGGGAGTAACAATGCCTTTGTCAAGCTGTGCTCGGATGCTCACTGTCACGTGGCCCTGTGCAGTGTGTTCGCTCCTGGGAGAGTGGTAGTGTCCTCTCCTCGAGGACAATAAATACATGGTGTGTGTGTGTGTGTGTGTGTATTGATATAGATGTATGTACATACATACAACTAAAATCAGTTGAAAAGACAACAACCGTAAACATTTTGGAATATTTATTATTTAACTCCTTTTCCTGTTTCTTTATTGCACAGCATTAAACCTGAAAGGACTTAGTCAATCACATAGCCTATTTTAATAAAAAATAGCAACAGAATGGTAATATCCTTATTTGAGCAGGCCCTGGAGCCCACCTTCCCATAGGCTGTATATGCTGGGATGGCCTGAAAGTGTGCTTCGAAAGAGGAGGAATTCAGTTACTCTGGGTTCATGCCATATGCTAATTTCATTTCCCCTTCTTCTCTAATACCTTCATGTATTAAGAAGTTAGAGTCTGTAGGAAAAAAAAAAAAACAACAAAGGCAGCAAATGCTGAGAAGTAACAAAAACATTGCTAAGTTTTAACATCTGGTCTTCATCAGTGCTGCGCTGATGTCAGGACACGGCCCAGATGTTAACTATAGTAACCATCTAAAGTTTGGGTGAATGTGGTCTTTCCTTTAATTTGCAAAATCCTTTTTGCAAAAATCCTTGAAAACATAACAGCTTAGGGATCTAAGTAGTCTACTAAATATGTGGAAGACCAGGTTTGGCATTACACAAATACACCAGCTTTCTAGGCGTGTTCCTCTCCTTGGAATGTTGTGGTCTCTCACTTGGAAATCCTACGCACCCCCCCTCCTGCAAAGAAAAGATAAAGGAAAAAAAAACACACTTGGAAAAAATGGCCAGAAGGGAAACTGTGAATGCAACGATGAGAAGTAACTAGTGCTGGACCTTAAGACACTTGTGGACATAAGTCAAGACGCTCTTCTTATCCACTCAAGGGGCAGACTACCTTCCAAGTTAGCTGCTGCCGCGGATGAACATCTGATTTCTCTGTCTTATGTACACCCATCTAAGTTCTCTAGGCAGTTGAAGAATGAGAGAAGACATCTGAATGCTGATGGAAAAGAAGACTATATGCCCTATCTTAATTTTTTTCCACCTTTGGTCATTCTATTGAATGAGCATGTAAATGATGGCTGGTCTGGTTTCCGCAGGGGAACAGCTAATGAGGTTCTGCTACATGTGTTCATCTGTAGGGTGATGATCAAAAGAAAATGGAATAAAATTTCATTAGCTGCTTCCTAACATCACCACACCCTCAATTACCAGATATCAGTGGAAAACCTGCTGACTGGAGAAAAACCAATTCATAGTTAAAAAAAAAGAAAAAAAAAGATCTCTAGGAGTAAGGGAAAATGATGTAGATTTCTGACTCACAGAAGTTCTAAATATAACATATATTCTTTGTGATTTCATATGCTGAGGTTGTGTCATGGCTAGAATCACTTCATATTAACAAAATATTTGGAGTTCATTTAACAAATATTTAAAAGGCAGAAGAGTGCTGGTTAAGGGCACAGACCCTGGATTCAAGTCCTGACTCCCTCACTTACTGTATGATCTTTGAAGAGTTACAGCCTACTGGGGAAAGTTTAAAATATTTCCGAGTAAATTTTGTCTACGATCATAATGGGGGAATGTAATACCTACCTCACTGTATTGTTGTGGGATAAATGTATGAAAAGCCTATAGCAGTATCTGCTACACAAAGGCTTAATAAATGACATTAGTAGTGAGTACTCATTACAAGTGAGTACCTGGTCTCACCTGTCTGAACTTATTAACCAAGTCCCATTCCTACTTCCGTCATAAGCACTTTCCGGACAATTCCAGGGACAGCTTCCTCGTAATGCTCATAGCACCAGGGGACATTCATGTCCACAGCCATCATGGTGGCATGCGGCAGAGTGAAGTACTCAATTTACATTTGTGAAATGAAAGAATACTACCCTCTTTGCTGTTTAATGGTTAATGTAATGGTCTCGAGAGCAGAGCCTGTGTCTTATACCTTTTCCCTACCATACAGCATAGCAATGAACGGATGTGTAGGGATACAGCATCTCTCCAGATAAAGAACATGAGGATTACATGAGGTACGGACTTGCTCACCTCACAGAACTGGTTTAGTCCTAGAGTGGGGAATACAAATCAAAACTCTTGACTCATGACTTCTGGTTGAATGGATGATTAAAAAAAACAACAAAAAAACTCTTAAAGGAGGTTTATAAGTGATCATATGTATTTATTACTACGTAACTCAAGCTTTCAAAATTCCTAAGAATTGAAACAAGGTCTTACCTAGCCTACATTATTGTATTAACAATGACTTTACTTGTCACAGATTTGTAAAATAGTTTCACTTGGCTAGAGGCAAGGGCAGGCTCTCTGGAGATGGCTATAGGTGACCTGGAATAATAATGTCTACCAGTGACATACTGATTAGTGTACAGAATGAAGGATATTCCTTAAACACATTTTGGAGTCTCAGACCCTGTATTATTTGAGGTCTGCACACTGTCCTGTTTATATTGGAAGATATGATCAGGGACCAATTTCTACCCCAAACTTTTGTAGCACTACAGTCTGCATGTCCTAAAATGGTTGTCCACGGTGGTCATCACTTGTGTCACAAAATCAAGTTCTCTCATGAGAATTAACTATCTAATGTTGTCAGGAAGTTCCCAGGACCTCATATGCTTACCTTAAAAAAAAAAAAGAAAAAAAGGTAAAATGTCTCACAGGCCTATTGAGCAAATGAACAGCACTATAGCTATTGTTAGTGACGATCTTGTGTGATATAATCTACTTTATATATTTCAGTCATCGTGTGAATGTTTGCAGATTCCTGAATAATGAAATGTCTGCTGTATTCAGCATTAAAAATAATTTAGTGAAGTATCTTGATTGTATCACAAATGTTAACTGAATACAGGATGTGATGCCGACTGTTTATGTCAGCTACAGGGAAAAAAAATAAAAAGAGGAATAGAAGCTGTGGGAAAGCTGCATGCTGAAGGTAGAACATTCTCCTAATCCTAACCAGCTGTCCTTGCTTGAATGCATGGGAATTTAACAGCAATCTTTCCGTCTCTCCATCTCTCTCTCTCTCATACTGTGTTTACTGACTAGCAAGCTGTAGGCATTGTACCAAAGCAATGACACAGCTATTTTCCAGCTACAAAACTGTCTAATGCAAGAGGGAAATAATCAAAAGTCACCTTGAAATGAAATATGTGGAAGTACTCACTACAGATTTCTCCAAGGCTGTTCCATGGCAGGTAGCCACAATTAAGTAATTACTTAAACACAAGCCACCGCTGTCGAGTGGCTACTATCTCAAACTGGGATCATGCAGCAAATCACAAGTGCAAGGGTGACAGAAGCCAACGTTCCGGCACCTGAAGATAAACAGCCTCGGCGTCATACTCCAAACGCTTCAGATCTTTCAACTCCCCCTTCCTCACATTTTTCTTTAGGGACTGACAAATTATAAATCCTCGGCTTCACAAAGGAAACTTTGTTTTTACTCTGCTTTACTCTGAATCTCTTGATGTAACAGATCAAGAGAATACAGAGAAGTACAGGAAAGTAATAATATTTTTACATTTCGTGTAATAAATACACTATGGAAACAATATGTAGACAGAAGAGTATTTAGATTTTTCTTAGTTTCTTCAAATGGCCACTCACATATGTCCCCATTTACTTGTAACATCTACTTTCTGATTTTTGCTTCAGTCCTGTAAAGTTTGGGAACATCATGGACTTTGGGTTCAGGAGAATTGAACTCACATCCAAATTCAAACTCTTTCTAGTTATGTGACTTGCAGTAAGTTACTTAACATTTTGAGTTTCCTCACTTGTCAGTGGGGAAAATGATTATCTGCCTTAGATAGTTATTGTAGCACTCATGGAGATCAGTGATTTATGTACACCGTTGGAACATAGTAGGTCCTCAATGAAAATTAGTTTCTATCTCTCTGACACTTTGTTTCCTGTTTGTCCAGGGTTTTGCCATTTCTTATATGGGCAGGAGACAGTCCAAAGCTAGTCTGAGAACACCCAATTTCATTCTGTGCCTAAGGAAACAATGATACAATAAAAAGGATAAAAATCCTAATTAAAAAACACTCACCTAGTCACTGCAATGGGGCTTGGCATGAAAAATTATGGATACAAAAGGCCCTGATCACCTGGGTACCACCCAACACGAGAAATGACAAATGCAGAATGCCCACAGACAATCCAGGGCTGTGAATCATGAAGATCTGAATTGAGTGGTTAGAATATCTTAATTTTACAAGTTTTACAAAAACATGTGAACACAGCGCTCAGGTTCCCTTAGGACCTTATAGGGAAATGGGCAAGTGAGGGAGACTGAAGTTTCATCAGCTTCATTATAAATCTGCCTCTGACTACGGGGTGTGGGGAATCAGTGCCTTATTATTTTTATTAATATCACTATATTATTATTACTATTATGGTTTTATACAGACACTAAAATATTTTAAAAAATTCGTAACTCCTCTAAACCTATCACATTTCCCTCATTTTCCCACCTGCTCTACTTGAACTGTCATGTAAACTTGTTTTCTCTGGGTAAGCAATGGGAATGTTGACTTATTTGAACTGGTGTGTGTGTATGTATGCTGCTTGAAAAAAAAGTACTGGTATGCTATGCGGGTGCATACCAGCACTGTATACAAGGACAAGAGATTTTTTTTTTTTCTGTTCAAGTAGATTCCTATCTAACTGGGTACAGAGGACTAACATATGAAACAGCAGCAACAAGCTGAAATAAATAAAAAGAAGAAAGCATGTAACTAATTACAAACATTTTAAAAATCAGTTAAGTGCTACAAGACTTCAGATAAAAGGGACATCAGTAAAGGTTGCCATTTTTCTAGAGGTTATAAAGAGAAGGGGATTGAAGGGGATCCTGCTCTATTTGTTGGAGAGCAGTAGCAAACTCTAGAGAAAGGAAGCCAGTGCTTTGATACAACAGTAAGGAAGTAAGTATGACCGAAGAAGTATGACCCAGCATCTTCACAAGCAGGTAGAAGTGTTTTGGTTTTATGTGCCTGGAATTGCATGACATCGAAGGTTTTTGAGCAAAAAAAGTGACAAATGTGAAGACAGGGGTGGCCTGTGTGACGCTGGAGTCACAGGCAGAAGTTTAGAAGACTTCTATCGAGGTGAGGATAAAGGCAGTCTATGCCATCGGGGTGCGTATGGGACTAGAAAGGAAGGGGAAACTAGAGAGATACACAGAAAGTAGAATTCACAGGATTAGGTGACTGACTCCATGTAAGGGATGAAGGGGGAAGTAAGGCAACCAGTAGAAGAGGAAAAGACTCTGAACAACAGAGAATGAGGTTAACCTTAGGACTGATTTGAATCTGATGTTACAAGACCTCCAATATTTAACATTTACTGAACATGTCCTGTAAACAGTTAAAGATACAGGCTCAGAATTTAAAGGTGTGTACAGGACAGATAAAGATAGGTAGATAGCTGGGTTGGGGGGGGGGAGAGGCAGAGAGAGAGAGACAGAGACAGAGAGACAGGGACAGAGAGAGAAAGGAGACTGATAATAGATGAACACAAGTATAGCTCTAATATCATTTGAACTTTAGGAATTATTATTATTTTTTACAATTTTTAATGTTTATTTATTTTGAGACAGAGAGAGAGACAGACAGACAGACAGACAGAGTTTGAGCAGGGGAGGGACTAAGAGAGAGGGAGACACAGAATCTGAAGCAGGCTTCAGGCTCTGAGCTGTCAGCACAGGGCCCTATGCGGGGCTCGAACTCATGGACTGCAAGATCATGACCTGAGCTGAAGTGGGACGCTCAACCAACTGAGCCACCCAGATGCCCCAGGGCTTATTACTGAAGCAACAATATTAATCTAGAAATATTTTATGAAAGAGCAATACAAGTGAGTATAAAGCAGAGCTTACTGATTTGAGCTCTGAGTATTCTGATTGATTTAGAAAGAGTGTGAGGGAGACATGCTGCACCTACTCCCTGATATCTATTTTTCCTTTTAGTTGGTCCTACACAAAACGTACTTGCGTATTTTCATATATAATATTCACTTATGGATTTCTGCATTGGCAGTATGTCTGTGTTTATTTGGTTTAAATCATTCTACAAAATACAAATGCGTGTGTGTCAGGCACTGTTTGAAGCACTAGGAACATTTAGGTGTACAATATTAAGTTCCTGGCCTCAAAGAGAAGCTTAGATTCCAGAGGGAGACAGGCAATAAACAAGCATATATAACACTCTCCAATAAATGGATCGTAATTGGTCGATAGGAGAATGTGGTTTTAATAGAGTGATCCAGAGTCCTCTCAGTAGAGGTAATATTTTAGTGAATAGCTGCATGGAGTGAAGGAGAAAGCCAAGTGACTATCTAAGAAAAGAGTTTTTCAGAATGAGGAAACAGCAATTGCCATGGAACAGCAAAGAGGCCAAAGAATGTGGAATGGAGTAAACTGGGCAAAGAATATAAGATGGTAAAGAAGGAGAGGTAGGCAGGTCCAGGTGAGGTAAGGCTGTCTTGATCATAGAAGGGACTTTATTCTAAATATGAGGGGAAGATACTGGAGGGTTTTCGGGTGAGGAGTGACATGGCATGATTTATGTCTAAAAACACCACTCTGGTTGCCACATTTGAAATAAATTATCGGGGGGGGGGGCAAGGGTAGAGGTAGGGAGGGCAGTTATGAGGCAGTTAAGGATACAGGCTTGAGGTGACGGTGGGTGGCCCCGGGTGGTAGCAGTGACGGTGGGGCCAAGTGGCTGACGTGACTAAGAGAGAGCTGACGTGAGTGGCTGAAGGAAGGAGGGTGGGGTATGAAAGAAGAATCAGACATGACAGCCTTGAACTGATAGCAGAAAGTCAAGTTTTATGGGAAAGCGAAGAAGCTCAATTTTGGACTTACCATGTGATTTTTGGCAAGTTACTGAACATCCCTGGACATGTTTCCTCATTTGTAAAACAAGGCTCAAAACAGAATCTACTTCATAGAGTTACACAAGCATTAAATAATGATACAAGGAAAAGTAATCAGAGGCTGGCACAGCATGTCAGGTGTCCAGTTAAAATTAGATAGCGAGAAGCTGAGGAAAAATTTCAGTCTTTTAATCTATGACAAAGGAGGCAAGATTATCCCATGGGAAAAACACAGTCTGTTCAACAAATGGTGTTGGGAAAATTGGACAGCTCCATGCAAAAGAATGAAACGGGACCACTGTCTTATACTGTACCCAAAAATAAACTCAAATGAATTAAGGACCTTAAATGTGAGACCTGCAGCCATAAAAATTCTAGAAGAGAAGAGGCAGTAGTTTCTCTGACACTGGCTATAGTATTCTTTTTCTAGATATGTCTCCTGAGGCTAGGTAAATAATAGCAAAAATAAACTATTAGGATACATCAAAATAGAGTTTTTGCATAGTAATCAACAAAAAAGAAACAAAAAGAATAGAAGATACCTGCAAATTATATATTTGATAAGGGGTTAGTATCCAAAATATATAAAGAACTTACGCAACCCAACACCAAAAAAACCCCCCAAACAAACCCCAAAACAACCCAATTAAAAAATGGGCAGAAGATATGAACAGACATTTTTCCAAAGAAGACATGCAGATGGCTAACAGACACATGAAATGATGCTCATCAGAACCACAATGAGACCACCTCGCACCTGTCAGAATGGCTAAAAAAAAAAAATCACAAGAAACTACAAATGGTGGGGATGATGTAGAGGAAAGGAGCCCCTCATGCACTGCCCGGGAATGCAAACTGGGGCAGCCATCGTAGAAAACAGTATGGGGATTCCTCAATAAAAACAGAATGACAATATGACACAGTAATTCCACCCAAAGAATATGAAAATACTAATTTGAAAAGACATATGTATCCCCATGTATATGGCAGCATTGTTTACAACAGCCAAAATATGGAAGCAACCTAAGTGTCCATCCATAGATGGACGGATAAGAAGATACGGGATATACTGCAATATTACTCAGCCATAAAAAAGAATGAAACTTTGCCATTTGCAACAACATGGATGGAACTACAGGGCATTATGCTGAGTGAAATAAGTTAGTCAGAGAAGGACAAATACCATATGATTTCACTCATATGTGGAATTTAAAAAACAAATGAACAAAGAAAAAGAGGAACAAACAAAACACCAGACTCATAACTACAGAGAACAAATTGGTGGTTATGAGAAGGGAGGTGGGGGGGATGGATGAAATAAGTGATGGGCATTAAGCGTACACTTACCATGATGATCACTGAGTAATGTACAGAATTGTCAAATCACTATACTGTGCACCTGAAACTAATATATCACTGTATCTTAATCACACTGGCATTATATTATATACACAACTGATTAGTTAATTAATTAAATTTAAAAAACCCTTCAATTTCACATTTTTTCTGAGTCTTAAAAAAAAGGAAGCTTAAAATCTCTTGCTACAATTTCTTCTCTGTCTCCTCTTTTGGGGTATGAGTGCTACTGCTGTGCGAGAGAGCATTCATTCTAAATGTCAATCATGTCATGTGTGTTGAAAATAATAATAATGCCGATGGTGACTGTGACTTAAACGAGGTATAGAAGTGATGGTCATTAGAGAGAAGTTCAAACTGAAATCAGGAGACTACAGAGAAGAGAAAGTGGTTTATATTTTGAAGAAAAGAAGAGAAAGAATTTAAAGAATTACTTGAGGGGGGGCACCTGGGTGGCTCAGTTGGTTGAGTGTCCAACTTTGGCTCAGGTCATGATCTCATGGTTCGTGAGTTTGAGCCCCGCGTTGGGCTCTGTGCTGACAGCTTGGATCCTGGAGCCTGCTTCGGATTCTGTGTCTCCCCATCCTCACTGCTCCCCCTCTGCACCAGCTCATGCTCTATCTCTCTCTCCTCTCAAAAATAATGTAATAAAAAATTAAAGAATTACATGAGGGGATATATTCCATGAGAAATGATAAAAGTCATTAAAATTAGGAGGAAAATTGATAATCATATGATGATGATGAAAATCCACACACGTTTTACAAAGTATGGCTTATGACCTTTTAGACATAAAAAGACCCGTGGTCACCGTCATAAAATGAAAAGAGATTATTTAACTGAGGGAACTAAAGTCACCAAAATTGCCATGCAACTGTAAGGGGCAGACCACATCACCATTTTTAAGATGACACCTCGTATGTTCCCAACACAATCTAGTGTGTTGCTCCCAGCTTACCCACACGGCAACAGGAAAGACTGCCAGGCAGATGGATGAGCACAAGTGCAGAGGTCTCCACGTCCATGCTCTGTAGTTTATTCAAAACTGAACAATTATCATTAATTAAATATCTCTCTGGGAAAGTGTTGACATAGAGACATGGGTTTTTAACATGCACATCATCTTAAAACGTGATGCTTTTCTTACAAAAGACATTTAAAAACATGTCATTATTTACTCCTCTGATAGGATAGAATTTACAAAGACAATCTATGCTTATTTTTGCAAATTAATGCTTCCTCCACTTGAAGATAATTATTTGAGGACAGAGTCATTTTTAAACGACATTTAAATTGTTGGTCCCCTATGCCAGGTTTTCATACTCAGTTCCAGGAACCCCCTGGTCTTTCTGGAAGCCTTCAAGGGATTTGCTAGTATGTGGGGGTGGGGGTGCGGGGAAGGGAGGTATTCTGTTCGATGTTCTTGTAAGTATTTCTTAAAACAGGTTATTGGGAGGATGTTTATCTCTGAATCACATTATTTTCACTTCCTCTAATTCTTAGATAGACTTTCCTTACATTTTCTATTCTAACCACTTACCTCAGCTGCATTTATACCCAAATACAGGCTGATTCTGGAATAAATGAACTTAATGTTTATTATCATCTTTAAAAAACATTTAACTCCAGAATCGTTAACATACAGTGTTATTAGTTTCAGGTGTACAGTATAGTGAGTCAGCACTTCCATACATCACTCTGTGCTCACCATGACAAGAACACTCCTTTATCCCCATCGCCTATTTCCTCCACCCTCCTACCCCCACCGCCCCACTGGTCACCATCAGTTTGTTCTCTGTCGTTAAGAGTCTGTTCTTTGGTTTGTCTCTTTCTCTTTCTGTCTCTTTTTTCCCTTGCTTGTTTGTTATGTTTCTTAAATTCCACATCTGAGTGAAATTATAAATAAATAAATAATGAGCGAAAGTTTGTCTTTCTCTGATTTATTTCACTTAGCATTATACTCTAGCACCATCCATATTGCCGCAAAAGGCAAGATTTCATTCATCTTTATGGATGAATAATATTCCATTGTGTGTGTATATATACCACATGTTTCTTATTATCACTTTTAGACAGGTACTTATATTTTAGCTGACTTACACAAAAAAAGCACATTAAAATGAAACATCATTTATTATTTATAACCTTCATTCGAAAACTTACTCATCTAGTCTTTGCTTAATTCTATTAAAATTTAAAAATTCTTCATGACACGTTTGTATATATGATATACAGATATAAGTTTATATCTGTAGACAAATATATATGTATATATGCACATATATATGTATCTATATACACGTATTTTTTTCACACATATATAAATTTGGCTGTTAATATCTTACCTATACCATTTACATTTTTATGTTTTCAAAGTAAATATTCTATAACTTTTACAGTGTTTGATAAATTCTCTTCTATATTGGGTATTATGTATCATTGGTGGGTGTGTAAAACATGTTGAACAATATGGCTACGTTAAATATGCACATGTTAGATTATGAAGTTCTCTCCTTAGATGAATTACTCTTCCACACAGAAACTTGTACACATATATACATGGAGGAATAGAGCAACAGTACTGCTAATAACAGATGTCTGCAAGAGCATATTATTGGGTACAACCTAAATGCCTCTCAAGAGGAGAATGAATATGTAGATGATGACATATTTACATACCAGGGAGTAAAGAATAAAGGATCCTTATGTTTTAGCATGAATACACCCAAGAAATATAATTCTGAGCAAAGTGAGCTGCAGAAGGATACTGCAGTATGCTACCACGTCAGACTTAAAATGTGCAAAACAATAATTAGCATTGTCTTAGGTTACTTAAATATGTAATAAGTGCATAAAGCCAGTATGAGAATGATTCAACACTAGGTTCAGGAATGGAGAATTGCAGGGGGGAGTTGGGAAGACAAAGGAGGGGAATACGATCCAGGAGGGGCACACAGGAATTTTACATTTTATATTTTAAAATAGAGATTTTAATGTCTTTTTTTTTCCCTTAAATTAGTGGTTGACACAGGGGTTTCTTGTATGTCTAAAATATTTAATAAAGGTAATACTGGCTACTAGTTACTTGATAACATATCTAGAGATAGTTTCAAAGAAAAGGTTTTCAGGAAGCAAAGATACCAATTTCAAACGTTACCCAAGCTGTATCGAATCAAAAAACAATGAGTATAGTATGGAAACAGCCACTCACGCCACATGAGAAGCTGGAGCGGGATTTCCCAGGGTATGGCTGCATGGACCATTAGCTATGGCAACACCACCTTCGTTTTACAAAAGCAATTAGTACATGCTTCAGTTTTCAAAGTGAGCAAGGATTACCTACTCTTAAAAAGTTATTAAAAGCACTTGGCTTTTGACCTTAGAACTCAATTGGTACACAGTACTGGGGACAGTTTTTTGCTATCCTAATAAAAGTTGTCAAACATCATTTTCTTAGACTCCATATTAAAAGAAACATTACATAAGGTACTGTGATTTGAAAACAAGCACTTTTATGTAGAGAGCTCAAGTAATGGTCTTTTATTAATCAGTTAAAATATTTTAAGTCAGAATAGGGAGAAAAATATGGAACAAGGAAAAGAAAGCATACATACAAAGACAAATTATGCATTGTGAGCTGATTAAACTCTGTATCTCACTTAAGTACAAAATAGGTAAAGAAAAAGAGCAGATAATCACAAAGAAGTCTGAGAGTTGGGGTATGTGTGAGACGGTGGTAGGGATTAATCACGTAAGGCCACGAGGGTTCACTCGGGGAAACTTTACACAGCAAAGTAGGAGTCATGCTCAGGGTCACAGAAATAAAAACATTTTCAGTGAACTGGCCTCACAAGAATGGGAGCTTGGAATGTGTGTGGTGGTGGCTGAGAAGGTGGGTGTGTGGCTTGGATTCAACTGTCCTGTCTCCAAGAGGGCAGCATCAGCAAGCGGTGGTTTGCCCTCGCCTTCCTTTAAATGCCCTTCCCAGACTAGATTTTCTTTTTCCCTTTCATTCTTTCTTTTTTTTTTTTTTTTTAAGTATTAAATGTTTATTTCCCCCTTTTCCGAGACTCTTAAGCTTGGCTCTGATGTGCTGGCTAATCCTTGGGGTATGTACAGAGGGCTCGGTCGTGGACTGTTGTTATTATCTTAAATGGTGCAAAGGGCATTTACAATAGATTTTCAGGCACTATTTTGAAATATTTTTTCTGAAGTTTACCCTCTGTGTTTATCTTTGGTTGTGTAATGATTATGCTGTGCCAAAGAGCTTTGGTTGGAAACACAGTCTTGGGTTCTAAATCATCAATGTATATTCAAAAAGACAAAAAACTGAAGGAATAGAGGAAATGTTTCTCTATCTTCCTTTTGTACCCTACCAAAAAAATAAAAAAAGGAAATACATAAAGAAACTTAAAATTATGCACAAACTTTTGCATATAAATTGCAATTGGTTATTGAATGTACATTTCATGATTTTATAATATCCTAGGTATAAAACTTCCCAGTCTTATTTTCTCAATATTGCTATATGTTCCACCTGTGTACCAAAGGCAGGGGTGAGGCGGACATTCCGGGTTGTTTCATCATCTGTCTATATTCTCCAATCTGGGGCTCTTCGCTGCGGGCATGTTTTGCTGGTATTTGGTTGGATGTGGTCTGCAGGCCCAGCATAAAGGAAGGGCCTCAGCTTCCCCCTGTGACTCAGTGTCATAGCACTTTACTCTTAATACTACTTTACTCTGGTGGATTCTGGCTCTTAAAAAAGCTCTCTGCATAGGTTCAATACAATTACTAACTCTTAGAATGTGATAGTCAACCCATGTAAAATAAAACTCGAGAAGATCTGATATTACACCCATCCCTACATTGCTGTGGGTTTGGCCCCATCATCTCTCTTCCCCATCCCCACTGGTTTGTCATCTCATCTGTCCATCCAAAAGTTACGCATGAGTCAACATGCATGTGCTAATTTCATTTGGCTGGAATTCCCTAAATGAAATTCTAGCTTCTTGTAATAGCACAAAGGAAAGATGTTTCTACTGCACTCGGCAATTACATGTTCAAACTTGTTTTCATCAGTGAAAAATTATAGTCCAAAGACTGTCTTATCAGAGCTGAAAAACAGTATGTTTGATGACATCCTTTTCAACCTGAGATGGCCTTCATTTTTAAAAAACGTTTTATTTTAAATACAGCATATTGTAAGGTAGTTTAGGAATGCTCTTACTCATCTAGTTTAGCTTTTTTTTTTTTCTGCCAGATGTTTATGTTGGTGAGGAACCAATAACACTGTCTAGACCTCTAGCATATAGTAATCAAGCATGAATGGAAAACATTCAGGGGTCACACTTCAATCTGGAGCTACAACATCCTGCTATTCAAAACCAGATTAGAGATGATGGATCATGATAAACAGAACCACACTGAATGCTGAGTCAGTGATTTGAGAGTTGTCGGCAAAAAGCTAACTATGTCACAAAAATCTGCAAGATAATACAAAGTCTAGACATCATTAAATGTGCTGAGCTCCTACCTCCACCCCAAGTCGTCAACAATCAATCACTTGCTACCTTGTGACTTTCACATCAGCAACCCATAAATCAGGAATCCTCAATCTTTTACGGAGGAGTTCCTTGCAGTCATGGCTTTCGAGGCATGTGCATGTGCACATGTGTGTGTGCGCACGCGCATACGTGTGTGGGTGTGTTTGAAATTGCCTACATGTGCTCCTGTAAATAAATGCCCTAAAAAAAGACAGAAAGAGAAAAGTGATATATGGTGTCAGAATGTTCAGAGATCACCAAGCAAGATTTTACCAAGCACTAATATGCCATGTTTTTTTACTATGTCTTGGTGGTTTTGTGTAGAAGTCATTAATTTGTTTTTATTGAGAATGTTTCCGTTTTTGACTGAAATAATTTACTGATTAGATATTCCTGCTATGGAGGACCAAATTCAACATGAATATATTTTTACTGTCAAATAATCAGGAGTCAGGGGCAGAATCCTGGAAAAATCATAAAAATGCCTTCTTTGCGCTCTCCATTTCCTGGCTGCCACTCTCAAGTCTTTATGGAACTTTTGATCTGGAACATATTTGAGTTACACTGAATGCAAGATGTAGGTCAATGACTGTTTCTAAGAGGGTAAACCTTACTGCTTCCTAAAGTAAAGTAGAGTAAAATCATAGTGGAGTACTTTATGTTTTCTTTGTTTTTGTTTGTTTGTTTGTTTTAAGTTTTATTCAGTGGAGGGAGCAACCTGGTGAGTTGGTCCAGTTACTAGTGTATGAATTTCTTCAAACACTGAGGAACATCCAAAAAACTTACCTGGCCGAAAGTACCAATGCTACTGTGCAAAACAATGTCAATCTGAAATGCCCGTATTTACCTTCACAGCACCCTCCCGGCACATGCCAACTATCACACCCTCACGGTGGCATAGAGACTCTTTCCTGCAATGATTCAAATGCTCCCATTTCCATGAGGAATTGCAAAAAAGTGACAATTATGACTTTATTATTTTTTAATGTTTATTTTTGAGAGAGAGAGTGCACACACGCACGTGTGTGCATGCACAAGCAGTGAAGGGGTAACACAGAGAGGAGGACAGAGGATCTCAAGGGGGCTCTGCACTGAAAGCAACGAGCCCTATTATATGGGGCTCAAACTCATGAACCAAGAGATCATGACCTAAGTCGAAGTCAGATGCTCACCCAACTGAGCCACCCAGGTGCCCTGATAATTACGACTTTAAAAAGTTAGTTGTGTCAAGGAAATTTTAACTTAAAAATAATGTTCATTGGAGTGCAAATGAGCAGGAGTCTAACAAATTACAGAAAAGCAAGTGGTGATAAAACAGTGTGGATATCCTATTGTTATAATGCACTTGGGCCAGAGGTAAATTTATGCTGCAGAGAGGAGACAGGGAGAGAGGGAGGGAAGGGCATTATTGATTGGCTTAGCAAATACCTTATGGCACCTGTCAAATCAGGCCTCAGAATCTCATTTTCTCTGCAGGTCACTTTTTCCTGCCAAAGAGACTCTAGACTACTGAAATCCAGACACAGATTTTATCTTTGTGTCTTTTCTACCACCTGGCATTCTATCACAAAGTCAGGGCACAATCAATATTAGCTAATTTGTAGTTAATAAAAGATTATGCCCATCCAGCACAAAACCCCTTTGTTATTCTTTGCATCAGTGGATGAATGTTTTGTCTGTCTTCTTGACTAGTCAGTGTCTGAGCCATGTCCCATACTCTCTCTTTTTCTAAGCCTCTTATTTGAAAGTGAAGCATTCATTCTTAAAAATGTTCCTGCTTTCTTTCACTCTTCAGCCTCTTTATCTGGTCACATTAAGAAGCCAAAATTAACTAGATTCTTTGGAATTACTGATAAAATCACCCTTAAAAGAAAATAAGGCCATGATACATGGACATATTGTCAATATTCAAAATATGCTTTAATTAAAAATGTGAAAGCTAACAAAAGCAGTATTAATGTAAATTCTTATCTTCTTTGGTAATTTTCTCATTGATTTCATTAATATTTCATTGAATAGGTGATCATTAATATTCAAACTACTCAAAGCAATCTAGAATGTCATTGATCCAAAATGGACTAGGATTTTTAAAGATGATTTTCTATATGAAGTTTTACTATGATTATATACTTAATCATTGAATTCTATCATCTCAATTATTTTTACTGTTCAGCTAACATAATTTTGGTTACTGGTAACATTTAATAATATAATAATTATGTTATGTACATAGTTTATTATGTTGTATTTTTCATATAACTCACCCATCATTAATTTTCTTTTCCTTTAAAAATGCAATATAAATATATCTTTTCAAATTATGAGGGAAAAAAAAAGATGTCCTGACTTCCAGTTCAATTCCATAAGAAATTCTGTGGAATCACAAGACTGACAATAATCTATTTCAGTTCTACAGCCCATGTATTTTGAAATCTGAGAGTAGGGGCGCCTGGGTGGCTCAGTCGGTTAAGCATCTGGCTTTGGCTCAGGTCATTATCTCACAGTTCGTGGGTTCGAGCCCCGCGTCGGGCTCTGTGCTGACAGCTAGCTTGGAGCCTGGAGCCTCCTTCAGATTCTGTATCTCCCTCTTTCTCTGACCCTCCCCTGCTCATGCTGTCTCTCTCTCTCTCTCAGAAGTAAATAAAAAACATAAAAAAAAAATCTGAGAGTAATCTCCACAAATTGAGACATTTAAAGTATAACTTCCAATTTCATTCCAATTCATTTCAATTCAGAGCTCAGTCGAGAGCACCCTATCTTAGCCAGTGACACATTTTACCCTTTAGAATACTTAAACTTTGGAAAAATCAGCATATCACCTTCAAAAAATGATTAAGGCTATGGTTCCCTGACATTTTGGACTCATGTTCCATCCCTCCCACCCATGCTTTCCTTCTCTCTCTTTAGCATTTTGTAAGATGCAGTTTGTACTGTAAAAACAATAAATCAGTCACGTGTATTTACATATGCTCTTTCTGATACTGTCCCTTACCAGCGTGTCTTCCACCATCTCCCTGAGAATCACTGGTTTAAAGAACAAATCAGTGATGAGTTTTAGACATCCCTGAGTGTTTAAGAGACATTGTTTAGTTTTTCCTTACTGCAATGGAGTTCACTTTCCCATGTAGATCCCCTCTCGAGTTCAAAGGTAGAATTCAGGTGTCATATTTATGGCTGGCAGGCAACAATACATCTGTCCTGTTTGTCAAAAATTACCTAGCACGGTGTTTTTCATATAATAGGCTCTCAATAAGTACTTGTGAGATTAATCGGTAATGACTGACAGACTTGGGTGTTTCTGAGTTTTGTGCATGGATACACACTAATAGATTTTTAAGGTAATGCCAAAAAATAGTTAAATGGGAATAAAAATAGTAGTATATACCTCTCAGGATTATTTTAAAGATTAAATGAGAAAATGCCTTTAGAGCTCTCAGTCTGGGTGGCTGTTCACAGGTAAGAAGGAAAGAGCACAGGAGGGTAAATGCAAATTCCTCATCATTACCACACTCAAACAATTCCAGCCTGTGCTTTCTGGATGGTATATCATCTTTCCTCAAGAATGACAGATTACAGAAGACACACAGATGGCCAACAGGTACATGAAAAGCTGCTCAACATCACTAATGGTCAGGGAAATGCAAATCAAAACCACAGTGAAGTATCACCTCACACCTGTTAGAATGGCTGGTATCAAAAAGACAAGAAGTAACAAGGATTAGTAGGGATGTGGAGAAAAGGGAGCCTTCATTGTTGGTGGTGATGTAAATTGGTGCGGTCACTATAGAATACAAAGTGGAGGTTCCTCAGAAAGTTAAAAATAGAAATATTAAATGATCCAGTAATTCCACAACAGGGGATTTACCCAAAGAAAATGAAAACATTAATTTTAAAAGACATGCACTCTTAGGTTTACTGCAACATTATTTACAAAAGCCAAGATACAGAAGCAACCCGTGTCATCCATACATAAATGAATAAAGAAAATGTGGTGTGTGTGTGTGTGTGTGTGTATATATATTATATATATGTGTATATATATATATATAATGAAATATTAGTCATAAAAAAGGATAAAATCTTGCCATTTGCAACAATATGGATGGATCTGGCATATAATGCTAAGCGAAATAAGTCAGAGAAAGACAAATACCATATGATTTCTTTTATATGTGAAATCAAAAAACAAACCAAAATAAATGAATAAACAAATAAAAAAAATAGAAACAGACCCATAAATACAGAGACCAATTTGATGGTTGCCAGATGGCTGGAGGCAGGGCGATGAGCAAAATGTGTGAAGGGGAGTGGGAGATACAGGCTTCCAGTTATGGAATGAATTAAGTCATGGGGAGAAAAGGTACTACATAGGGAATACAGTCAGTGATATTGTAATAGTGTATGGTGACAGGTGGTAGCTACACTGTGGGGGGCACAGCCTAACACATAGAATTGTGGAATCACTATGTTGTACACCTGAAACTAATGTGACTATGTTAACTATATGTTACTAACATGACTAATATTAACGATACTTGAATAAAGAAAGAATGAGAACTATTAAAAGCAAGTGGCTATAATCAGAGATTGAAAAACATACACAATGACAAGTTTAACTTAAAATTATACCTTAATAATTCCTCTAGAACAGAGAGAGCTTCAAGTAGAATGTTCTTTTAACTCAAGTTTTGGCTTTAGGATATAGCTTCAGATCCTTAAGCATACCTGTGACTATTTAATATATCCCTTCTACCATGACTTTGACTTTGGACACATTTTGTTATTGTGGTTATAAGGACCTTTGGCAAAATACCCAGACAGCTTATACCTACTATTTTAAATGAAGAAAGTTGCAGAAGTTTTGCTCCAGAAAGAGAGGTGGCCCAAATATCCCTTTCAAGCAGCAGCCTTGACATTCAGCATACTTCTTCCCATACCAGAGCTGGGCCATGTGCTTGAAACCCCCGCCTGCTGGTGCTGTTCTTTTCCATGTTTGGCTCCATCTACACAGCAATTTTCAAAGCAGGTTCCAACTCGCTTGGAAAGACTTTCATATTTGTATATGTAGCCTGACAAAGTCATACAAGGACTGATTTCTTAATCAGCGTGCAAAGACAGTTATTCTCAAGTCATCCCACTTTGCAATTCAACAAGGTCAGTGCAGAAATCACCTTCGTTAGATCTTTCTTTGTTTTTTCCTTCCAGAGGTACGGAAAAAAATTCCATTTGCAATTGACATTTTACCTTTTACTTTCTATTTCTGGACTGGTTGAACTATTTTTGCCCAAAAGGCTTACACAAATTACAGTGATGTCACGCTAGCAGGGTGAAACTTCAATGGACATAGGTCATGGGGGAAAGGGAAGTCGGTTTATAACAAGCAAACTGATGGAGTCCTTTACTATATGCCAATGACTCTTCTAGGCACTCTACATAGTAGCTCATTTAATCTTTGAAACAGTTTTAGACACAAGTACTATGATCATCCTCTTTATATTGGTGAGAAGCAGACTGACTTGCCCAAAGCAATCCAGTGCAAGAGCCAGGATTCAAACCCAGAAGTCTGATGTCACAGCCAGCTCTCTTAGCTAATATGTTAGGTTTTCTCTCATCAAAGCTGACCTTGACATCAACATGCTCCTCTTTAATTGGAATAGTAATATCTAATTTAATAGGTACATGCTGCATCTACCCTCCAGACATGTGACAGGGTCTCATCAAGCACCATTAATGGCTCTGAAATGTTAATACAGTGTTGCATACATCCAGGGAAGTCTTTGTTTACTGAAGGAGCCTGCATATTTTGAAGCATACATCACTCTTGGTTAAAAGGCATTATATATGCCCTTACTTGCTTTCCACTGTGAACCAATGAGCAGAAGACAGTTCACAGGAGTTAGTGTTTGTGGTTTCCCATCATGGGAAATGGGCCAGAATTCCTGATGCCCCATTGAATTGAGAGCCAATGTATTACAGAGCATGTCAGACATTCATTTCGCTAGTGACCTGGAGACCTGGTCAGCTGAAATGTAAAACTCTATTTCACAAAAGACAGAGGATACTGAACACTTGACAGAATACCCCAGGGGATCCGACCTAATGTAGATACTTGAATTTATTCTATGTCTGTTGAATATCACTTGGATTGAGATTTGCCTAAATTTTCATGCCTTCTTCGAGGTAATTAAGTTAGTTCTTCCTTCTTTAAACTGTTTAGCTATGGAAGTAGTGACACATGTCTCACAACAGGCTGAGGTTTTTACACTGAATACTTTTTAAAAAATATTTGTTTATTTTTTGGGGGGGCATGCACATGGCTAAGTGGGGAAGGGGCAGAGTGAAAGGGGGGCAGAGGATCTGAAGCAGGCTCTGTACTGACAGCAGAGTGCCCAACGTGAGGCTCGAACCCACAAACCATGAGATCGTGACCTGAGCCAAAGTCGGATGCTCAACCGACTGAGCCACCCAGGTGCCCCTAGATTGAATGCTTTCTAAACAATCACTGTGATTTACACTATATGACTTGTTCTCACCTCATTAGATGCCATGAAATAAAGGCTAATTTATTTAATTTCTTTCTGGTTTATTTATCCATTCCACTTTGCAAACTGATGAAGCTACTGTAAATGTGTGTCGTCTGGGTTTTTCTTTCTTTGAGCCTCCCTCTCTCTTTCTAGTCTGAATATTAGTGTCTTTTCTTTTTCCTTAGAGGCAGTCTTATTGGTACGTCAGTCCAAACTTGTTCACGGAGTTTTGTCGAATACACATCAAGGAATTCCAGCTATCTCATGTATGAGAGCCCAGCATCTATGGGCTGGGAGAAGTTTTTTGAGAGACAGAAGTTTTGAGAAGTCTATGAGAAGTTTTGACTGGGAGTACTTGGAAGCTAAAGGAAGGATATAGTAGGGATTCTTAATTCAGGGTCTATGAGTAGAATTCAGGATGTCTATGAACTTGGGTGAGGAAAAAGTTCATTTTTATTTTCACAAAACTGTAACTGGAATTTGGCATTTCTTCCACTTACGAATGTTGACAAACTGTCACCTCCCCCCGCCTCACAGTGTCATTAGCTGTCCCTGTGACTTTGTCACCAAAAGAAACCAGACGTTTCCATATCATATTACAGTTGGTGCAGCTATCACGAAATATCACTTACACTCATTCCTACTCTACAGTTTTAGGAGTTATCAAACTCACTCCAGATCACACATGATTGTGGTTTTGTGCAATCGACTTCCACAGATGTCCGCATGACATCGTTGCTGGCCCCATTCAGCCACCAAACAGTAAAGTTCAAAGTTTGCACATTGCTGACCTAGATATGGATATTGCGCCCCCAGTATTCTATCTATAATATTTGGTGACAGGGGATGCATCAAAGACTACTACACAGTTTAGTGCTCTTAGTCTAGCTAACAATAACAATCTGCACATGGTATCTTTAAAATAAACATTTAATTTATATTTAATCCCTAAATTTTAAACATCTTCATCTATTATACAATTCATTCATTTTCTATTACTACACCACAATTCTGTGTTTGGAATACCTTGATAACTATATTTTACTATAACTGATTTCCTTCATAATTCGATGTTTTATTTATACATCAAAAAATATTATTCTGAGACGTGATCTTCAGGCTTCACCCAAATGCAAAAAAGATCCGCGGGCACAAAAAAGATGAAGAAGCCGTATCTGAAAGGATTAAGGGGTAACAGATTTTCAGGAATGAAATATACCCCAAAGCCATGAAGTCTGGGTACCCAATGGGAGGGAGGAGGCAGCAGAGGTGCCATGAGGACACGTGAGAAGTGTATGACGGATGCACCATGTGCCGGAGGAGGGCTGTCTCCCCGAACCATGACCACTGTTAGCCCGAGTTGTAATTCCCTGAAAACTAGACGTCATCCTCTGCTTTTAGGAAAGAGACTGTACACCTGTGAGCTTGGGGTTAATGGTGGTGGAGAGAATAGGAGTAAAAGAAACCCTGTGGGTTGTGGTTGGGCAGAAAAAGGCGATTCCATGTCAAGGAGGATGCAATTAAGACAGTCTGTTTCATCACTCCTTATAGCTCGAAGGTCTTTTCCCAGCAACAATTCTGTATTTTGTTTACACAAGGACAGGGATCCTTAAAAATAAGAGGCAGAATCCCTGTTTTATATATAAGGATTTTAAGGTAAGGAAAAGTAAATGATGGTTTTCATACATGGCACCATTTGGGGTAGTAAAACTTTTAAGTTATATCGAGTGTGCTTATTTGTGTGTGCAAGAGACAGAGAAACAGAGGGAGGCACATGCACACACACATGGAGGGAGATACACACACACAGAGGGAGATACACACACACACACACACACACACACACACAGAGGCAGATTGACTGACTGACTCACTGAGAGAAAAAATACCCAATAAGGAACTGAAAACTTTGTGTCATGGCCCAACACTTTAAATCTCCGGAAGAAACTGAAACGTCCGATTAGTTTTTGAGAAACTTGATGAACATCATCAAGGTAATGACCATCATGAAAATAACATTTCAGGGGGTATTAAAAGAAGTATTTTCTTCAGAGGCTTCAAAACCTTGTTTACATGTACTTCATTAATTTCACAACAAAAAGTGAAGCAGGCGATTTGGACTTTCTACTTCCCTCCATTCTGCAACACAGGGCAAAGTGGTATGATATATAGTGGAGATTGTACCTGATGTTTAGAGAAGTGACTTTTTGTGGATAATTAACAACTATTATTTAGAAGATTGGGGGCAGAGGAGAAGTTTGAGGGGAATGAGAGAAGTAAGTGCTCTTGAGGTTTGGATGTGCCCCAAATCAGTCTCCATCTGACAAACACTGATTGTGCTGTGAGCATGAGCCAAGCACAGGAGAGACATGTAAAGGGCCAACTCCCCAGTAATCAGTCCATTGTGGTAGCCAAAATTCTTTCTTTTCAAGTATAGCACCTGGATTCACTACTGTGTTAATTGCCTAAGAGGGCAATATATTAAAAAACAAAACAAAACAAAACAAAAAAAACGAAAAGAAAGAAAAACTGGGCAACATAAAGAATTTCTTTCTTTGGTGGATATGGAGTAGCTAAAATGCTATTCACTGTTAGAGCTGTGGAAATGCTTAGTTTTCATCACGTATAAAAAGTAACTATTTTTTTTAAGTGGCTTCCATTTAGTGCTCCATTTTTGGCCACATATAGACTCTGTGTGTGTGTGTGTGTGTGTGTTTTTTTTTTTTTTTGTGTTTACACACACACACACACACACACACACAGGCAGACAAATGACAAGAAAGAGGCAGCAACTTTCCAGGGATAATATCCTTATTCCAGGAGGCCAAGAGCTGTCAAAATCTCATCATTTATGAAAATATAAGGGGAAGCAGGAATGTTTGATTTAGTCTTACACTCAAAACACCAAACCACAAGATATTTTTGCGTTATCTTTAATAAGACATTTCCATTGGTGACGATGGGTTAGTCAAATAAGACAACAGTGAAGGAACCATTTTTTTTTAAAAGGAGCCACTTAGTTATAGTTGTAGATTTTATGCTCCTATATCTTAGTTCTTACACTTCCTCTGGCTAATTGCAAACTGTTATCACCAGGTAACATAGCTTAAGAAAAAACTTATTGGAAAGTTGGGTTTCTTAAAGGTATCATATTTATTCTAAAGCCATAATAAAATGGTTAAATTTAAAATCTTTTACTCTCTCTCCCCTACATTCTGATTACACTTGACATTGTTTCCTCTGTCCTTTACTGGGCAATATTATCTAGTTTAACAAGGAGAGAGGTTTTCATGAGCATTTAGGGCAAGCTTACTGCCTACGAGGGGATGTAACTAGCATAGTATCTTCATAATCTGCCTTATCACAATCACAAACCTTAGATTTCCCCTCTTCAATCATGTCAGGTCTACTACGTGAAAGTCAAATGACCTTTTATCAAGAACACAGAGCACAGAAATCTGTGGACACCTGGAGGCCACTTGTAATATTTTTAACAACTCAGAACTTCATATGGAATATGAAAAACAACCGGATTAACCAAAAAGGCTAAGAAGATATACTTTCGGACCTGTTCACATATAGAAACACAGAGACTTACAGAGCAAACAAGGCGGAGCCATGAAACAGGAGTAGGATACCTTTCCTGAATCCAGAGAGACGATTTTATTGCAAAATGCTATATCATACCAATTTGTATTCTTACTACCAGGATCGGGCAGAAGTTCCTGATTCTTTAGTGCACCCCTTCAAACACAGTCTGCCGTTCGGCTGCTGTCACGTGAGCCCAAGTACGTTTGAATTGCACCACTGTATTTATGTTTTATTATATTTCAAACGCCTGCCTCCAGCATACCTGACACCCGCTTGGAACTCAGAGCAGCTCCAGGCTGCGGGAGGAAATACGAGCAGGCTTTCACTGGGCAGGGCAGATTACTCCCACACACAGCCCTTCCAGGCCCCTCTCCTGCAGAGACCAGGCCCTTCGGGCCAGACCAGCCCCACGGGACCCCGGCCAGCACAGCAGAGCGAGGTGCTTCTGCCTGAAGCCGCTCATCACCACTGGTTTCCTGGCACTCACAAACGACCTTGCTTTTCGTTCCAAGGTTAAAAAAAAAAAAAAAAACCACCACACACACCTCTCATAAAACCTTATCTAGAAATAATCAGACCAGAAACCTTAGAGACATTAGAGAAAAAAAAAAAATCCCAGAAACGCCAAATACCAGAGGAAGGGAGATAGAAATCATCGCACGGCAGTGATGAACTTTATCCAGCCGATGAGATCATTAATTACCCGAGTTAATATCTGCGTCCGTGTATTGAATTGTTTTCCTTTGAATAACCGCCCATCCCTCCCTCCCCCACTCGCGCCTCACCTGCCAGCCTTCGGTCTCTGGTGTTTTTCCAAATGACATCTAGGGCTCTAGCCGTGGAGTCTCGGATGTGATCGCTGAAGGACCTCCGGAGAGGGGCTCTCAGGGGCCGAGCCATCCCGTGGGCCGCGGGGTCCCCCACCCACCCGCAAGGGACTTCAGCGCAGCCCCGGCGTCGCGACCATGCCGCTGCGGTCCCGCCGGCGTCCTCGGGCGGCCGGGCTGCGTGCGCGCCGGGCCCGGGGGCGAGCCGCCGGCGAGCCCCGCGCCCTTAGGCGCCCGGCATTGCGGCTCGCGCCGCTGCCCGGGAAGCGCAGGCTGCAGGCGGCCTGCTGGACCGCCGCCCGGCGCCGCGCCTGCCACATCTGGAAAGGCTTACAAATGAGCCAGCGACACGCTCGCGCGGCGCCCGGGCCGCCTCCGTGGCTATCTAGATGGTTCTCGCTTCCTGTGTAATCCAATAACTGGACTTGGGTACATGCTCGGCCGTTCGTCTATTCAATAACCTGTCTCCTTCCCTGACAATCCAGGGAACCCTGCGCTTTTGAAGGAAAAGGCAGAGCAGGGGGCGACAAAGTGAGGGGAGGAGGGGGGGGGGCAGGTGGGGTTCTCTTCGACTTGGAAGGTAAATTCTCATTCACATCTGCATTTGATGAACTCGTATGTTTTACTAAGTCATGGCTTTCGATTAGGGCGTTTATGACATAGAAAGTTCAACCTTTCGTTGTGGGTGTGGGAAGGAAAATATGGCTGAATTAATAAGCATCCACAGATCGTCTGGATTCTCTAGGAAATGGATACCTGAGTTTTTAAAGGAAACATTAATCACCTCCTCACATCTCCCCTCTAACTATGCTTCTACTTACATTAGGTGGTTGAATCAAATCATTCTAGGTTTTGCCTCTAAAGAGGGCTCCACTGTCCCCTGGTTTTGAGAATCTTTTAGTTCCAAATGAGCAAACTTCATATTATAATTGCACATCAAAAACTACCCCCCCTGGAATAAAAAAAGTGCCAACCGCCATGATATCAAATTATGAGCCAAATGTTTCTTTTACAAGATATGTTTTTGAGTTTCTGAAACGCCAAATAAATCTATTTCTTTGCCAAGGAATTTGGCTGATTTTCTGCTTTTTAATGCAGTGTTAATCCTCTCTTTTCTCACTATCCCCTAAATGCCATCTTTGAACTTTCAAGATTTGGCATGGAGGCTTACTATTGGCATCACATAGTATCTAAGGGCCAGTTCATAACCTTTGCGAAATTAGATAATGCTGTAAAAGCACTTTGTAAATTGCAAGGTACCATGTGAATGCTAATTATTATCATAATTATTTTTATATGAAATCATTTTCAACCCACACTGATCTCCTGAGTCTCCAAATTTCTACAACACGCATCCTCTTTCCCATCAACTTTGACAACTTAATTATACAAAGGATGATAATTACAATAGTGGGATTGTGCTCGCTAGTTGTAACTAACACATGTACCACTACTTATTAGCAGCCCACGAGTCTTCAATCACATTGTTCCCAAATTGCTAAAGCTTATGAGTCTCTCCAACTGAGAATGCGCATGTTGGTCGATATTGTCTTCTTTGCCTTATCATTGGGCTGGACATGGATCAGGAGGCAGCAAGTACTAACTACTGAGTTATGTAGTCCGTTGTCCCTGTGGGAGTCAATTCCAAGGGAAAATTCTCCATTAAAAAAAACCTCAAAAAATTTGATTGCCTAGTACATGGCTTGATTTTAAAACAAAGTACTCAAGTCTGTGTGTGTGTGTGTGTGTGTGTGTGTTTGCGCGCGTGCATGTGTGTACACGCATGCACGTATTTGTTTCTCCTTCAAAGAGGTCTGGGCACTGTGAAACAGGTTGACTCATTTTCTGGTCAGGTTGAACAGGGCAGGTCTGTTTGTAAATGAACATTATGAAGTTACCATAGCACAAGTAGTGAGCCACACTCTACGCTAGGCATGGGAAAGTTGAGGATGAGTAAGACATCAACTTAGTCTTCGAGGAGATATCACATTGACCACAAATAATTTCAAATAGTGTCATAAGTTCTATGATAGAAGCATGTACAAAGCATATAGGAGCAAAAGAGAAGGTAAAGGCAGCTTAGATTCCTAATTCTTCTTAAGCACTGACCTCACCTAAATTTCCAGGCTGGATTTACAACATACAACCATTCCTAGAATGAATATCAACAGCTGATTGTATGAGTTACTGACTGTAATGGCATTCTATACCTAAAGACAGTAAGGGAAAAGGAGCAACAAAGGGAAAACAGCATTTATTGAGTGCCTATGATGTACCAAAACTTCTTCCAGCACTGTAGATAGATAGACTGCCATGTATACAGACCCTTATAGGTGTTACTATCTCCTCCTCAGAGATGAGGAAATTGGAGGGCAGAGAAAAATTTGAGAAAGGGAAGGTAGTACCTGGCAGATCCAGGATTCATCCCCAGAGCTGCCTGCATTGAAAGCTCATTAGCTTCCCAATCAATTTGATTGCTCATAAATTAATGATAGTGATGCCTGAGTCTCAGATGGGTTTTAGAAGATCCCACCTATGAAAACTGAAGAGCAGTGAATCCAGAGAACCATGGTCTAGTCAACACACACTGCTTACTGCTACGGCGCTCAGGTCTGATCTCCAAGGTGTTCCAAAACACAGTCCTTCTTTGTGGCACTCTCTTTCAAAGACAATACTATTGTAGCTCATCTCAGCAGGTACTGCAAAAGCCTTACTCTAAGCACAGGTTCCAATAGGTAGGACAGTCCATGGACCTAACCTAAGAGGTTTTTATGTTAGAAAAAAAAAAAAAGGAAACCTTACCAACATAAATGTAACTTTTATTGACAGATGTTTGGAGAAGGGAAGCATAGCTAGATGTTTTCAAGCAAAGTGGGCTTTATTATTGATTTTACCGTACTCCAAAGTAGGGCTGGCAACTTGACACCTCTTTTCTGAAAACTCATTAAATTCAAATTTCACTGTGAATATATTTCAACTCCTTGCAAATGAGTCCCAGCCACGTATCATGGGATTGATGTAAAAACATTGATACACTGTAAATTTTCAATTATTTTTATGTTTTGTTTTCTGTCTGTATTTATCAGCCATTAGAAGACATGTTACATGCAGAAAAAGTGCCTTTCAAAATCTACTGTGTATAGAATAATTCCTCAAGTTTTATTTCCACAAATTTCAAATAATTCAAGTCTCTTCTGACTGAGAGGTAGCGACATTATGCCATACTTAATGTTATCTCAGATTGGCAGATGGGGAAAGTGGGAATATGAGAAGTCTGTTGATTTCTTTCAGGAGTCTCCTGGGAATTATAAGAGAAATGAGAACAGTGACATTATGCTTCGACTGCTTCTCAGTTCCTTATTGTGATAAAGGGCTAGTATCAGCCATTGACGGAGCTGCTCTCTGACGTGGGGGACTCCTGTTTGTATGTTAAGATATAGACTCTGGCTCAAATATGACCCTAATATTTTCCAACTAAGAAAACTATTCCACTTTCGTAATGGAGTATAGATTTTCTCTAATTTTCTCTAATTTATAAATTTTGCCCTCTTATTGCAAACAAACATTTTAACTTTATAGTCTTTCTGGGTCCCACATGCTTTGATCTAATGTTAAAGAGAACTTATTTTTCAAGCCTTGTGTAGCATAAATCCACTTTGGTCTCAGGGCCACTCTTACCTGCTGATGCAACTCATTTAAGTCTCTTTTGGAGGAATTAGAGCATTAGGGCTACCCAAAGTGCTGGTAGGTCCTTTCAGAATAGTATGAATAATGATGGGAAATGAAATGTTTATTAAGAGTCAATGCCATGCTTAGATCTGGGTCTTTGGAACAGGAAGGAAATTATTAAAACCCCATTTGGTTAAGCCCCGGGAGAGACCCAGCCCCTGCAAAAGGACAACAGATTTAGTGAATGACAGTGTCAACCCTGGCATAACAGATCTCCCCAAAGGGCTGTCACACCACTAAAGGAGTTCTCCATTGTGTTAAGTATCCAAAAGCTCATGACAAGAATTTGTAGTATGAAGCTTCTGTAACTCTGAGGAATATAGAGGTGGTTTCTGTTTTTTCCAATGAATAATACCTAGCATGTAGGGCACATGCTGCTGATACCTTCTTTCATTCTGAATTTTGTTTATTTAAGATGACTGTCTCGAGTATACTAGCTCTGGTGCAAATGGCAGTTTTATTTGTTAGCGTGCTTCTGTAACTGGAACCCTAAAGATTACACTCAGTTTGGCTGAGGACCTCCTCTTGATAAATTGTTAAATATTTTCATCCCAAGTGTTCAAGGCAAGGTTGTTTACACTATCATTTAGGAACCTACTGATGCTTGGTAGACCAACAGAACACAATGACAACTTTCTTCAAATTGCTGATCTCTGGCCTGAGGGCAGACAAGAGTCTCCTTTGAAGGCAAGAAGAAAAATCTTAGGATCTATGTCTATTTATATAGCTGTTTATATATTTCTATTTTTCTAATATACAGAGCATACAAGTATAGTGATCTACGGACAAAATTTATAAATCAATGTATATATTGGGGTTCTGTGCTCAGAAAGCGTTACTGATGCGAGTTAACAATCAAAGCTATTCAGATATCTATCAGACAGCTACTGATAGATACCCAAATCACACTATCTGTCAGAGTAGAATCAACTTGTGGGGGGAGTACTGTCAAATAAATGCATAAGGAGAAAGGGTGCGCTAAAATAAGAAGCGAATATAAGGAAAGAAAAACATTCTTTTCTTCCTGACTGACACAATGAAACCTTTTTTCCTTTTTAACTACTGAATTTCATTACTAACTAGACTTTCTGAAACAAAGTTCTTCATCTGGGCTGAGAAAAGTCACGTTGCCTCTGAGAAAGGAAACTGCTATATACTGAATATTTGTGTTCACCTCCAATTTCATATGATGAAAACGAATCCCTAGTGTGATAGTATTAGAAGGTGGGAGCTTCAGGAAGTGATTAAGTCCTGAGAGTTGAGCCATCATGAATGGGATAGGTGCCCAATAAAAGAGCACTTGGCATATCACTTGCCCCTTCTCCACGTGAGGGCTCTGCAAGAAGATGGTGTCAAGCAACCAGGAAGTAGGTGCTCACCAGACACCAAATCTACTGGCACCTTGATCTTCAACTTCATTGCCTCTAGACTGTGAGAAAACAACTTTCTGTTGTTTACAAGCCACCTGGTCTATGGCATTCGGTGGAAGCAGCCCAAACAGACTAAGGCAAAGACAGACCTTATTGCAGTCTTGCCCCGTGACAGATTTGTGATCTTGGAACAGCATTTTCACAATTGCTGAAAAGGGGACTGACTAGATCACTGATTCTGGTACAGAGGGGGAGACAGAAGTAAAGGGTACAGAATCACACAGGATGGGGCCTGTCCTACTGAAGTGGAACAAGAAAGTTAAACGACTCTCCTGGGGTAGGTGGTCTCATTCCACTTCTCAAAAATATCTCTACAGAATCTAATCTATTTGCAAATTAATTGGGCATTTTAATACTTTCCTCAAGCTATTTTCAAGCTGCTTTGAATATGTTTCTTTGGACTTGTTCATTTGTTTATTTTGGTTTACTTGTCTCTCAATTATTTCCTTTCCATTTTATGTTGACTAGTTGACTCCGGTTTTCTATAATGGAAATTTTGGCAGAAAGACAGGAAAGAAAAGGTACTGGAGGGTGGAAAGAGGAAGTAGTGATGCTTCTAGGATTTTTTTTTATGTAATGATTTCAGATTTTCTCTTGTGTTACGATTTCAGAACATTAAAATACTTTTAATTCTACTGAAAAATCAACAAGGATGCATCACCAATACTAATGGTGAAGAAATAATTCACTGTAATTTATATTGCCTTAGCAAAGAGGAGGATATCTATTGGTAAAATACATTTTAGATATAGTTAAGTTTAAGTTTAGGAGGAAATAAATTCCTTGCTCTTATTCTTCATTTTCTTTTATTCTTCCTTTTGTCATTTTATTCTTCTATTATTTATTTTTCACAATATACAATTCTAGTGCAGTATGAATTATAGGTGTCCAAAATTATGACATAGAATGACAGTGATGTAATTTCTCTGCTCTCTAAGATTTACAGTATGACTATCTGAATTGCTTGTAAACTGTGACTATTTCAATTCATACTAGTTTTGTATGTATCTTTATATTGATATTGGAACAACAAAATGAATCTTTTGCTGATTCTGAATTATAAAACCTCCTTCTGAGAAACAAAACTACTCAAATGCTTTATTTTACCTTCATGTAAACTCCCTGCCACAAGTCTCCATAAAAAATGTCAGATGTGGTTATCCTTTGGATTATAACAATTATCAATAACCTCTAATAACATGCTATGCTAATAATAAAATCAAAAGCAATTTGGGATAATGGCTGAATGGTGTCCTCAAGCATATACATTCAGCAATAGTTTCAAAGTCAGACCAACTAGGAACACAAATACTTTTCTATGTTAATATAACCTATTGAATATACCTTTCAACCATATTATTAATAAGTGTTATTTATTTAGAGGACCTGAAACAATTCCAGTAATAACTGGTTTGAATGTTTTCCTAAGAAGTTATTTTACAGGTTGCCTTAGCTTTTGTCCATGAAGGGATTCTGATGATACACCCCTAACCCCAGCACACACATACAAAAAATACAAAATAATGTTTTTCATAAATTGCACATAGGTAATGCAGAACTGTGAGTTCTGAAAGAGGGTAAAAGGAAACAGATGAGCTCTATCATTGCTACAGCTTACTGCCTAGGGGTCTTTTCTGGCTACAGAGTGTAGAGAGGAAAATCAAACACAATCTTGATGGGACAGAGATCAGAGTTTATGGAGACTGAGGTAGTCAAAATTTGCAGGTCAGAGAAACAAAGGAAATTTCGAGAGTAACAGAGTGAGCTCTACAGATCTGCAGAGGAGTCTCCCTAAGCCTTTGACTGAATATTGATCTGCACAGGTGGAGAAGGAACTTTCCCAAACTTGAGAAAGTTTAGGCAGGTAACACCCTGCAGCTCACATGGGGCTGTGATTAGTTCCTGTTTTCACCAGCCAGCATGAGAAAGAACTCATGTAATATGGAGAATTAGATAGAATCCCTAGAAGAGTCATGCCTCATTAGTGGCACTAAATTAGTTCTGCTCAGTAGTGGCACTAAGTTAGTTCTGCTCTGGACCTGCTAGCAGAAGAAAGGAAATAATAAAGAGTGGAAATAATTGAAATTGAAAACAAACAACAGAGATTAAAAGATGGTTCTCTGGATAGATAAACAAAATTGCTTAATCTCTAGTCAGATTAACAAGAAAGAAAAAGTGAATATAACAGATTCAAGGTTAATATACAGAAATCAATTGTGTTTCCATATATTAGCAATGAACATTGCTAAGTCTCATTTACAACATGATAAAAAAATATGATAGACTTAGAGATAAATTTAACAAATATGGGTGCCAAAACGTATATGCCAAATGGCATATAAAACACTGCTAAGAGAAATTATCTAAGTAGAGAGATATACCATGTTCATGGATTTGAGACTTGTACAAGAACTTTTGTGGCCTTAAGTTAGACAAAGCTTTCTTAGGACCCAATATGCATCAATCATGTTTAAAAAAAGGATAAATTGAACAAAAACGACTTTGTTCTTTTAAAAAGACTGCAAAGGAGAGAAAAAGTCAAGCCACTGGCTAGGAGAAAATGTTTACAAACCATATATACAGAATATATAAAGAATTCTACAGATGAATTTAACAAAAAGACAAATAATTAGATTTTAACAAATGGGCAAAAATTTTGAAATAACCCTTTACAAAAGAAGGTATAAGATGACAAATAAGTACATGAGGATACCCAATCTCATTAGGCATTAGGGAAATGCAAATTAAAGTCACATTGAGGTACCACTACACACTGAAATGCAAAAGACTAACCCTATCAACTGTTGGATAGGATGTGGGACAACTGGAATTCCTAGTTATTGCAGGTGGGAATGTAAAATGATTTAACCAATTTAAAAGTTTGAAAGTTTCTTACAAAGTTAAACATATCCTTACCAACTGAATCCACTAAGGTATTACTCAAAAGAAATGGTAACATACATTTGTACAAACACTTGTAAGGTAACAGTGACGGCACCTTTGTCTATTTACAGATAACTCCGTAATAAAGGAACAACTATGGTGACAGATACTAGCTCAGTGATTGCCAGAGGCTGAGGATGGGGGACTGGGGAACGGAAAGGTGAGCTTCACTATAAGGTATAGGGAGAGCTATTTTGAAGGTGATGAAAAAAAGCAAAATGATAAATAGGAAATATTTTCAACATAAATAACCAACAGAGTGTTAATGTGTATAATAAATCACTTCTATAAATCAAAAAAAGCAAAACAGAAACAACCCAACTGAAAAATATCAACGGATTTTATTTTACAGAGTATATAGAGTTGACAGAGAACTGGGAAATAATAGAAGCTCAGGGTTGAAATTTTGATATTACTGAAAATTCCGGGATAAAAGCAAATCATCAGAGCTCTGGATCTTTGAGAATCAGATGTAAGTCTTCACAGAGAGGCAGGGAGGAATCTGCTGCTTAGAGAATGATCCCTGGCTCGGAGTATATATGGAAATGATATCCCAGTACTATGTTACTGGGTCAAATTGTATGAGAGTTTTATAATAAGGCACTTCAGATATTATCAATAAGAAAATTAATTAATTAATTTATAAATGTTTATTCATTTTGTGAGAGAGAGAGAGAGAGAGTGCAAGCAGGGGAGAGGCAGACAGAGAGGGAGACAGAGAATCCCAAGCAGGCTCCATGTGATAGCCCCATGTGGGGCTTGAACCCATGAACTATGAGATCATGACCTGAGCCGAAGTTGGTCACTCAACCAACTGAGGTACCCAGATGCCCCAATAATAAAGTTTATTTGAATGGTATCACAAAAAGACTCATTCTATATTGAATAATTCTTGGTCTAATTTCGCACAATGTTATTACTATTGGCATACTATTGGCCAAAGCAATAAAAATATTTCAACTCAATAATGATAGATCACTGTTGGATTGCACTATTTTATTAGGATATGTTATTTGTGTGGATATATGTTCCTTTCCAAGTCACCTAATAGAATCTTAAAAAGTGATTACTTAAGTAAACAGGTATTCTGCTAACATTAGCAAAAAAGAACATATAACTTTCGAAGTCTCTTCCTGATAAAGAGTAAGCCAAAAATCTCTTTGCAAATATTTTAAGCAAGGAAAAAAATAGGAAAAAAAATGAAACTCTTACTCTTCTGGCTGGCATACAAAAAGCTAAAGGAAGACAAGTCAGGGGAAGAAAGTAAAACAGAAGAGCTTTGAGAAAAGGAAAAATAGTATACTTGAGGGAGATGGAACATCACTACTTATTTGCATTTTATGCTGTATAGGGAGTGGCAATCTACAAACTTCACCTGAAAAAAGGAATCTGCAGAGAAAGACAAGCATACTCCCAATGAAGAAGAAACCCAGATGATAATGGGCAGTGGAGACTGTTAGAAAGTGCTTCTTTTGGACAAATTCCTTTTCCTTCCCTTCTCTTCATTTCCCTTCCCTTCCCTCTCCCTTTCCTTATTTTCCTTTTCTTTCCTTTTCCCTTCCCCCTTTCCCTTCTTTCCTTTTTTTCCAGGGTGTGTCGGGGGGGGGCCGGGGGGGGGGAGTGAGGCACCCTCATTAATAGATTGAAGAAATATGGTGCCTGCACTGCTTCCCTAAACTTGAATTGGAGACTTAGGAGGTTCTGACCCTAATTCTCCCTCACACTCACTACTGGCTTGGGCTTCTTGGTCTTTGAGACTTTTCAATATGTGGTTAATGGCTGGCCAGAGTCTAGATGAATGGTCAGGGATGAGCACAGTAATCTAGAGGAAGCATTTAGAAACTTCTTATAGTCGGTAGACTGAGTAATTTTATGTCTGTTGAATCTAATGATAAAACACTTTGGCTTCCATTTTTTATGTTTTGTGTTTTTTTCCCTCAGTTTTATTTTCTAGTACTCTATTTTTATTATATTTTAAAATGGTATGTGTCACCAGGAGGGTGAATAAAAAAAAGGTCACCATAAACAGGTTAGGAAAGTTTGCTCTAAATATGTGCATAAAATATATAGAGATAATAATTACATATTTCAATGGGTGTTAACTCTCGTGTGTCTAGATGGAGAGAAAAGGTAAAAACAGTTTTGTGAAGTATTTAATCAGCCTCTGAATTAAACAATTGTTAGTATTTGCACATTTCTTACTATTTGTTACGTATCTGGAAGAACAACATAGTAAGCACTTTTAATATCTCAAGTTAGAAACTGGGGGAAAAAAACATTTAAAGGAAATGGAAGCATTTTTGCTTTTGGAGCTTCATGCACAGTGAGTGGTTCACATCTGGTACCAAGCCTATATAGATCATCAGTGATGCAAGAACACTGAAAACTGAAATATCCAAAGAAAAACAAAGGATGGATGGTTTGCAAAGGATGCCTGCAGGAAACAGAGCAGGCAATTTTGTCATTTAAGTGTAAAATATGATTATTCTAAAGTAAACCTTTTTATCTAACTAGTTTTTAGGAAATGGTTATTGGCATTTCTTAGGAGGATGATTTGCCCTAAAATCAGAAAACTGGAGATCTTTAGAAGCAGCTATTTTTGTTCGTTCTCTAAATTCATATATCTTTTCTTTATCTCAGTGGTGTCACTTGGTTGAACTGTAATAAAGCAGAATTCAATTTTTAAAAGCATATCGCCAAAACCTAAAGCATAGCTCAAAAGTTTTTGACTTTTTTCCTCACTTCATTTACTAAATCCCTTCTAATATCTTCCTGTTAAAATTCCTTACAAATAGTGATTATAGTTATTATCTAATGGGTTTCTGGTATTGTAGTACATCTAAAAAACTATTTCTGCTTCTTCTTCCTTTATTATTGACTACAGAGTTAAGAATAAGGATGTCTAGATCTTTGCAACTACGGTAATATCACTGATTAATTGAGTAAGATTTACTGTTCTTAGTAAAAATTACAATCATTCTCCAAGGTCTCATGAGTCTGGACCCATCCCATGTTTCCAGCTTTCTCTTCTTCAAAACACACAGTCCACGCTCCAGCTGGCTGGGCTGCACTATTGCATCATCCTGCCGTGTGCATTCCCACTGCTCTAACTTTGCCAACACTGTTTTCCATGCCTAGAATTGTCTTTGATCTCTCTTTTCAGTTTTTCAAGGCCTTTATTTCCCCATTATCTTTTCTGGACCATTCCAGCGCAGGTGACCTCTCTTAGCTCACTGTTTAAAGTGTCTTGAGTATCTTGCCTCTTAGCTGTTAGCGTGTAAGTTGCTCAGCAGGCTGAAAGCATTCGCAAGGGGCGTGATCTCAAGGTCTAGACCAAGGAAGTCCCTAGACAACTCAACAGGAGAGGCTGGAAGAGCGGCACTCATCAACATCACTCGTTCCTAGTCCTTTCTCCCTTTGCCACTGGTCCTCAGCTTTCCAGTGGAGGAAGGAAGAAGTGAGAAGTGGAGGAAGGAAGAAGTGAGAGAGAAAGAGGGTAGTGAAGAGAACTGGGTAGGCTGATATCTGGCTGGACTTGGACTAACCTGGAGCAGGGAAAATACATTCCATAAGGGCAAGCTGAGGACTGTAGCCTTATTGAAGAATTAGAACATTTATATCAGTTTTCAGCAATACATGGTTAACGATTTTTCAGGGTCACTTGGGCTGTTTCTAGGGTTACCAAACTGCAAATTAGCTAATGTTTGTGTCATTATCCCACATCCCTCCCTGAACATCTTCATGTCTGACATCTCTTCCTTTTCCCTAAGGCATTCATCTGACTGTCCAGAGTTACCACTGGATGGTAGTTTACCCCTTCACTCTCAATGCAGTGCACCTCCTTG
Organism: Hyaena hyaena; assembly: GCF_003009895.1. Classification (NCBI taxonomy): domain Eukaryota; kingdom Metazoa; phylum Chordata; class Mammalia; order Carnivora; family Hyaenidae; genus Hyaena; species Hyaena hyaena. Next base: position 3,414,064 of record NW_024080648.1, on the reverse strand, counting down.
ATTAAATTTATTCCCAGGTCTTTTATTCTTTTTGATGCAATTTCAGTGGGATTATTTTCTTAATTTCTCTTTCTGATAGTTCATTATTAGTGTACAGAAACACAAGAGACTTTTTTTGGTATTAATCTTGTATTCTGAAACTTTACTGAATTCATTTATTAGCTCTAACAATAATCTAATGCAGTCTTTAGGGTTTTGTACATATAATATCACGGCATCTGCGAATAGTGACATTTTTTCCTTCCTTCCCAAACTCGATGCCTTTTATTTCTCCCCCTGAAAAATCCTTCTGTTCTTCCTTCTTCTTCTGCCTAACTGCTCTGGCTAGGATGTCCAAATATATTTACTGCTTTAAAATGCTGTTAGGTTCGGTTGATTGGATAATGATTAAGTTGGCTAGTGGCAAATATGTGAAACTATATGACATAATATGGCATCTTTGATTACTTTGCTTGTTTAGTAGACTTTTCATATGTATCTTTTGTCTCACCTTAACTGTATGCTCCTTGAGGATAGTGTCTTAAATATTTTTATAAGACCAGTATACTATCTGGTAGAAAAGACATTCAGAGATATTTCTGGTTATATTTATAATAAAATAGGCCCTTTTACTAGCCATTCAGTGTCACAATCATTTGTCTTAAGCCTTACGATTTTTTATGTGGTACAAAACTTTGAAGTATGTAGTAAGATTTTATGCATGTGGAGGAAGAATAAGCAGGAAACTTTCACTGACATGAACCAGTGATGCCTCAAACTTCACTGTGGACTAGAACTCTCTGGAGAATATATTACCTTTAAGGTTTTTGAGCCTATGAGATTCTGAGTCAGTAGGCCTGGAGGCACCTAGGAATCTGAATTCTGAAACAAACATTCTAGAAAATTATGATGCACATTTTAACAGACATTGCATTGAAAAGCTATGCTTTTGTTTTCAAATTAAAAATGCCATTTTCTTTCAAACAAAAAATAAGTGAATGTCCTTTAGGTGCAGGAATTTAAAAACAAACTAGACATGGATTTTATTATATAATAGAATAAGGCTTAATAATCATGATAAAGAATATAAAGGAATAAAAACCTTATGAAAACCTCAAGTCTAATATTGATAGTTCTGAGGAAAAGGGCTGGTTTCACAGTATAGGAAGTCATGGAAGGCTTCAAAGAGGAGGTAAATATAGAAATTTGGAAACAGTATGAAAGGAACTTTCAGGAAAAGGTAATGGTATTAGCAAAAACACTGCAGTAGAAAGTGCAGGATGTGCAGTGTGGGTTATTCTGTGACAGAGTCTCAGGGGCAGCTGAACATGAAGAGGGTGGCTTGGCTGACAGCCCGGGGCTGGAATTGTGGCTTTAGTTGGGTGAGATTCCCATGAGAATATAAAAGGACAGACAAGAAAAGAAACTCCAAACATCAATGCCATTTAATGTATTTAAGGCTGAGGAGGGGATTTGGTGAGATAGTGATTCCATACTAAACATTACTTCTTAATTATATTAAATGTGGTATCAGTGAGCGCTATGATACAAACACGTAACTTTATTTCTATGATATTTCTATGATATTTCTATGATCTTAACTTCTATCATTTGAGATAAACAAAATAAGACTCTTAAATTAGAAGTTGAATAACAATATTAAAACCATTAAAATAAAAATCAAAGCACCATCTATGTAAGGTATTTCTAAAATATAATTCCATAGAGTTGATCAGTATTTGTATTTTTTACTATCTCTATCACTTACAAAGACACTTCAAGAAATATAAACGAGGGTAAATTGTAGAGAATCGAAAAACATTATGAAGTATTCCTTTGCTCTCCTTCCTAAAAACAAAACAAAACAAGAGAAAACCCTGAAACCCCTAAGGGTTGAATAATTTCACTAAAAAAAGCAAAAGAGAGGTAAGCTAAAGTCACGGGAAATGGAAGAGAAAGAGCAAAAGGCTGGAAACCTACCACAGATGGAGCAAAGACTTTCCAGATGTGGAATTCTTTCTGTGGATCAGTGCTATTAGCTTGGCTCACTTAAGTCCTACCAGAAAAAAAATTAAAAAAAGAAAGAAAGAAAGGAACTGTGGCTTCCTTTAACTTCTATCTGTAATCTAACTACACTTACTTTGCTGAAATTTTATATTTTATTTCCTTTAGGAGAATGTCTCAGTATCTGTGATCTGCAGTCATTTTTCAAAACTGCCTTCCATGCTAGATGGGAATGCTTTTGGAATGCCTGCAGACATCTGTACGTGAGTCAGAATGTCTCCATTTGGAAAGACATTTCTAAAGTCTCAGTGTCACAGTCCTCTTGTCTGGATCACAAAAAGGCCAGGGCACTCCCTGCATGTGAGGCTGAGGGGGTCACTGCTCTGTTTATGTTCTGTTGTCATGGACCATCTAGGAGGATGGCTCTTGATTAGCTGCAGAAGGATGAGTGCCATCTCAGTGTCAGGGTCACAAATTAGACCGAGGTGTCTTTTTTTAAAGGCCTCCAAACTGGGTGCTCCAAACTATTACAAAATAAAAGTTCCCGTGTATAATAAACAAGTCAGCTTCCCACTTTACTAAACTTATGAAAGAAGAAAAAGCCTTTTGTTCCCCTTTGGGTTACCTAGCTGATTTTTGTTTTGCCAAGATGAAAGTTACTGTCTTCATCACTGCAGTTGGAATACAGCCATTAGAGGTCTTAGGATGGGAAAAAAAATCACTGAAATGGCCTCCACATAGGTGGTTTTTTTTTTAATTAAAAATACTAATTTATAGAATAGAATTAGAGGCATATCTAACAGAATTTTGATTTTTTTTCTTAAAGATACTTTATTTAAAAAATGTATCAAGTGTCTCACCCCTGATTATTTGTTTGTTTATTCTTCCTCCTTTTGGATTTTGGATATTACTTAGTATCTTACTAATTATGTTTAGTGGAATGAGGAAATGTGAATAGTCTATTGAAAATATTAAATCATCTAGGGCAGCAGCACTTGGCTCAAACAAATTACAATGTCAATTAGATACTAAATGGCATGTTCGGGAGGAAGTTGAGTGGTTTTTAAAAGGAGGTAATTTATTTGGTCAAGGGGAAAGAGATAATCCATGGATCTCATAAATACAAGATAAGATGTAGATGAGTATAGCTCAGAGAGTCAGGACAGATGTTCTACGGTTGCAGGAATTATGAAGTACTAATAGAGTTCTTTAGCATAAAAAGGCAGTATAACTGTGAAAAAAATTATTGAACATTCATTATATAATTAGGTTTTGGTAGGTCTTGTGGAGTAAAGCAAACTAAATAGCAAAAAATAAGAGCATCATGGCACTTCACTGAGGCTGGTTTATAACATATTTTGGGGGACAGGATACATATGTAAGAAGCAGAGAGGGGCACCTGGCTCAGTTAGTTAAGCATCTGACTTTGGCTCAGATCATGATCACAAGGTTTGTGGGTTCAAGCCATATGTCGGGAGCAGAGCTCGGAGCCTGGAGCTTACTTCACATTCTGTGTCTCCCTCTGCCTCTCCCCTTCCCTCACTCATGCTCTGTCTCTGTCTCTCTCTCAAAAATAAATAAACACAAAAAAATTTTTTTAAAAAGAAGTAGAGAATGATGTAAGATATCAGGTAAAATTAAATAATAGACTATTTTTGATACTAACTGTATATTCAGTAAGAGTTTGGAGAAGGATGCCTAATTACTTGAGTGTGAGGAACTAGTTCATGTTAGGTCCAACTAGAAGCCTGAGGCCTGAGGATACAGAGATATTGCATAGATGCAATATCCCTCAGGGGCAGGGACCTCCTGAGAGGTGGGGCTGACCCGCAGGGAGTCATGTGGGATGCAAGTAGCAACTCTTTCATCTCTTTCTGTAGTCTGCATTGTCTCTCACTTATCTGTCTTGGCCCAACGATGCCACTTTTCTGCTCTTCTTCGCAGGATGGTTTCCTGTTACTTCACCTCACAGTGCATATGAATTTTTAGCCAAAGCATCTGTTGTAGGTTGACTGTTTCTTCAGCTGATAATTATACTGAGAGAAAGACAGAGAGAGAGAGAAAGAGAGAGATAGTAGACAGAGAGACAGAGAGAGGAGAGAGACAGGCAGAAAGAGAGAAAGAATTTGTCCATTGGTCAGCCAGTTATTCTCTGAGCTTGAGTCAAGTGTGACCTCCACCCCCGCTTGCCTGCCTCTGGTCCAAACAGACTCCAGCCATGGGTTAGAATAGGGCATCACAAGATACTAGGCTGCTCCTTTCAGGGGCAGAAGATAAGAGGAGCAGCGAAACCTGTCTGATTCAATGAAAGAGTTCATCAAAGGGTAAGACAATTGGAGGTGGATTAGTAGAAAAAGTGGCACTCAAGTGAGTCCTTTAAGGAAGAGTGTGGTTTGGAGAAAAAAGATAATAGAAGAGTATTTTGGGAACAGTAAACTTCAGGAGCAAAAGCATAAGGACAGAAATATGTAAATCATATAAATTATATGAATTATTACAGTTTTACTAATTTTGATCACACTTTTATTAGAACACTTGGAAATGGAAGAAATGGCGATGTTAAGCATGAAGAGGTAGAAAAATCATCAGCTTTGGAGCCAGAGGGACTGATGTCCCATGTAGCCTAGTGTAGGGACTCATCTAGTTCTCTTCTCAGAGACTATATGCTAGTACACAATAAAGAATAGCTGCTGTCATACATATATTTAGTAGTAATATTTTCCTTTTGAAAACTTGAAGAAATTCCAAAGGAAAGAAATGAAATAACCAAAATCAATGATTAAGAGAATAGAGTTATATTTTGCCTAAAGAAGGGATAAAGATTAACATAAGTGGAGTGTATATTTTATGATCAATGAAGGGTTTTTTAAAGTATTTACATTACGAGTGTATTAAATAAGGGGCAGCTGGGAGGCTCAGTCTGTTAAGCATCTGACTCTTGATTTCAGCTCAGGTCATGATCTCCCATTTTGTGGGTTTAAGCCCCGCACTGGGCTCTGTACTGACAGCATGGAGTCTGCTCTGCTTGGGATTCTCTTTTCCCCTCTCTTTCTGCCCCTCCTCCACTTGAATGCACATGCGCTCTCTCGCTCGCTCTCTTTCAAAATAAATGAATAAACTTTAAAAACAAAACTAACAAAAGAATGTATTAAATAAGTTCTTTAAACTAAAGCATATCAATATAATGAAATATTAGTGCTGAAAAGAAATGAGCTATCAAGTTATGAAAAGTCATGGAGGAATCTTAAATGCATATTACTAAGTGAAAGAAGCCAATCTTAAAAGCCTACATGCTGTACCATTATTTTATTTTATTTTATTTTTAGAAAGTAAGAGAGTGGGGGAGAGGAGCAAAGGGAGAGGGAGAGGGGGGAGGAGAGAGAGAGAGAGAGAGAGAGAGAGAGAGAGAGAGAATTTTAAGCAGGTTCCATGCTCAGTGTGGAGCCCTATGTGGGGCTCAATCCCAAGGACTCTGGGATTATGGACCTGAGCCCAAATCAGGAGTCAGACGCTCAACCAACTGAGCCACCCAGGTGCTCCTACATGCTGTACTACATGTACCTTATAGTATCACAGGGAATATTCTCCCTATCCCCCAAATCATCTGTGCCTCATCAATCCATACCTCCCTACCCCCAACCCCTGATCTTTTTACTATATCCATAGTTTTGACTTTAAAAGAATGTCATATATTTGAGTTGTACTTGCCACTAAATTTTTCTTTGAATCTAAAAGTGCTCTGAAAACTAAAGTTTATTAATTTAAAAGTACCCCTTTTAGGTGTACAGTGTCATGCTTAAATTTTTTTTACTTTTATTTATTTTTGAGAGACACAGAGAGACAGAGTATGAGTGGGGGAAGAGCAGAGAGAGAGGGAAACACAGAACCCAAAGCAGGCTGCCCAGACTCTGAGCTGTCAGCACATGCGAAGCTTGAACCCATGAATGGTGAGATCATGACCTGAGCTGAAGTCAGATGTTTAGCCAACTAAGCCACCCAGGCACTTAGGTAGGTGACTTAAAAACATGTTTAAGACGGACTATTGGAGGCAATGCTGAGACGAATCACTCAACAGAAAACAACAATCCATATATGTCATTAAGTACGAAAATGGGCATATTTCAGAAAGCATAGAATTAATATGAGCAGGAATTGTCATAGAAGACTTCATGGTGAAGGTGAGACCCAAATGAGAACTTATGAGCTGAGGGAGTTAATTTCTGGAAGGGAAACAGGAAGATCAAAGGTCAAGTTATGTAGAAGCAAATTCAGGCGAAAAGTGTTGTTGCTACCATGGCTACAGCGGAAGGTGCATGTTAGAAGAGGATGGGAGATAAGGTTGGAAAGGAAGGCCAAGGTCAGATTATGGAAAAATTTGTTCATCAGCCTGAGGAGTCCTGGCATTTCACCACTACATACAGCATAGTAGTTAAGAGCATGCATTCTAGTCTGTGTTGCTTGCTTTGAATCCTGTCTGGGACAAAGTGTGATTTTGGGTATTTTAGGAAACTCTGAATCTCAGGTTCCTCATTTCTTTTTTTTTTTTTTTTTTTTTTTTAATATTTTTATTTATTTTTGAGAGAGAGATAGAGACAGCATGAGCAGGGGAGGATCAGAGAGAGAGGGAGGCACAGAATCCGAAACAGGCTCCAGGCTATGCGCTAGCTGTCAGCACAGAGCCCGATGCGGGGATCGAACCCACGAACCGCGAGATCATGACCTAAGCGAAAGTCGGACGCTTAACCAACTAAGCCACCCAGGCGCCCCTCAGGTTCCTCATTTCTATAATGTAGAAAACAGTAACACTTACTTTATGGGGTTGCTAGAGGATTTACTGAGCTCATATCTATAAAGTGCTTAGAAAAGTGCAGGCACAGAGCAAATTCTTGCTATTATTATTCATTCAACCATTCATTCAACAAACATCAAGTCAGAAACCTTCTAAGAGGCTGGCATTATGTAGATATAGAGAAAATATCTGCTTTTCAGGAGAATATAGCACAACAGGGAAAACATTTGGATAAATATATGCAAGAAGACCAGAGACTTAGAAAGTCAGGTAAATTAAAGAAGTGAAGAACTGTACTATTATCCTCCATTGAGTAGTTTCCTTAAATCCATAGGAAAGACTGACTGAACATTTATATTAAAAAGAAGTTTATAATATTAGCAGTTAGGAGTCACTGGAATGTGTTTTCTTGTTAGAAAAAATTTTAAAACAAAAATCAAAACCACATTGTGGTGGGCAAGTGGGGGCTTTAGGGGATCCTTTTGTTAAACATCACTTGTAGAATTCTATAAAATCTTGGCTATTTATTTTTTTATTGTTTCTTTATTTTTGAGAGGCAGAGAGAGAAGGCATGAGTTGGAGAGGGGCAGAGAGAAAGGGAGACACAGAATCCAAAGCAGGCTCCAGGTTCTGAGCTGTCAGCACAGAGCACAACGTGGGGCTCAAATTCATGCATCACAAGATCTTGACCTGAGATGAAGTTGGATGCTCAACTGATTGAGCCACCCAGGTGCCCTATAAAATCTTTTCTACCTGATTACAGTAATCAGGACAAAATACCTCTTAAATTCATGACCTATTCTCCTGATCAGACTGGTGTTCTGCACAGCCTTCCCACAACAAAATGGGTACCAACCTTGTCTTGAGCTTCAATAAATTTGTTATGGTTGTTAATAACCATCTTTGATTTCCCACTTAGATAAACCACATCTCAAAACGTGATTTTCAGTCTACAACAGAAATATTTATGAATCCATCTGGGAGAGATATTGATCTCAAAGCTTTGCCTCTAGAAAAACAAATAGAAGTCCTTCAAATCAAAAAAGGGTATGTAAGAAAAGAAAAGCATAGTCATATCAGTAGAGTGGTAGGTCATTTGACACTCAGGTCAAAGTAATACCTTGTTATGTGTACCTTTCTGAAGTACAAGCACCTCTGTAAAGAAAGTAGAGTCAATGTACAAGTATCTTGTGGGTATACATTTGTGTATATATTCATATTATCGAAAAAAGTAACTGAACTGCAAACTGTGCATTGTGAATTCAATAAAGGTAAATAACTGAGGGCATCTAAAAATGATCAGATAAGATATTCAAACTACATGAAAGTTCTTGGATTGCTCTGTAAAATAAAACTGATGGAAAGGGGCCTTTTAATAAATTGTTCTTCAGGAAAGATTGGAAAAAGACACATTATTTTTTTCTAGTCATAAAAGGTCAATGTCGGGGCGCCCAGGTGGCTTAGTCGGTTAAGCGTCCGACTTTCGCTCAGGTCATGATCTCGCGGTTCGTGGGTTTGAGCCCCGCGTTGGGCTCTGTGCTGACTGCCAGCTCAGAGCCTGGAGCCTGTTTCAGAGTCTGTCACTCCCTCTCTCTCTGACCCTCCCCTGCTCATGCTTTCTCTTTCTCTCCTAGAAATAAATAAAACATTAAAAAAAAAAAAAAGGTCAATGTCAATTAAAATACTGAAATGCAAAACTGCCTCATTAGCGTGGACTGGTATTTCCTAGCTACCTCTTCCCAGTCCTGATAGCCACTCTTTCCAGGGATAAAACAGGGAACAGAATATGCACAAGACTTTTTGGAGGAAGAAATTTTAAGCTCGTCAAATGTGAAGAGTTATGGTGGTTGATAGGCTGAAGATTAATGTAGTGCCTGCATGATTCGAAACTATTTCATCTGCTTCTGCAAGGATACTACACTCGGTGTGGGGTGACAAAGATAAAATGGAGGGGGTTTATGCCTTCGAGCGCTCACATCCTGATATGGAAGATAATTCATGAACAGGAATACACCACTATCTTTGACACTATATGTCAAAGATAGACACAGCCACCTTTGGCTATGGAGACCTCAGAAGAGTATTCCAAGTACATGGGGAATCATTCAAATTGGAATTCATTAAAGAGAAATTATCACATACCTTTGTTGCTTGAAATGTCACTGGGAAGGAAAGGAAATATGTTTGACTGGTTCTGGTGATACAGTATATTTATTTCTCCTACTTGGTAATAAATGAGATACCAACAGAACATTTAGAAACAGATTTAGAAAATTACCTGTATTGAAAAATATCCTATGAATTCAAGATTTTTGGCATTTAAGAACAGCTTACTTATATTTTTCATGAATTCCTTGATACCTGAAAGTTAATGTGTTTCCTCTCAACAGCCCAGTCGACCACAGCCAACTTTTCATGGATTAGTTTACATTAGGTTTCAGAGAAACTGAGAGGTTATGTGTGGGCATACCCTAAATTCTTTCCTCATAAAAGAGCAGGCAAACAGAGACCATAATACTGAGAAAAGTGGAGCAAGTGAGTATTTATAAGCTACTAGTATAAAAATAATGAAATTCATTTTCGGAGAGTAAAAGGGAATAGAGAATTTGGAATGTTGGCCAAAGCCCAGCCTGGCCAGATAAAGACAATTTTCAGATCCTGCTGAACCCTGTAAAACAGCTGGGGGTCTTCGCAGTCACAGAAAGTACTTCGCTTAGAATAGAATGATAGGATTCTGCATTTGGCTCTGGGAATATTATATGGAGTAAAGCATTTGTTGATTTCTTTTTAAAAAGGTCTTTATTCATTTACTTACCAAATATCAAGCAATTGCTATAATGTCACATACTGGGAGTGCAAGTTGAATAAAACAAAATTCCATCTTTCAAAGTGCTTACAGTCTAGTGGGATAGCACTAAAACTTATCTGATCCGTACTAAAATGGAGACATAAGACAGAGTGGAATCTTTCAAAGGAAAACTTTGCAACAGAGCAGTCCTATTTTTGTTCTTTCATTAAATCCCAGTATCTGTAGATATTGAAACCTGACTCAGAGCAAAATACATCACATGGACAATTCCCTGAATCAGCAGTGATAATCAGATTGGAAAAGGGGGACTATCTTTGCATTTCAGTTTTGGGTGTTTTCGTTTGTTTGTTTTTTGTTTTGTTTTTGGTCATCTGTATTTCCCTTCTCAGTGATCAAAGGCAGCCAAGAAAATTAATACCAAAAGGCACCAAATCTGGGCTTTGTTATTAGTGTGTTTATAAGGAACCTGGAATGAAATTATGAAAACCCTGAATTTTCCCCTCACACATTTGTCACAAAGAAGTATTTGATTTCTATGTTCTGCCTTATTAGCCACAACACAAAGTTTGGAGAGACTGTGAATCTGTTATATGCTTCTGAAAGCTATCTTTCACAAGTGTTTCAGGCTACAATTACTCATTATCTTGATTTTAACATTTTCTGGCCAACTAACTAACCTAGAGGCAGGAGTACAAACATGCTAAGAAAAATGACCAAGGAATGCAACCGAAGTCAGATTCTAAGTCATCTTTCTCAATGGTGCCCTTTACATATTTGTATGAGATAGGTCCCCAAATAACACCATCAACTGCCCAGCTGAAATATTTGGCAGTTACGGGGGTAGTAGGAGTACCAGGCGCGGGGGGAGAGTGAGTTACATAAATTTTTAGAACTATATTAACATTAACTCATTAAGATTGAAGCCAAATCATCTTTGTAGTTTAATTTATTGGTTAACATGTATTTATAGAACACTCACTATGTGCTTATTAGCTGTTTTAATTATAGGGCACACAGACAATATTCCTTATCTAGTAAAGCTCATGGTCTAGACATGAGGGCATATCACAAAGCAAGATAGTAAGATTGCAATAACAAACACAGACTTTTCTAGGGGCACAGAAAAATCAATGACTGACTCTGCTTGGGAAGTGATTCACTAAGGAGACAATGCTGTTGGATCTAATAAAACAAGTAGAATTTTCAAGACACACAGAGCAAAAACTGCCATTTTTGGTTAATATAATAATGGTTTATTTTCCAGAGATGCCATGCATTCTGACAAAATTTGTGAGGCATTCTGTGATTTAATTTTAGAATGAGAAATTTCATATTACTTCATACTGCCACTTTTCAAATATGCTCAGAGAGTCAGTCACATCTGGCTGACCAAAATGCAATGCTGATTTTCTAATTCATATGCATCTATGCAATAGAGGACACATTTTAAATCATAAGTGTAGACATTTTTCTCTCCCATGCAATTAAATGAAACTACATTCATTTAGGATGAATGGCCCATATCTTTTTTCCCTCTGAATCGGCCATCTACCTCTTTTTTCTATCTCTGCCTTTCATCTATAGTTTTGAAAGGTAGTTGCGTGATGCAGGCGAAAGTAGAAGGATACAGAGCTAACGCGGCTCAGTGGCTGTATGAGATGGCTAAATTTGGATGAACAAACCAGCAAATCAATACAAGGGAAGAGAAAGAAGAGAAGATATTGATTGGCAGGTACAGTGGTGAGACCTCTAGCAGGAAACAGATGCCACATTGGATAAACTGAGAGAATATAGTAACAGAACTATTTATAAAGATTAGGGAAGCCACAGGGCAAGAGGAGAGCATGGTTTCCAGTACCTGGGACTTACGTGGAAAGAACCACCTAAGGGAAGCCAGCAGGGACTCCTCGGGAAACAGATGGGGGATAACTATCCAACTTCACAGCCCCACTGTCACGCCCTGCCTTCCTCTCCTCCCAGTCTCCTCAGGCAGTGGAATTGGGAAGACAAGAACAAGAAGGTGGGCAGCCCCCTGGTTCTGTCCACACTGGTCAGTCTCTAGGGCACAGAGCTGGGAAGAAGTAGTAAATCTGAGTGACAGAGTGCACATTTCTAGTACAATACATTAGACTGTTTCAAGATTACAAATGGCCAGGTATGATGCAGTCAATTTGACCTTATCCTGTACAGAGCAAGGAGAGAAGGAGAATGTTAAAGCAGGAACTGATATGATCAGATGGTGCTTTTCAAACACCACTCTGGTGACAGTGAAGAGAGTGGTCTGATGTAATGACAAGTTGAGTCGTGGAAACCAGTTCTGATTGATGTGGCAAAAGTCCATGGGAAGTGGAGGGCAGCATTTATACAATGGCAGGGAGAAGGGACGAGCATTGATTAGAAGTCAATGTTGTCAGTGGGCGCCTGGGTGGCTTAGTCGGTTAACCGTCCGACTTTCGCTTAGGTCACGATCTCGCGGTTCGTGGGTTCGAGCCCCGCGTCGGGCTCTGTGCTGACTGCCAGCTCAGAGCCTGGAGCCTATTTCAGAGTCTGTATCTCCCTCTCTCTCTGACCCTCCCCTGCTTATGCTGTCTCTCTCTCTCTCTCTCTCTCTCTCCTAGAAATAAATAAAAATATTAAAAAAAAAAAAAAAAGAAGTCAATGTTGTCAGGACTGTGTGCAGGGGGGAGGGAGGAAGGGTGAGAGTTGGGAAGACATGATCCAATTACCCCAGGGACCAGGGATGTAGTGGATAATGTAGTCATAGGAAAATAGGATGCAGGGTATATATTTCTCATGGACTAATTGTTTATGAAAGCTGAAAATTATCTGTTCACAAGCATTTCACTCTAGTAGAGACAGGAATTTCTAACGAGAAGTTAAAATATGACCACCTCTGTCTGTACTGTGATAACTTCTGTCTGGATTAAGTCACTCAGAGGCTTACAGAGAAAGTGATCGCTTTTTTCCACATGGAGGGCTGCTTAACTGTTAATTGGTGCCCTGAGGAAGCATTTAAGAGCTCTGGGATCAGACATGGGCAGTAGTAACACAGCTAGCTTCTACTTGGCTTGTACACATGGTAGTTATAAGCACAACTAATTATCATAAAAAACAGCTACCATTTTTTCAAGGCCTATTTTGTGCCAAGCATTGTTGCCTTACAACAACAACATGGCAGCTTCTTTATTTATACTCTAGAAATGGGAAAATGAGGAGGTTAAGTAACTTGCTCAAGGCCACACAGATAGGAAGCAGATGTGCGAGAGAATATACCAACGGCATTGGGCCCACTCTTCAGGGGCATACAGATGTTGGTGGCATAAGGGAAGTTATATGAAAATATTATGTGTTGGATACGATTACACACGAATACTTATGTGATTAATTATGATTTTCAAAAATAAACTAATTGTATTCCATTTCAGATCTTGAGCACGTACATTTTGATACTCTGCTTCTTTTCCTGGTAAGCTCTCTGAATAAGGTGGTTTAGGAAATTCTCAATTGAGACGAGGAAAAGGAAGACGCTGGCCCAATAAAATATTCTTGACCAGAGACTGAGTTCCTTCAGGGCAAGGAACATGCCTTATTCATAAACTGCTTCCTCGACAGAACCTAATAAGACACCTAGTATATGATGCTGCTCAATATGTATTTATGGAATGAATTAACCAACAGGAGGTTCTTTCAAAAGTGTTTCCCCTTAAGAGATTTTTGTCATCACAAGGTGGAAGATGAGCAGCAGGATTAATTCTACCAGGCTGTATTTACATAGCAACATGGATCAGAATAGAAGATGTCTACTTAAAGCACACACAGGAACAACCACACAACTGTATCTCAAGAATTATTAATGGAATGCACCCAAAATGATTTTTTTTAGAGCTTCACAAGGCCTGGTGGGATTGGTTCCAGTTGGCTTGGATGAGAGGTCACACAGATTACAAATAGACTTTCTTAATATGGAACAATAGGCTACATTCATTTAACAAGACAGAAAAAAAAATGACAGGCCTTAGGGTGGGGATGAAGCTTAATCCTACTTAAGAGCTCAATTAACCCCCAGAAGATTGAGTAGGTCCTCTGCCTTCATTGCCCTTCTTCTGTCTAGCAGAGCTTAAAAACAGATTCATAAAGAGGAATACATTTGTATATAATACTGAAAATACTTTAAATATTTTAAATAGGGCATGATAGAGTTTAGTAATACAAGAACCAGTTTGATTAGACCATTATGGCCCTTTAAAACATGAAATAAGTCATTCTCTTTTAATTGTCAAATCTTTTACCATTATTGATAATATACTCAAACACAAGTCTTTATCTCGATACATAAAATGTACTGATTTTTTAAAAAATATTCTCTTATAATTACAAAAAGAAATTACATTTCCTTCTAAACTAATCAGTATGCTCTCAAGAAATCTTTATCAAAATCCATGCTGGAGTAAATTCCAATTTTTCTAATGTTTTAATATACAGAAGCCCGGTTCTGCTCAAATTAGTCGGTCCGTCTGGGGGCCTGGGTAGGTCATATGTATCAATGGGTAGATCCTATTTTTCACAGATCACCCTGTGGAACCTCATTTGTAATGGAATTTATCAGCTCTTTTAATTTGTCCCCTAGCATTATAGAAATGACCCAAATATATCATTTAAGAGTGATAATTTCAGGTTTTTGTTTTTTCATGGTTGGATCATGATAAAAAGTGGTGGTTACATTAAATTTTTGCTTTTTGTTTAGTTCTTGGTTCTAATAAAAATATCTTTAGAATATTTGAGAAGCTTAAAAAAAAAAAAAAGAATTATTTGAGAAGCTTGAAAAACTGAAGGCTTGTCCCTACCAAACTGAAATTATTTAAATGGCAGAAAGAAAAGATAACTCTTTGGTTCTTCATTCCTTCAAGCAGTGCTATTCCTTTTTCCTCCTCCCCACCAGCCAAGAATTCACATCCTAATTTTCTCCTTGGGGTCTGAAAGAATTTGCTGATATTCTGGAATAAAATGACAACTTTGCTCTATTACAGACTTTGTTTAAATCGAAGCTATTCGTGGAAATTACAGAGACTGTCACAACCCAAGATAAAGAATGACTTTGGCTTTCTTTCTTTTTGTGATGCAAATGTTACTTAACCATTTATTTTTTGTCCCAGCTAGATAGCTAACATATCTATTTAAGGCATTAGAACACTGTAACTATAATCTGAATTCATTCAATACAGGCTACGTATCTATGTAATACCACTGCCTTATTAAACTGAACAGTTTTTCTCTCGAACTGACACACGATGCCAGTTCAGTATTTTCCTTCTGTTCTGAAGGGTTACCTTTCAACATGTTAGATTCAAGAGATCAGACGCAGCCTAAGCACGAGAGAAAAGTTGAGTTCACGGAAGGATACGAACTATGAAAACATTTGTGTGAAAACTACCTAGGGGCAAAAGTGAGGGCACTGAACTATAAAGAAAACATCCTCCATGTAAAGATCATCAGACAAACTAACGCTTTCATGGAAGGTCATTTAAGTCATGACATCATTCAGATGATAGTATAAATTATAATACGGTTCTTAAAAATCACAAACACCTAATTTCTAAGTCATGTGCTTCAAGTTTGGTAGTATATCTTCAATTTGTTTTTTAAAGACTATTATTATTATACATAAAACAGTATTGAGGATGATTAAAAGATCTTTTTGAAAAGCTCCTGATTCTACCAATCCAAGTCTAATTTTTCACATTTCCATGTTTCTCATTAGTCTTTATCCGTCTCTCATGATACTGCTAAGTCGTTATAATCATAGCACAGAGCACTGATACACACTCCAATTTTCTCATACAATTATTCACACTGCTTCAAAATTATACTTTTGATGGTATAGCATCAGTTTATAATAAGTACACTTCGTTCTGTGATTACTATGTAAGCTACTTAAGATGAAAAAATAAATTTTAATAATTATTGACAACTGATTTCCAAAGGCCATTCCCTGGTACGCTAAACAACATCTAATTCTTTTCCTCAAGAAGAAAAGTTGCGGTTATGGTTACAAGTAAGGCTACAAGAAGCATACATCTTATTCTAACATGATGTAATACTCTGTTAGAAAACCACCTTTTTGTTCTTACATTCTGGGCAAAACAAATAAGATTTTTCAGAAATTCATTCATAACACTTGCCTAGAAATTGGTGAGATATATACACTTCTGATAGTTAATAAAATGTCTATATGAAGATGGAATTTTATTCTAAAATAGGAGGGAAAACATAACCAAATGTCCACTTACCAGCCTTTTCCTTCTCTGAAATACCTGGTATTGCCTGAAAAAAAGCCACAAAAATTATGTCATTACTAGAAAGAAACATCAAAACATTATTAGGAATAAAATGGACTACCATAAATGAAGCAAAAATTAAATAGAACCCAGCAGTAGAGAAATGAGCAAGCAGAGGAATAGGCATTGAATAGGCATTTTTCCAAGAAAGCATACAAACGGCCAACAGGTAGATGAAAAAGTGCTCAACATCACTAATCATCAGGGAAATGCTGATCAAAACCATGAGATACCACCTCCCAACTGTTAGAATGGTTATTAAGAAAAAGACAAGAAATAACAAGTGTTGGCAAAAACGTACAGAAAAGGGAATGCTTGTGCACTGTCAGTGGAAGTGTAAATTGCACAGGCAGTATTAAAAACAGTATGGAGTTTCCTCAAAAAATGAAAAAACAGAACTATTATCTGACCCAGCAATCACACTTCTGGTTATATAGCCAAAGGAAATGAAAAAAAGATCTCAAAGAAATAGCTGTACTTCCATGTTCATTGCAGCATTATTCACAATAGCCAAAATATGTTAACAACCTAAATGTCCATCATTGAATGAATGAATAAAGGAGATGCAGTATATGCACAATGGAATATTATTCAGGCACAAGAAAGAAGGAAATCCTGTCATTTGCAATAACATGGACCTGGAGGACATTATGCTAAGTGAAATATGCCAGATAGAGAAACACAAATTCTGCATGGTATCATTTATACATGGAATTAAAAAAAAAAGCGGAACTTGTAGAATCAGAGAGTAGAGAAGTTGCCAGGGGCAGGAGAAATATGGAGAATTTGATAAAAGGGTACAAAATTTTGATTATAAGACGAATAAGTTCTGAGGATCTAATGTATAAGATGGTGACTATAGTTGATAAAACTATATTGTATAACTGATTTTTCTTTTTTTTGGATAACTGAAATTTGCTAAGGGAGTAGAACTTAAGTGTTCTCACTGCTCCCTCCCCCAAAAGGTAAACATGAGAATGAGGGATGTGTTAATCAAATAAATGGTGGAAATCCTTTCACAAAGTATATGTATATTAGATCACCATGGTTTACACTTGAAATATCTTATAATTTTATTAGTTATACCTCAATAAATCTGAAAATAAGATAAAAATAAAAATGAGAATTGGGAAACTATCAGTAAAGTTACTAGGTCCAGGTATAATTGTCAATCATCATGTAATTCTTTTCTTCTCTGAAAACTCTTATTACCCTTAAAAAGATATTAGCAATAACTAAAACCAAAAACATTTTTTGAATTTAGGTAGAAGTTTTACTATTTAATTTCTTTGTCCTGTTTTGGGAAGCAGAAAGATTAAATCGTTTCGGGAGTGTCTGGGCATTTCAAATCTCTGTCCTGTCTCTTCAACACTCAGATTCCTCCTTTATCAGACAGGGACAATTACATCTACTTCTTAGGGTCACTGTAAGGACCAACTGTAGTAGCTCCTATAAAGCATTTAAGGCCCTCAGGAAAAGGCAGCTGCTCTTACTATTTGTTTCTACAGGCATTAGGCCAGTGGGTCAATTTACTGATATGAGAGGTCTATAAGTTCAATTCCCAGCAACTATCATCTATTACTATCACTGTTTAAAAAACAGAGTTCAGAATGAGATGTTTTCAAAAGACTTTAAAGTATAAATGCCTAGTTCTACTCTCTGTGGATACCCTAAAACAAATTAAGGAAATTGAACTTCTGGTTCCCATTCACCTCAATTATTCATGTATGTAATACCATAAACATGAAGATATTAACTTGTATTGGAAGCCTTCGATCCATCTGACACACTAGGAGTTGATACCCTTTACCCCAAACCACTGACCAAACAAGATGTCTACATCTGACATCTCTCCCTTTCTTCAGGGACAAATTCCCCAGTTGGGGTAATAAAAGTAGGCTCAAATGGGTAATTAGTTTAGGGGTGTGTGTGTGTGTGTGTGTGTGTGTGTGTGTGTGTATGTGTGTGTAAGGGGGAGACAGAGGAGGTTAGAGGGAGAGAGGAAGGAAAAGAGAGAGGGAGGGGACGGTTCATGTGCACCCTGGTTGCAGATAAACCTAAGGAAATAGCATCAATCTTCATTTCCAAAAATATCAAATATCAAGATATCTCTACCTTTGTGAGATATTGATTAACTGCTGAGATCCCAACCTTTGGAACTTGAAGAATTTAGAGATTGATGCAATTTTCAACTAAGGAGAAAATTTCTCTATGGGTAAAAAATAGAGGGGGTTTTTATTGTGGCAAAATTAATCTACAGGGAAAGTATATTTTGACTTAATATCTGTCTACATATAGTTGCTCACTTCTTGTTCTCTGGGTATGAATGCGGACTCTGCCTCCCGGCGCAGGTGCGGCCAGCCAGGAGAGGACTACCTGGTGAGTAAACGGCAGGATGCAAGGTCATTCCCAGAGGCCAGGGCTTCGAAGGGATTGCATAGGCTTTAAGTATTATCTTTCTCATTATCCTTTCACTTATAGCAGGACCATCTATTTCTCCTTCCCTTCAAGAATTATTGTGATTCTACACTATAGGAAAGCTGCTTCCTCCTTTACAGGAAAATTATTGATATTTGTTTACTTCTTATGTACCTTTTTTTGAGAAGGATTTAAAAATGGAATTGAATCCTTTCTATATCTTATGTATTAAGCCTAGCCCCTGAATTTCCTCTTGGACTAGACATGAGGGTTTTCAAATTAAATTTTAAAGAGTTTTTTTTTAATATTTTTATTTATTTCTAGGAGAGAGAGAGAGAGACAGCGTGAGCAGGGGAGGGTCAGAGAGAGAGGGAGACACAGACTCTGAAATAGGCTCCAGGCTCTGAGCTGGCAGTCAGCACAGAGCCGGACGCGGGGCCCGAACCCACGAACCGCGAGATCATGACCTGAGCGAAAGTCGGACACTTAACCGGCTAAGCCACCCAGGCGCCCCTCAAATTAAATTTTATCTTCTGAGACAAGCAAACAGACAAACAATAAACAAGACAGAAACCCTCCCAATGACAAGACTGTAAAGGTTGGTGATAAGCAGTTAAAACACGTTATGTAGAAAGTGCCGCAGGAAAAAGAAAATAGCTAACACTTACTAGGCTCTGATTATGTACAAGGTACAGTTTTAAGCTTTTACCTGCATAAACTCACTGAATCCTTAGAACAACCCCATGGCATCCTAGAAAGGAAAGTAACTTATGCAAGGTCACAGTCAGTGATGGAAGCCAGGACACAACCACTGGCATGTTGGCCTCTGAGGTCATTAACGCTGAGTTTCAAAATACTAATCAGAGTCTTTTTGAAACAGAGGAGAAAAATTTGGAGAGATTCCATGATAAAACGACAAGATCATGAAATATGTGTGCAGGAATATCTATATGAGATATTTAAAAATTATCTAAGTAAGCTCTCTCTTCTTATAGCCAAGGCATTTAAGACAAATTGAATGTGTTGCCCCAAATCACAGGTTTACCAGTGACAGGTATTCTTCATATTTTGTTCTATTTGTTTACAAAGTGTGCAGCTGAGTACATACACATAAATATTTAATTAAATGTTAAGCAATGAGTTGTGCTATAAAGCAAAAATATTTTAGTATTCATGTAGCCAAGGCCTATTATTTTAGAATCTCACCATGTTCTTCATTATTAATCAAGCCACCAAGGCTCCTTTCCATGACATGACTGTGTGATTAAAGAAAGGAAAGTCAAAGTTTAATGTCTCCAGAATTTTAGAATGGTCCTTTCACAGAAAAACCACAGTCATAACAGCTGAAAATCTCTCAGCTGATTTATCTTTGAATTTGAAGGAGAACTGTCTCTCTAGAAAAGGTTTATGAGTAAATTTTTAAATGCTGACACTTCATTTTCAATTAATTTAAACTGTTGATTCCTAAACGACATGCTTCACATCATCCTATGTGCAGAAAACCCTGGCAAAGTTTCCTTCTTTGTGGAACTCACAATCCAATTGAAGGAGATACACGAAGACAGAGAATAGTTCCCATACAGAGGATGCTCCCCGGCAATGATGAGCACCATCACCAGACTGACATTAAAAGAAGGGGGTATAGATAGTAGATAATTGGGACTACCCAGGTGGAAATGGAATGGTTTTATTGGGCAGTGAACTCTTGAGAAGGAAGCATTGGTCAGAAGATTCTTCTTGCCTTTCACTTCAGAGAAGAGGCGTGGCTAGATGTGGACTTCATGTCTTAGGGTTCCATAGTGTTAGACCTATTCCTTGCACTTGAACCAAAACAGTCCGTGCAAGGTGGCTGTATTGTCTGATACAGAGTAGGTGTTCATCAAACATTTGTGGAATTAAAATAGCAAACACATATTCACATATACAGTTTAAATAACATGTATGACTGCTGCTTATGAGAAAGCCCCTATAAAGAGCATATTTTTGAATTCATTAGGGGTTTTTGTTAATAGTTGCCATATGTTTCATTTGAACTATATCTTCAGGAAGTGATTTAACATTTCTGGCAATAAAGCAATTAAATAGGATTTTCCTGCTGCCCATATGGGTTCGCTGTAACTTCATATTTTCTTCTTTCTTAATGGAACAAAGGGAAGTCTACTAATAACTTCCAAATGAGAGAAGAAAATCATTCGTGGTCTTGTTATTCGTCTTTGTGATATTCAAATGATAGGTTAACAATCTTTTTCTTTTATTTTTTTTAATGGTTGTACTGAACCTCTAGTAGTTCCCCACAAGTAAAGATTTTCATTTAAGTTGATCTGTTAAGGTGTTTTATAATTGAATTTTAGAAAGCCATTGAAGAGAAAGCTTTTTAGTAAAAGGGGAGAAAATCATTTTCTTTCTCTTAATGAGGTCTTTTAAAGCTGTGTGTGGGAGCTTAGACTGTGCGTGTGTCTGTTTATGCTTCTGACATGAAACATGGTTGGAGAAACTGCTGGTTTTGACATGCCTTCTGGAAATGTTGTAGACATATGTTAATTCTTTTGGGCTGCTGCTGGAATGGCTGTCTTCCAGGAGGGACCTCAGCTGGACACCTTTTAGGAAGTCACATCACCTACCCAGAAGCTGCTAACAAACAGTACTATAAGTAATAGATGTCATAACTGAATTCATTTTTGTGCGATGACAATTGAAACATTTTAGTTAATCTAATTTCTTCTTGATGCTTTCAGGTAGAAATGGAGTACGATTTTCCCTCTTTAATGTGATGTTTTTACTAATATGCCGTGTTCCTCACTTACATAAATTATTTTTTCTCTTAGTTCTTTGGAATCAGAACCAGAGAACACTATCATTAAGAAGACTCTTTGAAAGGTAACCCTTCAATCAACAGGCAGCTATGATAGACTGAAAGATCTTCTGTTCTATGAAAACATTTTTTTTTTCCCTATGGTAAACAACAAAGCACTACAGTTTATTTTGCATTTTCTCTCTTCAGAGGTTGCACTTGATTTGCATATTTTCTTAGACATGTTCACACAGAAATGTCTAGGCTATTCTGTTTTGTTCTATAGGAATTCTCTTCATTTGCCTTCTTAAATATGGCAAGAATCAGTGGCAAATAATTTATTCCTCTTCCTTAAAAACATCCACTTTTTTCCCACAAAAATATTTTGCAGACAAATTGCAAAATGGGTAATTATGTCCTTAGAAATTGCAGGAAAACATCGGTCAGTGAAGGAACAGTCTCTGTCTCACATGAGGGCACAAGAGCCTATTGTGGGCACGATGGGCAACAGGAAGAGTTAGGAGAGTCACATTTTTGGGAAGACATGAAAGACAACATAAAAGAAAAGAAGGTACATTGAAAAATGGGTTTGTTCCATCTCTTTATTTAAAGACTCTTTTGAAATCACTCCAGTCTGATATTGTCAACTAGTCAATGATTTCTATTTGCTCCCACTTGAACAAAGAAGTTCATTGAAAAGCTGTGTCTGATTGGCAATCTGATATCATCTGTTTTGGTTTACAAAGTATTTCTCTAGCTCTGACAGTCATTATTCTCTTATTAAAATTACAGGCTCTTCATAGTGAAGGGGACTTAGAGATTATTTACTTGTGTTTCCCAAACTAACTACTTCAAATACCACCTTTTCAATTTTAGTTACATATATGTATCACTTATAAATTACTTCTTTAATAAAATTTAAATATTAAATTGAAATGAATATCCTTTTTTATTTGACTCATTCTAAATAAAAATAAAACACATGAATTTATGGGTTTGAATTCTTTATTATATTATTCATAGCACACATGAAAATAAATATTAAAATTTAAAATATTTATCTCTGTATCAGCTGATGTACACCAGTAGTCTATGAAACTATGTGTCAGGAAACACTGATCTAGTTCATTCACCATGAGTTTTCCTAGAAGGATGCTGAGACCCAGAGAGATTAGTGACTTGCCTGATGTTACAGATCTTCAGTTGGTCAAATGGGGATTAGAACAGAATCTGAGTCTTTTTTTTTTTTTTTAATATTTTTTATTTATTTCTAGGAGAGAGAGAGAGAGAGAGAGAGCGCGTGAGCAGAGGAGGGTCAGAGAGAGAGGGAGTCACAGACTGAAACAGGCTCCAGGCTCTGAGCTGGCAGTCAGCACAGAGCCCGATGCGGGGCTCGAACCCACGAACCGCGAGATCATGACCTAAGCGAAAGTCGGACGCTCAACCGACTAAGCCACCCAGGCGCCCCAAACAGAATCTGAGTCTTAAAGCACTGTCTGCTATATCATTATTTATAAGACCGGTGAAGTCAAAGGTCACCAAGATTTTACCCTCTAGCATTCATAATTTCAATTTAACTTAGTTTCGGAATCATTCAATGGAAAGTCAGGTACAGTGCTAGTATGAGAACTCTTTTCAGGGTACACGTGCATGTGACCGAAGCGAAATAAATGCATGCAATTACGCAAGAAATGTAATTTATGTTGTATATCCTTATTTCCAAAAGAATTTGACATGTCTCATTTAATAAAAGTTGTCAGGCATATTGAGAAAGTGTTTTCTTCCTGGCCAAGATCACAGACTTTCACAACTGTCGCTAAAGGTTTGCAGACTGAAACCATAGCATCATCTATATTCTGTGGTATAGAAATTTGTGATCTTGGCTTGAAAGAGTTGTGTAAGTGTTTAAAGCAAAGATGAAGTTGATTCTTAAGGGATATTTTAGTGCTGATCACACCCTTGATCAGAGGTGGGATAACCTTGTCTGTCTGGATAAAAATGTTAACTTGGGCTTCTAACCTTTAAAATTTTTTTTCTTTTTCAACATACTAGCATTTCCTATATTTAAAGCTGGTGGGTTTCTCTTCAACAAAGTACAGAATCTGATTCTCATTCCATGCTCACTTTAGATAGCCAAATATTCATTTTAAGTCTGTCCAGTCCTGACAAAAGGTCTCTGGCTGTGATTTTTTTATTTGGAAACACGGCGTAAGAGAAAAGCTAATTATTCTTCTAAATTGAAAAGGGAATCATTTCTTCTGCAAGATAGATAAACAGAAAAACCCATGGCTGGGTCACACTGACTTAACTCTTCTCAGCATTTGTTGAAGTTATTAATTTTAATGCTTCTGAATTTCCAACAAATTCACTGATTAAGATATTATTTATGACAGAACTCAATATACTTTAAATATATTTTCACATTATAAATTCTTTTAAAAATGTAACAAATCACGTCTCCCTTCCCAACTTTTGTAATTATGAAAGTTCACGGCTAAATACAATGTTTAACTGAAGTTACCATTTTAGCATAATCATTTTACCTTTTACATGGCTTTATATAACTATGATAACTTATTAATCCTACTTTGTGACTTTTGCTGTAAGTTGCTCTATTTTTGTGAATTTTTTAAGTTATATATTTTAAAACATCTGATTTTATGCTCAACCTTAGTAATTATGGAAAGAGAATTGTGGCTGAAGTAGCTGAGTATGTTCATAAATTTCATTAGAAAAATTGCATTACTTCTTCCTTCTGTATGTTTGCAACTTCTTCAAAAATCAATTTGTGAGTTCTTCAAAACTATTATTTTACTGAAAAGTCTGGTGATTTGCATGTGGTAGCCATTTAGAAATACTGGTTATTCAAGGTAGCTTGTTTTTTGTTTTTTTTTTTAAAGTCTGCCTAATGAAAGTTCACAATTAAGGATCACTGTAGACATATAGACTTATTTTCAGTAAACAGGATACTTAAAATAGGTGACTTATTCAGAGTACAATTGACTCAGAATGGCTGTTTATTTTTCTTGGTGAACAATGTTAACTAGCAATTCATCTGCTCTTCAGTGGTAAACTTGAGCCCTTTCGCTCCTCTTAGATTCCTCCTAATAGATTTTTTCATTTTGTTCATATCCTAATTTTTCTATCCCGAGTCATAGTTTTTTTGCTGGTGTGCAACCCTCCTTCTCTTTGTATCTGACAGGCATTTCCAAGGCAACCAGCCAGGCTGAAATTTATTACTATAGCACTGTTTTCATACCTTTTCCCCACCCCCTTTCTGGAATGCCTAGCCATTCCTAATGTGCTCTGAGAGCCTTATCCTCTTATGCTTCATTCTAGCGAATCAGTTAACAGACAAACCTTAAGTATCCACTATATGCACAGCCCTTTACTACGTGCTGTGGTGGCACTAACTGAAATAAAAAGCTATGCTGTAAAAATACGTAATCTAACTATGAATTCAAGACTGAAAATGAAGACGGATATAGAAAATAGAGGTGGATATGAACGAGTACTAGGTTCCTTGATGTCACCAACTGGCTTTGTGGCTTCGGGCAAGTTCTAGAACTCTTTGAGCTCAGTTTCTTCATCTCTAAAAAAAAGGGTAGAAGTGATATCTACATCTCAGGGCTATTTATGAGGATTCAACGATATGCTGCACAAAGAAGATGATCATCATAGTACTTGCCCGAGAGCTCCCCAAGTGTAAAGTATTCCTTTTACTGGGTTTGTTATTATGATATAAAAAAGTAACTACTTATTTATTTTGAAATAGTGCAAAGAAGTATAGGCTGTCTGTCTCTGCTTCCTCCACTTCCTATGTCAGACTAACTTGTTTTCTCAGGTTCATTCCTCCTTTACTTATTTTTAACTATTTGTGACTATTTTCTGTGTTATTGAGAAAAAAATATTTCTACTACTTCCTGTAAGTTTTATAAAGCCCAGTTTGGAAGCTGTCATCCTCAGCCCTCACCTTTGATTTGGAGCCTGTCACGAACTGTTGCTAGATGGGTCTATTCTTGGGCCCCTTGGATGTCAACAAGTGATACTTTTCTTTTTGGGTCCTTCCACTGAGGAACAGGCTCCCAGTTCTGTGCAGCCTGGAGCAGCAGGGACTAAGGGCATAAGTGGAAACCACATGTGTATCAGAAAATGTAGAAGAGTTATCTTCTGCACTTGTGGGAGCTTTGGGTGACCTCTGAGCTGTAGGAAATGCCTGGGGCTATCACTCACATTTAACCAGAACTCTTAATGGGATTTGTCATTTATTGAATTTCTCAGAATAAAATGAATTCTATACATGATTCAGACATTATTGGATACATATAATATTGATATTGTATATTAACATAATCTTATACATATATAGTGTATATATATTAGGTATAGTATAATTGTGGTTAATAGAATAGATAAAATTATAAACGCAAATATACATTAATAATGAAGTAGCAGAAAGAGATATTAAGAACACAGTCTCATTTACTTTGCACCAAAAATAATAAAATCCTTAGGCATAAACTTAAAAGGGAGGTAAAAGACTCGTACTCTGAAAATTACAAAACACGATGAAGAAAATTGAAGATGACACAAATAAATGGAAAGGTAGTCCATGATCATGGACTGGGAAAACAAATGTTAAAATGCCCATCTATCCAAAAGAAATCTACAGATTCAATGAAATCCCTATCAAAATACCAACAGCATTTTTCACAAAACTAAAACAAATAACCCTAAAATTTGAATAGAAACACAGAAGAGTCTGAAGAGCCAAAGCAATCTTGAAAAACAACAAAACTAGAGGTATCACAATCCTAGATTTCAAGATATACTACAAAGATGCAGTAATCAGAAGAGTGTGGCACTGGAACAAAAATAGACACACAGATCAATAAAACAAAATAGCTCAGAAATAAACCCAGGATTATATGGTCAATTAACCTTTGACAAAGGAGACAAGAATATGCAATGGGGAAAAGACAGTTTCGTCAATAAACAGTGCTGGGAAAACTGGACAACTATATGCAAAAGAATAAAACTAGACTACTTTCTTGCACCATACACAAAAATTAAGTGAATGAAGGACTTAAGTTTGAGACCTGATATCATAAAAATTTAGAAGAGAGCACAGGCAGTAATCTCTCTGGCATGGTCAGTAGCAATATTTTTCTAGATACGTCTCCCCAGGCAAGGGAAACAAAAGCAAAAATAAACTATTGGGACTACAGCAATATAAAAAGCTTCTTCACAGCAAAGGAAATAAACAAAACTAAAAGTCAAGCTACTGAATTGGAGAAGATATTTACAAGTGAAATATCCTTTAAAAAATTTTTAATGTTTATTTATATTTGAAAGAAAGAGAGAGAAAGACAGAGAGCAAGCAGGGGAGGGGTAGAGAGAGAGGGAGACAGAATCCAAAGCAGGATTCAGGTTCTGAGGTGTCAGTACACATGAGGCTTGAACCCACAAACCAGGAGATCATGACCTGAGCTGAAGATGGACGCTTGAATGACTAAGCCATCCAGGTACCACTACAAATGAAATATCTAATAAATAATTAATATACAAAATACATAATGAATGTACATAACTCAACTCTAACAAAATAAGTAATCCAATTAAAAAAAGGCAGAAGACATGAACACACATTTCTGCAAAGAAGATATACAGATGTCCAAAAGATGCATGAAAAGATGTTCAACATCACTCATCATCAGGGAAATACAAATCAAAACCATAATGAGATATTACCTCACACCTGTCAGAATGGCTAGAATCAAAAACACAAGAAACAACAAGTGTTAGAGAGGATGCGGAGAAAAAGGAACCCTCTTGCAGTGTCGGAATGCAGATGGTGGAGCCACTGTGGAAAACAGCATGAAGGTTCCTCAAAAAACTAAAAATAGAATTATCATACGATCCAGTAATTCCACTACTGGGTATTTATCTAAAGAATATGAAAACACTAATTTACAATGATATACTTACCTCTATGTCTACTGCAGCATTGTTTACAATAACCAATTATGAAAGCAGTCAAAGTGTCCATCAAATGAATGGATAAAGAAGATGAGGTGTGTACACACACACACACACACACACACACACACACAGGACTATTACTCAGCCATAAAAATGAGTGAAAACTTGCCATATGCAACAACATAAATGGATCCAGAGGGTAGAATGTTAAGTGAAATAAGTCAGTCAGAAAAAGACAAATACCATATGATTTTACTCGTATGTGGAATTCAAGAAACAAATGTACAAAGAAAAAAGGAGACAAACAAAAATGCAGACTCTTATCTATAGAGAACTGATGATTATGAGAGGGGAGGTAGGTGGGAGATGAGTGAACCAGTGTAGGGGATTAGGAGTATAATTACTGTGATCAGCACTGAGTAAGGTATAGAATTGTTAAATCACTATAATGTACACTTGAAACTAATATAACACTGTATTAATTATACTCTGTTAATTATACTGGAATTAAAAAAGGTATAGAGGCAAAGTATTTGTTAATGATTTAACATACTATATGTTAAATATACTATGCGTATAATATCTAGCTTATAAAAAAATAATCTGCATTATGAATTTATGAGTTTGTTGTATTTTAACTTATTATCTTAGAAAGGTGACAGATAAAGAAGTATTTCTCTTACACCCACCTTGACCAGGTTATTACTATCAGTTATATTCCAATATAGGTTTATATTTATTTCAATAATTCAATGTCTACATGTTCCCATGTATCACCCCAAATTTTCTAATATTCTCACAATTTCATACCTTCCAACTTAAAAAAAGCCTTTGGCAGAACTAAACTTTTGATAGAAACTCAAAACATATATCCCTAAGTCATAACTGCACAAAGAATACAGATTAAAACTACTTAAATGATATACATAAATCTTTTTATGACAAATTATAACTTTGTTCACTGAATTGGAATTTGCTCTTATCAAATATTACTTCATGTAAGTGGGCTCTTGGCTGGAGGCCAGAAACATTTTTGTTATAGGAAGATATTTATTGTAGTGGTACTCACTAAAAAATATGATTTGAAATATCTATTTTATATGTGCTATAAACCAGAGCCCTGAGTGAGGCCAAGAATCCACTAAATGTGACTGGGACCTAAGGAGGAAATTTAGAGTGACAGAGGACTAATAGAAACTGAAAAAAAAAAAAAAAAAAAAAATCACCAACCTGAAACTAGTATTACACTGTATTCTAACTGGAATTTAAATAAAGTATCCTCTTAACACACAATCTAGCAATTACATTTTGAAATGAGGATACTAATCAAATAATACCCAAATGTTCAATGTTTTGAAGCCGTAAATTGTATGAGCATTGAGATATTTAAACATGTTCTGCTCTTTGAGGATGCACACTTAGGCAGAAGAGGTATCTGTTAGCATTTCTTAGGTAAACGCCTGAATTAAGTCATAAAATGTAAGAGGGGTCTGCCCTATGAGGAACAAAGAGGGCTTAATTTAGGTAAACACATTATGTACAGGTCTTTCAATTTCCAGCTCTTGATAACATGATAAATATTTTAGGACCTTTCTTCTCAAATCACAAGGTCTTGGAGCCCAACTCAATTTCTTTTACCATGCCGGTGACTCGAATCCCCTCCTTTGTGGGAAAGTTTCCATTTGGCCTTCCAGATTTCCTTTCTACTCTGTGCAGAAGTCTGACCTGGATGGGAAGGGGCACCATATGCTCTGCTTTTCCTGGGATAGTCCTGGTTTACATGGGCATCCTGGTCAGTTTCGCATTTGTCTGAGAATGTTCCTTTTAAAAACAAACAAACAAACTAGACTTTATTCTTTAGGACAGTTTTAGTTTCACAACAAAATTGAGCAGAAGGTACAGAGACTGCATCTGTACCCGGTGCCCGCACACATACGCAGCCTCCCCCCATTATCGAGAACCTCCACAGGGTGGTACATCTGGTGTATTTGTTATCTGGCTGGCACACCTTGATCACTCAAAGTCCATAGCTTACATCAGAGTTCACTCTTGGTGTTGTATATTCTATGGATTTGGACAAAAACATATGACACGGATCTACCAGTAAAGAATCACACAGGATGGTTTTATTGCTCTTAAAGTCCTCTGTGCTCTGACTATTCATCTCGCCCTCTCCCCAACCCCTGGTGACCACTGATCTTTTTACTGTCTCTAGAATATCATACACCTGGAACCATAGAGGAAGAAGCCCTTTCTGGTTGTTGTTTTTCACTTAGTAATTTGCACTTAAGTTTCCTCCATGACCTTTGCGTGGCTTGATAGCTCATTTCTTCTTAGTGCTGAATAATATTCCATTGTCTGGATATACCAGTTTATGTATCCATTTACCTACCGAAGGACATCTCGGATGCTTCCAGGTTTTGACAATTAATTATGAATAATGCTCCTATAAGCATTTGTGTGTAGGTTTTTTGTGTGGACACTAGTTTTGAACTCCTTTGGAGTTTATAACTTTACAAGTAAAGAGTGTAATTGCTAGACTGTATGGTAAGAGTATACTTGGTTTTGGAGTGCTATTTTTAAAAAATGTATATTTATTTATTTTTGAGAGAGAGACAGAGCATGAGCAGGGGAAGAAACAGAGAGAGAGGGAGACACAGAATCCAAACCAGGCTCCAGGCTCTGAGCTGTTAGCAAGAGAGCCCGACGCAGGCTCAAACCCACAAACCATGAGATCATGACCTGAGCTGAAGTCGGACCCATAACAGACTGAGCCACCCAGGCACCCCTGGAGTGTTGTTTTTTAATGATATAAAATTATGAATTAATTAAAAAATTATGAATTAATTAAAAATTATGAATTAATATAGGTTTGGGCATGTCTGACTTTCTGGCTTCTATAATCCTGTCTAGTAGTGTGTGATATGCATGTGCAGAGAACAAAGTTCTCACTTTGATATATGGTTACATCTGAAAGACGACTAGTGATAAAAAACCTTCCTGCCTGGCCCTTTTCAGATGCAATCTAACAAGCACCTGCCACTCAAGAACAGCACACAGGCTGCTTGCTGGTTTAACAAAGTGCACTCAGACACAAGTGGCTAGGGACGGCTCAATCCTGACTTCAGGTGATGATGGAACTCTCTCACTACCACCCTACTCGTCACTTGGTTTACAGTCAGTTGTAGTCTGGTGCCTGCCGCGGTCTGCAGTATACACAGAGCCTGATGGGGGAGGAGGGAAACATGGGTTAGGTATATGTGAAATATGCATATGTGAAATATGTGGGGAAATGGAGTTGGAGCAGTCCTGCCATAGAGTGTATATAGTAGTCGGGGCATTCTTGTTACAGTGGTCTCATCATTTAATGTATAGTATAAACATCGGCAAGAGTTATGTATTTATTGGGTAGCATTTTTTTGCAGTAATTATAATTAATTTAAACAACTCCTTCTACTCTCAAAAGCATCCTAGCTCAGATGATAACTTATATGGAAACATTTTATATGGATTCCATCAATAGGGTCTCATTCCTCATAATGTCCAGGTAGGTTAGGCCTCTGGGGATCCCCAGTAATGGCTATAAGGGTGTGATATTGTGATTTATAAAGAGAAATATACATTTCATCTTCTATCTTGTGTCTGGCACAGAGCTTCTACTCTGTGTACTCTATGTACTGAAGTCTCCGTAAAGCCCCAAAAAATTGTGTTCAGAGAGCTTCTGGGCTGGTGGACCTGTGGCGACGTGGGTAGAGATGTGGGTAGAGAGGGCAGGAAGCGCCACACTCTTTCCCCATGCCTTGCCTTGTGCATTTCACCTCTCTGGCTGTCCGTGAGGTATGTCCTTGTATAATAAACCACTAGTCTAGTAAGTAAAATGTTTGGCTCAGTTCTATGAGCTACTCTAACAAACTGATTGAACCAAGGCAGTGGGTCATTGGAACTTCTGATCTATAGATAGCTGGTCTGAAGCACAGGCAATAACCCGGGCTTGCAACTAGCATCTGAAGTGGGAAGGGAAAGGGCAGTCTTGAGTGACTGAATCCTTAACATGTGGGATCTACCTTTTGGTAGATAGTGTCATAATTGAGTTAAATTCTAAGACACCCAGCTGGTGTTCACAGAATTGCATGGGCAGGGAAAAGTTGAGGAGAAAAGAAAGAAGGTTGAGAAAAAGAAAAGTCAGAGAGGGAGGCTACAGTCAAGAAACAGTCAGAGTAATCAGAAAGGTCACCATTTTGTGAATAAATTGATGAAATGATAGCAAAATGCTTCAGTGACACAGGCAATGCCTATTAAGAGGTAACACTCACTCAGTGCCCACTCTTATTCCAGCCACTTTTCTAAGCAGCTGGCAAATATTAACTATTATAATATTAATAACTACCTTATGAAGGGAGTACTGTCATTATTCCGTTTTATATAAGAGGCAATCACATAGAGACAAGGTAACTTACTGCCCAAGGTCTCACCTTTTGCAAATGGTGAAGCCAAGAATTTAATGCAGATTAAAAACACAGATTAAGTTCATGTTCTTAACCCCAACTCTACACAGCCTTTCTAGACTGAAATATTACTTTTTTCTGTAAATACCTTCTACCATAGATAGCAAGAGAAAAAAACAGATGAGAAACCAGAGATATTTGTATTGTTTTTAATTACTGTGAAATAAAAACTTAACTGGAATGGGAGTATAAAGGAGTGATTGAACATTCATCATAGTTGAGATGCCGACCAGGGGGTGCCATGAATTTCAGCGAAGCAGGGGATCCTAGCACAAAGTGAAACACAAAGCGAAACACAAAGCCCTGGTGCTTTTTCCCTTTTCTACAGGTCAGTCCTGGGTGGTTGCCCACCCCCCATCCCCTCCCCCATCTTTCCCAAGCAGACATTACTGGTTAAGAGTACACTTGCTGGAGTAAAAGGAGAAGTCACTTGATTTTTATGACCACACTAGAAAATGTTTATACACTTTCACAAGACAGATTGAATGCTCTGCAGTTTAACCTCATGGGATGTTTCCAAAGAAACACAACGAAGTGAGGTTCACTCCATAGCTGTGCACTGCAAGGAGCACTCTCAATGCAGCTAGCTTTTGTAGACCTGGAGTTTTTTCATTAATCATCAGTGAGGCTAAAGTGCTGATTCATACCTATAATGGTTATACCTTTCATCAAGGTCAAAAGTAATTTGTTTAGTGGCTGTTTCATTTACAAAGAGTATTTATGATTACAGGCACATCAACAAAATGAAAAACATTCTTCCAAAGTGAAAGTGATGCGGGAAGCATATGATGGACACCTGACCCTAAAGAGTAATCCTGTATGATAAATGCCCCCAGTGGCAAACACTATCCAGTCACTGTTCGCCTCCCCAGCACATTCCTCTCAGCATCTTCTCCAGGCTGTTGCTTAATTCTGAGACTTGATAATTAGGGCTGACAAAAAGCTGGTTTGTGTTTCATTCATATTGAATGACTTCTAGTTCTAAATATCAGCAAGATACTACTTTATTACCTTAAACTGTGTCCTGATCGCATTTGGGATTTATAGCCTCCTTGGGATTTCTGCTATCCATGAAATGGGTTAAAAATGTGCCCTGTGGTTCAGTCAGTTAAGTGTCCGACATCAGCTCAGTTTGTGGGTTCAAGCCCCACGTCAAGCCCCACATGATCTCACAGTTTGTGGGTTCAAGTCCCACATCAGGCTCTGTGCTGACAGCTCAGAGCCTGGAGTCTGCTTCAGATTCTATGTCTTCCTCTCTCTCTGCCTCTCTCATGCTCATGCTCTGTCTCTCTCTGTTTCTTAATAAAAAATAAATGTTAAAAATTTTTCTTAAAAATGTGCCCTATCTTTGCTTTGACTTCTCTTGGGGTAATTCTTACCTTTTGTATTGGGTGCAACTTTGTCCAACGATCTACTTTTTTTTGTAGTTATCAAAAGAAAATATTTGGTAGCACATTTTAAAATAAAATATATGAAAATAATGTCACATATTCCCCGTTTAAGGATTCTAATACAGCAGGATCCCAATTCACTGATATCAATCCAATAACTTAAAATGCAAAATCTTGTAGTAGTAAAGAATCACACATTTTTTTTGACTAGTCCATTTATTCATCTATATGTTTAACAGGGAAATAGTCAATAAAGATACTAGACGTTATAAAGCGATTCCAAAGTAATATGTACCTAGGCAGTTTTGTGCATTTTAGCAACAAATAGAATGTTCCATCTGTAATGAGGTTCTTTCCTCTTTTCAATTAATCTCTGTCTTTTCTATAGGCAGTTACTGTTACATAAGCCCTGAGTCAGGGGGATAATTCATCTAGTTTTCAGGAAATTCCCTTCCTTTTTTTTTTTTTTTGACAAGAAACAAACATATAAATTGGCTTTTTAAAAAAAATGTTTTATTTATTTTTGAGACAGAAGGAGACGAAGCATGAGTGGGGGAGGAGCAGAGAGAGGGAGAGACACAGAAACTGAAGCAGGCTCCAGGCTCTGAGCTGTCAGCACAGAGCCCGATGTGGGGCTCGAACCCACAAACTGTGGGATCATGACCTGACACTTAACCAACTGAGCCACCCAGGCGCCCCCATATAAATTGGCTTTTAAAAGTGGCTGTTATGGGGTGCCTGGGTGGCTCAGTCAGTTAAGCCTCTGACGACTTCAGCTCAGGTCACGATCTCACAGCTTCAAGCCCCGCGTTGGGCTCTGTGCTGATCTGAAGCCTGCTTTGGAATGTGTGTCTCCCTCTCTCTCTGCCCCTCCCCAGCTCATGCTCTGTCTCTCTCTATCTCTAAAAAATAAACAAACATTAAAAAAAAAAGTGGCTGTTATTTGTAGGCTCTCCAATAGTGATTCACACCAAATCCACACGGTCCAGATGAAAGAGGTGACTTATGTAAGAATTTAGTAAATGTGCTATATTCTCTGGTAAGCCTATTTTTAATTCGCACAGCCTTTTTCTTTAGTATTTGGGTCAAAATTCCATTAATGAAAGGTATTTTTCCAGATATCCTCCACTTTAGGAAACCTGAGTACTAGAGACTTAAGGATTTATTGAAGTAGGCCTGACAAATATTTTGATTCAAAAGCATGTTTTCCACTGGGATTTTGAACATGTGTTTTTTTTTTCCAAGAACTACAGTGAATTTCTTTATAATGAACAAAATTCTGAATATAAAATAAAACAAATTGCTTTTATTAAATCCTTTAATTTCTTTTTTAAAAAATTTTATTTATATTTGAGAGAGAGAGAGAGACAGCATGAGCAGGGTAGGGTCAGAAAGAGAGGGAGACACAGAATTTGAAGCAGGCCCCAGGCTCTGAGCTAGTTGTCAGCACAGAGTCCGATGCGGGGCTCGAACCCACGAACCTGGAGATCATGACCTGAGCTGAAGTTGGACGCTTAACCAACTGAGCCACCCAGGCGCCCCAAATCCTTTAATTTCTTAATCAGAACATTACAGGTATTATCTACTGGATATTTTAACTGGTATCCACTGCTACTGAATACCCTCAATCATTTTGCTTTGAAAGGCAGCAATACGTTAGTTGCTAAAATAAACAGATAATAGTCTAATTGTTGTGGTTAATGTTTGGAAGCTTTTTGTTCTACTTAAAAGGCAAGCATCATGAGGGCAAGCACTATAGTATTTTTATCTATTAAATCCCCTATAAAACTTTTTTACTATGTTTCTTGTCTGTCTATACCACCTTTAAAGCTTTCTAACATTCATAAACTGTTAATATTGAGTTGATATTAACTTGAATTTCATATAGACCTGGACATTTTAACATATAATTAAACCCCAAAGAATTTGCAATAGGTATCTAGGGACTTCAGACATTGTCCTATAGCCTTAAGAAACTGATGAATGGATCAAGAAGATATGGTTTATATATACAATGGAATACTACATGGCAATGAGAAAGAATGAAATCTGGCCATGTGTAGCAACGTGGATGGAACTCGAGGGTATTATGCTAAGTGAAATAAATCAGGCAGAGAAGGACAGATACCATATGTTTTCACTCATTTGTGGAACAAGAGAAACTGAACGGAGGTCCATGGGGGAGGGAAAGGGAAAAAATAGTTAAGGAGAGGGAGGGAGGCAAACCATAAGAGACTCTTATATACTGGGAACAAATTGAGGGTTGATGGGGGTCGGGGAGAGCGGAAAGGGGGTGATGGGCATGGAGGAGGCCACTTGGGATGAGCACTGGGTGTTATATGGAAACCAACTTGTCTATAAACTATAAAAAAAAAAAGAAAAAGAAGAAGGGTAAACACTTTAGGGGCTCCTGGTTGGCTCAGTCAGTTAAGCGTCAAAATGCTGATTTTGCCTTAGGTCATGATCTCACCTTTGTGGGACTGGGCCTCCCACTGGGATCTGCGCTGACAGCACAGAGCCTCTTAGGATCCTCTCCCTCCTTCTCTCTCTGCCCCCACAGTCCTTCCCCACTCTAGTGCAAACACTCTTTCTCTCAAAATAAACTTTAATTTTTAAGAATTTTTGTTTTATTTTTGAGAAAGTACAAGCAGGAGAGGGTCAAAGAGAGAGAGGCAGACAGAAGATATGAAGTGGGCTCTGTGCTAACAACAGTGAGCCTGACGCAGGGCTCAAACTCGTGAACAGTGAGATCATGACCTGAGCCGAAGTCCGACGCTCAACCAACTGAGCCAAGCAGGTGCCCCAAATAAACTCTTTTAAAAAAAGGTTAAATACTTTAGATCATAGTTTTCTTATTTTTAAAGTTTTAGCTTATCTTTAAAGTTCCAAGTTTTAAATAATTCTTAATTTGTGCTGAAGTGTCTGTTTCTCTTGGGAATGTCTGTTAGTAAAATACTTAGCCAAACTGAAACCATATGAGCTCTAGGACGTACTATTTCTTAACTGCATAGAGATGGCATTACCCACAGAATTTACTGTGATGGTTTTAATATATGCCCACAAATTCTTTGACACTCCTCTCTTTAAAAGGTAGAGGCTCATTTCTCTCCCTGAGGATGGCTGAAATAACACTGTGTGACTTCTGACGTTGTGTCATAAGACGTGATACAGCTTCTTCCTTGCTTTCTTTCTTGGATGGCTTGCACTGGGGTAAGCTAGCTCCCAAGTCACGAGGACACTCAGGTTGCCCTACATGTTTATATGGCAAGAAATGGAGTCCTCCTGCCAAGAGTCAAGTGATTCTTATCAGAAACACATTCTCCTACCTAGTGACCCCTTTAGACATCTGAAGTGTAACCTCATGAGATGCTAAGCTAGAAACAACTAAGCTGCTCCTGAATTTCTGACACACAGGTGTGAGATTATAAATGTTCACTGTTATTTTACTTTGGCATATTTGGGGGTAATTTGTTATGCAGCAATATATAATACACTTACCAATACACTTAAATGAGGAGCTTTTGTAAATATCAACAAAACTGCAGCTAAACTAAAATTCATCTTATTTCTTAGGGAACTAGGTTTTTAAAACCTCCTTAAAAAATACTGTTTCATGTTCAAAGATACTAATATACTGTTAATATAAAAAATCACAAGTGTCCCCTGCTACAATTAAGTAGTCTTTCCTTTGGTGGCAGATCTAATGAAAATGGGTAGAAAGGTGAACTCTCTTCTTCATTATTATTCTGCCTTTATTCTTTGCAGTTAACCTTTCTGCTTGGATTGATGGTCATCACGTCTTAATTTGTGTTTATTGAGCTCCCCTGTGTATTTCAAGTCAAATTAGGAGCCATATAGCATAATAAAAATTAATTTCTCTTCCTAAAGAACTTAAGACTTTCAACAAAGAATGACGTGGGAATACAGTTAGGCATATGGTATTCATAACAATAATGATATACATAGAGGGATGCCTGGGTGGCTCAGTCGGTTGAGTGTCCGACTTCGGCTCAGGTCATGATCTCACAGTTTGTGGGTTCGAGCCCCACGTCAGTCTCTGTGCTGAAAGCTCGGAGCCTGGAGCCTGCTTCGGAATCTGTGTCTCCTTCTCTCTCTTGACCTTCTGCTGCTCACGCTGTCTCTCTCTCTCTCAGAAATAAATTAAAAAAAACATTAAAAAAATAATGATATACATAGAGATAAGGTAATGCAACAGAAGGAATACCTCATTGTAACTGAATTTTCCAATATATAGTGTCTTATTTAATCCTCCCAGTAATATTATGAGGCAAAAAATAAGCATTTCACTAGTTATTATTATTTTTCTTGAAAATAAATATTTTTCTGCTTATACATGTATTTGAGAGACTTAGATAATACGGACAGATACTCTCATGCAGAGTTGGTGTAAATCATGCAACAAGCTGGCTTAAGAATTATGTGATGTAGTTCATGCATTTAATTCAATGCATTTAATTCTGTGGCTTCATTAGAACCTACCAGGAGGTACCATTGAGCACAATAAGGCCAAGTCTGTTACCTGACAACAATGAATACAGAGTCTGATATATCAGATTAATTTTTAATCCCATATTAGAGAGAGGCTGGCCATTTTTAAAAGTTTTGTTGTTTTTGCTGTTGTAGTTTTACCTTTTAGAACACCATGTTGTTGCAGATCTTTCTCAAATGTGCTAACAAAGGGACTCTCCAGAAATACCACAGAAAGCCAACTGAAGATTTTTAGTCACTCATATTATTGAGGAACGTGTAGTATATACGTCTCTAGGGCAATTCTTTAAAATAATTTTAAAATAAGCTCTAACTTATTTAGGCAATAGGATATAGCTTTCCTTTTCTTTTCTGTGTTAATCTGAGTAAGCTCTTAGCTTCCAAACCAAATTCAAACCATGTACTTTTACTTATGAAATTAAAATTGGAAGATTTTTTTTTTCAGATTAGAGTCTTATTCCATATCGGGCCATTTTACTAAACTTGAAAATTTGGAATTTAAACCAACCAAATGCAATTACGATTGTGTTTTTCTTGATGAATCTCAGAGGTGTTACGTTTGTATGTGTAGTGTGTGTGTGTGTTTAAGGCAACTGTTAGAGTATCAAATAGTCTTTTACAACAGTTTGGTGATGTTGTATAAGGACTATTTACCATAAAATCACTTGAATTCAAATGACTGATCTATTTAAACATCAGATGCTAAAAACTGTTCCTAATTTCTTGAACTTACATATATAAATGAACTACGTAGAAAACAGACAACTAAAGTACTGAGGGTGAGGATCATAACAGAATTTTTTGTTTTGTTTTTTAGAATCCTGTAGCTTATAACAATTATTTTATAAAACAACTGGGGAGAAAAACAAGAGACATCTCAGAAGCTGGTTACTCTTGGGATTTTGCTGGTGGAGTTTGTTCAGAGCCCTAAAGCCTGGAGAGAAGCAGGAGTGAGGTTAATGAACTTGGCTTTCAGACCACAGCCCGTCCCTTGAGGAGACTGTTGGGTTATTTCACATATGGCAAGGAGGGATAATGTGATACATAGGAATTTTTTTTCTTGCTTCCAACAGTCATACTAAATTGCACAATACTTTATAGCATGTCTCAAATACTTAAACATATTCTGGGATAATAATTTTATACACACACAAAGAAAATCTCAGAAGGCCATAAATGTTGCTCTGCTACATAAAAGAAGCCTGACCTGAGGCTTGATCATAAGGTAGAGACGTAAATGAAGCAGGCTGTCACTGAATAATTCTCAGTAAATAATTGGTCTTCCATGTCAAGACAAACAGCTGCTGGAACTCTTTGGAAAATGCTAAAGAAATTTAAGAATTCATACTGAAAGGACTTTTGGCATTATCACATATGATGGTCAGAACTGAATATTCTCTGGGAAAGGTAAACACTAAGAGAAACTGTCTTCTTGTATCATGTTTTAAAACATGCAGTGGTTTATATTTATTCCAATTTAAAGTTTAAAAAAATGACTCTATCAACCACTTAAGACTCAGTACTGCAAGATACTGAAGAGGATATTAAAAATTATGAAGTACAATTAATAGTCTCGGTGAACTTGAGATTTAAGAGAGAAAAATTTCACTAAGGATTTAAGAAACTGAGAGGTGATATTTTCAGTAATGAGTCAGGAAACTGAGAAGGTCCAGCTTTTTACTTAAGAAAGGTTTGCCTACACTTAGACTACTTAAATTTTTTTTTAAGTTTATTTATTTAGAGAGAGAGGGAGAGGGAGACGGGGGGGGGAGAGAGAGAGAGAGAGAGAGAGAGGAAATACAGGAGGGGCAGAGAGAGAGGGAGAGAGAGAATCCCAAGCAGGCTTTGCACTGTCGTTGCAGAGCCGGATGCAGAGCTCGAACTCTCAAACCGTGAGATCATGACCAGAGCCATTTCGAAATCAAGAGTCGGATGCTTAACCGAGCCAGGTGTCCCTCAACCAGACACTTTTAAACTGTTGACTGCAGCAACATGGAAGTCAGGCAAGAGACGTCTGAGCTAGTAATATTTCCTGGGGCCTGAAGCTAGGGAGATGAGGCCCCATGATGTGAGACTGTGTCATATGGAGTGACTAGGCCTGGGGCTGGACACTGGTCTCTAGGGGCTGAGTCAAGAAGAAGCCAGTAGAGCACACTGGCCAGGACCAGTCAGAGCAGAGAGAAATCAAAAGGCTTTGACGTCACACTGTCTGAAAGAAGGGATTTCTGAACTGAGCAAAGCATTCCAGAAAACGGAGGGATGCTGTAAGATGAGAAGGAAAATGTGATCATTTGATATTGCAGCACAGAAGTCAAGGAAGTTTCTGGAAAAATCAGTAAGGGTAGATTTGGAAACCTGGTAGGGGCGGGAAGACGGATTAGAGTGAGTTGAAGAGCAAGGGTGGTAAGGAAGCCAAGATATTTGTCAGCTGAATCAATGGTCCAGACATGGATTCATCCAATTCAAGTTTAAACAGATATTATGCAAGAGGCATCTTGGCCCTGGGGAAAAGGTGAAGAATAAGATTCCCACCTTGGAGTGGCTCATTACAGTCTAGATGGGGAGACATGCAGGTAAACACCTCCTTTCTCCCCTCTCCTAGACTTTCCACAAACAAGTATGACTTCCTGGACATGTGACTATCTGCCAGCCTTGCATAGATTCCCCATTTTTTCAAATCAAGACACACATAAAAATTATAATATTGGTACAGATCCTTAGGTTTAATTAGAAGGACTCCTCAAAGGTAGGTCAGTATCCTGGAGAAACTAATCCCTGTCCTTGGCTCCAGCCTGCAGGATAAACAGAATCCCAGTCTTCCCCAGACTGATCGAGCCTATTATCACCTCAACCTAGGTGTGGTCAGTTCTATTCATATCTAGGTTCTTTCCATCAAAATGACAGTTCAAGAGGCCCAGGGGAAACAAAAATCTTGCAGAAATAAAGATTTTCTACTCAATTTTTGGAGGGCCTGATTTTTGAGTATTTTATGATTAGGAAATAGTACCACTACTAATGTAAAATCTATCTGATCTACATTATTATTTATAAGTCTTTTTTGCATACTTTTGTTATATATTTATTATGTAACATACTTCTCCAACTAAACTCTAAGATCCCTCAGTATGGGACCTATGAATATATTTTCTTTCTTTTTGTTCTCCCTGTGCCAATGTAGTCTTTCATGTTGTAAGTAATGCTTGTTGATTAATAGGTACATAGATATGCGAAGTCCACATATGATGCCCACGCTTTGTGGTACAAAAGAAAGGCTTTATTGCCCAATGCTTAAAATCAAGACTGATTTTTTGCCTTTGGCTAGTAGACTCATCTGATACTGAAAGAAGCTGGCAAAATCTGGCTGAGGTAGAGCTTTAGAAGACCATATACACAAATTCTGTTTATTGATTATTCGATATTTAACTCAATACTTG
Source organism: Hyaena hyaena (assembly GCF_003009895.1). Lineage (NCBI taxonomy): Eukaryota > Metazoa > Chordata > Mammalia > Carnivora > Hyaenidae > Hyaena > Hyaena hyaena. The sequence goes on along the minus strand of NW_024080648.1, from coordinate 3,373,118 downwards.
TGAAAGGCCTACTCACTCAAAGGTGTATTAGGTCTGTGCCTTTTTTTCCTTTAGTAGAATGCTGCATATCCTGTGAGCTCTGAGCAAACATTAACTATAGGTAATAGTTCTGAGGCCAACACTTTCAAACCAGTTACCAGCTCCCTTTCTCCAGGTCTCTTTTGCTAAAATGAGGTCCTTTCTATTGTGCGGCCGTGATGTTTCTGCATCCTGTTTACAGGCCCCAGATCGTGGGTGTGTGACAACACAGGGGAAGAGTGGAAGAAGGGACGGTCTAGTCAGGGGTTAGGATTACACACATCTGCCTCTCCTCACTATACATTTTTAAAATTTTTGTTTGGTTTGCTTGTTTAACTTTTCTTCAGACTCTCTGTGGCACAACAGCTGAAAACAACTGTTCAGAGTGACTTTCCTCACATGCACAGTGTCATGAGCATGGGCACAACTCAGCTTTATAGATGGGGTTTCCTCTCTCTGAGAAATGTTTACACACCTGAAATTAGGTTAAAATGAACACAAAAGATAGATATGAAAAGTATAGATAAGATGAAGACAATGCCCAAAGGGGCTAAAAATAAGCCTCAAGGATACATGAGCCAGTAGGAAAGAAGCTCACTCACTCATTTATGACTCACTCTCAGCCAGGTTCCTCTGGCCACAGAGATTTCAGTGGATTCCTGGCCTCTATTATACCAGCTTCCCAGTAAACAGATTCTCACGTTGGTTATATTAGGAATTACATGAATTATATGGATCAATGGCTTGTAAATAAGCTTAAACTTTTAATTTTTTTATTTTTTAAATTTAATTTTTAATTTTTATTATTTCGTTAAGTACCAAATTGTTCTTTTTCTACTGGCAAGTACCTAGTTTAGTTTTAGCTTAAAAGTATTTATAAACAACAGAAGATAACCCAAGTGGCATTTACTTCTCTGAGTCAACCCTAATTCTGAAGCATAATTTTTAATAAAAATGAGTTTTTACAGCAATAAAAAAAGTCAATATTAAAATATTTTTTAATATTTATTTAATTTTGAGAGACAGAGGGATGGAGAAGTGTGGGAGGGGCAGAGAGGGGGAGACACAGAATCTGAAGAAGGCTGCAGGCTCTGAGCTGCCAGCAGAGAACCCCATGCGGGGCCCATGAATGGTGAGATCATGACCTGAGCTGATGGCACAATCTTAACTGACTAAACCACCCAGGTGCCCATCTCTCTCAATAATTTAAACTGAGGCCTTCTGAGTGCTGGTTACCTTTTTAAAAGGACACTTTCTTTGCTTTCATGGGGAAAATAACAATTGATAGGAGAGAAAAGATGACTCTCCCGTGGGTGGCAATTCCAATTTGTAGGATCCCTTTTTGCTCAGAGATTTGATCAGTGCCATGATGCCATGCTCTGATGCATGAAGCACAAATTCTAAGCATTATAGTATGTTAAGAATCTGACTCTGTAAATGGTGACAGTCTAAAGAAGGTTGAGAATAAAGCATGTGCAAACTGAGGACCTGTTAAAGAGGATTCATATTGTTTTGTTAAAACACCTTCTGCTTTGGAAGATCAAGAGGAGAAAAAGCAAAATTTGTTGCTTGGCTAAGTTCTGTTTACTATAGAACATTTTCAAATTTAAAATGTCTGTGTCCTAATTCAGAAAGGATGCAGACAGAAACATCAACCACCCCCGAAACCAAAAAAAAAAAAAAAAATTACATAAACCCTAAAACTCAGGATGTTCCACTTTCTGTTTAAAAAAGCAACCCATTTTGTGAAATTTCTGATATTTCAGAAGCACAAATATTTTTCCATACCAAAAAGAGTAAAATATTGATATTGGCATCAAGTCAGGCCTTGCTCCTTGTTTTAAGTGGTTTTAATATTCTCCTTCCTGTGCCTTATTCCTTTTTGTTAGTCTGTTCCTTGACATAATGCATGGAGAATGTGGCCATTGTACAGTAACTTCTGAGGATGAAGACTCAAACCATGATGGGTTGACATCAGCCTCCATTAAACAACAAAAATTGTTTTAAACCGTGGAGTTAGCTTTAACATTTTTAATGACCTCTAAGTCACACACAGTAAAACCTTGATTGACCAGAATGTTTTGGAAACAGAACATAGATTGCATTTTTTTCTTCAATGTAGCTTTAAAAAAGAAAATGTTTCTTTTCACAAAAGAAAATGTTAATTTCAACCATTGTTGAAAACTCTTGTAAAGTGGATTGGGATATTTTCCTCCCTTAGCAAATAAAGCTTCATTGGCACAATGCAACCTTTTTTTAAAGACTTAGGTTTACGCAGTTTCCAAGGATCTAAGTTTCCAGGGATCTAAATTTCCAAGGATCTAAGTTTCCAAGGATCTAAGCTGCATACCCCCTCCCTCCTAGTTTCAAGAGCATATGTGAAAGCCACAGGGCTGGCGGGGCACACACAGAATACCGTGGAAGCTATTCGAAACAGTAAACATAGGTGATCCTCTTGGGTTTGCCTTTTCTCTGAGGAGTAAATTATGGATTACTTGACTCAACCTATCAATTATCCCGGGTTAATTGATATTTCATGGAATTAAGATAGTTTATTTAAAATAACATATTTAAATATGATCTTTTCGGAATTATATCGAGTCTCTAGTGAAACGAATGTGTAAGGTGGACTGCTGTGATTCTGCAATCTGTCCAGAAGTTTACAAGAATGAGATCTCTGCATATCATCTTGAAGGCAGAGGAATGGATTAAATCACCTCTATAGAATTTCTATAGCACTGGGATTTTGGAAAAGTTATTTAAGTAAAATAACTAACTGAATTTAATTGTATTTTCTAAAAAGATTATAGTATTTTTCACATGGCACATGTTACTACCTTATATATAATTGAAAAAAAGTATTTTTGTCTTATTAAATGCATGAAAAATTCTTACAAAATATCCTTCCCTACCAATAATTTTCTTCGAGATGAAAAATAAAAATTTTCTAAGACTCAAACTGCTCAAAAGGGGGAATTTCAAGCTTCAGAGAAAAATGGGTCTCCAATTTGTTACAAAAGTGTCCTTTATATCTTCTCTTCCACCATTTAAAACACCGCTTTATTTAGATTGCATAAAACAAAATGCACAGCACTCAAGCTAACCGTGAGTTCCTAAATGGTCTAGAACGACTTATTCTCCTTCATTATCTATCATCGATTTGTCAGCTACCTACAAACACATTCATTTTATTATGTTCTTCTTTAGAGTAGGATGCTCACTGTAAGATCTTTGCAAGTCCAGAGGTAGGCGCAAAACATTTTTCAAATGCCTTCTCTGTGCCAGGTGTTGCTCTAGTATTGGGAACATAAGAATGAACAGAACCAGAAAAGCCCCTTCTCTCATGAAGCTAACTTTGGATAGACTGACTAAAACCATGAAAAAAAGGTAAAGTGATGTCATATTCAGATAAATGTGAGGAAGAAGGTAAAATAAGACCATGTGCTGGTGAGTGACAGAGGCTTGGAGAGGTAACAAAAGGCAGATTCATCCAAAGTAATGAGGGAAGTCAGCTCTCGTAGAGGTGAGTTTTGAGTTGCCACCTGAATACTGAGGAGAGAGCCCTGCATAGACACGGGGAAATAGCAGGAGTTCTGAGTGCAAAATCCTTGGAATGGAAAGGAGTTTGGTGTGCTCAGAGGACAAAGATAAGGCTAGAGTTTTCACTGAAAAAAGGGAGGCTACAGGGCCTGAGGTCAGGAAGAAGGGCACAGGCCCCACAGACCTAGAAGCGCTTGAGGGCATTTTATGCTGGTTATAATGGAAGTAGCTGGGAGGGTTTAAGCAGGAAGAGTAGCTTGATCTGATGTTTGCTTACATGCTCTTGGCTTCAATCTTTTTTATTTAGGAGAATAACTTGTGCTTGCAATATTGTTATGATGATTAATGAGGAAATTTGAAAACACTATGTAGTATGCCACCCAAATAAAGTCTGGTATTGCTATATGGCATTTACAGTACCTCAAGAAGACAAAATCAAAACATTAATACTGGTGTCAAATTTGTCACTTTTTCTAGTATAACTTTAGATACATAAATCATTGAGTAAAAGCAAATGATCTGCTAACTAATCACTAAAGATAAAAGAGATAAACTGGAAACATAAACTAAGTATGTAAAAACAAAATCAATTATTTCTGGTAAAAGACCGAAAGGAAAAGTACAATCTTCTTCCTAGAGGAAAAAAAAAAAAATAGAGATAGAAGGAAGACTTTTTAAAATACTTGCTTGACAATATCTTTATTGTAGGTATTCTGGAACTGAATTCCAGAATATTATGAGAATATTTAATTTCATTTTCTGCTAGGCTAAAATCTTGATTATGTACTACATAAAAGGAGGTCTTTATTAAAAAGTATATTACATGGATATTATTTCTACAACACACATTCAATATTGGCAATATGGTTTTTGAGTTCAAGCAAAGATACTTTTGATTCAATAAGGATTAGTTTTAAATTAAATAACCCATTATCTGCCTCATTTCAGAATGATGAATTACCTCATTTGTAATTAAGGATGAGTTCATTCGTAGTTGCTCACAAAATAATTGGTCTAAGATTTTCAAAGGTCATGGTACAGGGTAATAGCATATTCTAGGAAATTTGTATTTTGTAATTATTTTTAATGCCTTGACTTAATAATCATATTAGCATCGTGGACTGTAAATTTATGGAAAAATAAGGGGGAAGGTTTTTTTTTTTTACAAATAGTTTATTGTCAAATTAGTTTCCACATAACACTCAGTGCTCATCCCCAAAGTGCCCTCCTCCATGCCCATCCCCCACATCCATCAGTCCTCAGTTTTTGTCAGCATTCAAGAGTATAAGGGGGAAGGTTTTGATGTCCCACCACATTATTCAAATTTATTGTATATATATCAGCAAATTTAGGAGGCTAAGAGAAATCAACAAAACTGAATTTCCAGGAGAATGTACATATGTGTGTGTATGTGTATATATATATATAAATATTACTTTATATATATGTGTATATATATATAATATAATTATACCTACAAAGCATCATTTCCATAAACTTTGGTAAAATAAGACTGGAAAGCATAAAGTTGTGATTAACAATGATTTAGGACAATAAAGAAAAATATAGTATTTTTTAATGTTTATTTATTTTTGAGAGAGAAAAAGAGCATGCAGTGAGGGGCAGTGAGAGAGGGAGATACAGAATCCAAAGCAGGCTCCAGGCTCCGAGTTGTCAACACAGAGTCCAATGTGGGGCTTGAACTCATGGACCATGAGATCACAACCTGAGCTGAAGTCGGACACTTAACTGACTGAGCTACCCAGGCACTTCCAAAACTTAATACAGTATTAACCGAATAGATGAATCAAGCAAGAGTTTCTTAGTGTGGAGAGTCCCACTCTTGTGACTGCTACTGATATAAATGCATGAAAATAAATCTTTTCCCGTAATATTAACTGTATATGCAATTTTGACCAATTAGGCTTCTTCATTTATTCTTTCATCCAGCTAATATTTCTTGATCCCTTACCCTATGTTGACTAGTATCCTTCAATGTTACCAGCCTAACCACATAGATAGAGGAACTTCCTGTCTTGGCGAGATTGCTGAAACACTACCTTTGTGGATGATCTGATGAATTTCAAAGAACATGAACTGGCTGCAGTTTTGCCCTGACTTGCTTTTTGTCTTTAGTCAAGTCAGGTGGCCTGTCTGCCCCTCAGAATCCACCTCATAGGAACTGATTCTCTTATTCAACTGGAAGCTTGTTGGAAGATGCAGTGACATAACATGTGTGAAATAGTTAAAAACAGAGTAACAATGTCATATTTTTAAAAATTATTATTTTTTGTTTAATTGGAAATAACTGTGGTTGATGCTGCAGCCACTGTTTCAGCTGACCTCTAACCCTGAAGTCAAGGACTGGGGCATGGGAGTGGACTCACTGATTTCGCCAGAAGTCAAGAGAAATCACAGGGCAATTGGCTCCTCTAAATAGAGAAATTGCCCTTAGGGTGTCCACTATCATATATACTATAGAAACAACAAGGTAAGCATAGCAATGGAGAAAAATCAATGTTTAGCGACCATCTGTTTTTTGCCAGTGCCACCTTTTGTGAAGACACAAAAATGAACGAGCCAAAGTATGTGATTTATGTATTTTTTAATTTACATCCAAGTTAGTTAGCATATGGTGCAACAATTATTTCAGGAGTAGATTCCTTAATGCCCCTCATCCACTTAGCCCATCCCCCCATCCCACACTCCTCCAGCAACCCCGTTTGTTCTCTATATTTAAGAATCTCTATGTTTTGTCCCCCTCCCTGTTTATATTATTTTTGCTTCCCTTCCTTTATGTTCATTTGTTTTGTATCTTAAAGTCCTCATATGAGTGAAGTCATATATTTGTTTTTCTCAGACTAATTTCGCTTAGCATGGTACCCTCTAGTTCCATCCACACAGTTGCAAATGTAAGATTTCATCCTTTTTGATTGCCAAGTAATACTCCATTTATATATACCACATCTTTATTCATCCATCAATGGACACTTGGGCTCTTTCCATACTTTGGCTATTGTCAATAGTTCTGCTTATAAAAGCATTGGGGGTGCATGTGACCCTTCGAAACAGCATAACCTGCATCCTCTGGGTAAATACCTAGTAGTGCGATTGCTGGGTCATAGGGTAGTTTGATTTTTAACTTCTTGAGGAACCTCCATACCATTTTCCAGAGTGGCTGCACCAGTTTGCATTCCCACCAGCAGTGCAAAAGAGATCGTCTTTCTCCACAACATCTCGCCAATATCTGTTGTTTCCTGAGTTGTTAATGTTAGCCATTCTGACAGGTGGTATCTCATTGTGGTTTTGATTTATAGTTCCCTGTTGATGAGTGATGTTGAGCATTTTTTCATGTGTTGGCTGACCCTCTAGATGTCTTCTTTGGAAAAGTGTCAATTCATGACTTTTGCCCATTTCTTCACTAGATTATTTGTTTTTTGGGCATTGAGTAGGATAAGTTCTCTATAGATTTTGGATACTAACCCTTTACCTGATACGTTGTTTGCAAACAACTTCTCCCATTCTGTCGGTTGCCTTTTATTTTCCCTGATTGTTTACTTCACTGTGCAGAAGCTTTTTATTTTGAGAAGGTACCAACAGTTCACATTTGCTTTTGTTTTCCTTGCCTCCAGAGACGTGTTGAGTAAGAAGTTGCTGTGGCTGAGGTCAAAGAGGTTTTTGCCTGCTTTCTCCTCTAGGATTTTGATGGCTACCTGTCTTACATTTAGGTCTTTCATCCATTTTGAGTTTATTTTTGTGTGTGGTCTAAGAAAGTGGTTCAGGTTCATTTTTCTGCAGGTTGTTGTCCAGTTTTTCCAGCACCACTTGCTGAAGAGACTGATTTTACTCCACTGGATATTCTTTTCTGTTTTGTCAAAGATTAGTTGGCCATATGTTTCTGGGTCCATTTCTGGGTTCTCTATTCTATTCCATTGATCTGAGTGTGTTTTCGTGCCAGTATATTACTGTGTTGATGATTACAGCTTTGCAATACAGCCTGAAGTCCGGGACTGTGAAGCCTCCTGCTTTGGTTTCCTTTTTCAGGATTGCTTTGGCTATTCAGGGTCTTTTCTGTTTCCATACAAATTTTAGGACTGTTTGTTCCAGCTCTGTGAAGAATGCTGGTGTTATTTTGATAGGTATTGCACTGAATATGTAGCTTGCTTTGGACAGTATTGACATTTTAACAATATTTGTTCTTCCTATTCAGAAGCATGGAATATTTTTCCACTTTTTTGTGTCTTCTTCAATTTCTTTTGTAAGCTTTCTATAGTGCTAAGTGTATAGATTTATCACCTCTTTGGTTAGATTTATTCCTAGGTATTTTATGGTTTTTGGTGCAGTTGTAAATGGGATTGGTTCCTTAATATCTCTTTCTGTTGCTTCATTGTTGATGTATAGGAATGCAACCGATTTCTGTGCATTGATTTTATATCCTGCCACTTTGCTGAATTCATGGATCAGTTCTAGCAGTTTTTTTGGTGTAATCTTTTGGATTTTCCATATAGAGTATCATGTCATCTGCGAAGACTGAAAGTTTGACATCCTCCTGGCTGATTTGGATGTCTTTTATTTCTTTCTGTTGTCTGACTGCTGAGGCTAAGCCTTCTAATACTATGTTGAGTAACAGTGGCGAGAGTGGACATCCCTGTCTTGTTCCTGACCTTCGGGGGAAAGCTGTCAGTTTTTCCCCAATGAAGATGATATTTGCATTGGGTCTTTCAAACATGGCTTTTATGATCTCAAGGTATGATCCTTCTATCCCTATTTTGTTAAGGGTTTTTATCAAGAAAGGATGCTGTATTTTGTCAAATGCTTTCTCTGCATCTCTTGCGAGGATCATGTGGTTCTTGTCCTTTCTTTTATTGATGTGATGAATCACATTGATTGTTTTGTGGATACTGAACCAGCCCTGCATCTCAGGTATAAGTCCCACTTGGTTGTGGCAAATAATTTTTTAATGTATTGTTGGATCCAGGATTCAGTTGGCTAGTATCTTGTTGAGAATTTTTGCATCCATGTTCATCAGGGAAATTGGTCTACATTTCTCCTTTTAGTGGAATCTTAACAGGGAAATTTCTATAAGAGCAGGAGATGAGTAGGTATTTGCAGAGTGGTTGATAATAAATGAATGAACTTTCTTCTCAAATAGGAATTTTATAGACTAAACTACCTTTATCATAGAGTTCCTCTGAGGTTAAAAGACAATGAAATGACGCATATAAGAACAATTTTCAGGGGCACCTGGGTGGCTCAGTTGGCTGAACATTCAACTTTGTCTCAGGTCATGATCTCACAGCTCATGAGTTTGAGGCCCACATCAGGCTTTGTGATGACACCTTGGAACCTGGAGCCTGCTTCAGATTCTGTGTGTATGTCTCTCTCTCTCTGCCCCTCCATCACTTGCTCTGTCTCTCTCATTACAAAAAACATTTTAAGGGCAGTTTTCAAAGTTAAAACAGCTATACAAAGGGATGAATGTAACTTAAATGATTTACTAACTGGCCTCTAAGTCAGAGAGGACAAGGCACAGTGTGTGACTTTTCTGGCCTCTGGGGACAAACCTTCTAGGGTACAGTATTTATAACACAGAGTTGAAGCATGTGAAACAGTTAGCAGGGTGCCAGGCAAATAACAAGTGCTCCAGAAACAGTGTTATCCTTGTAATTTTCTAGTTTCAGTTTACCATTATTCCTTTTTAGAGGGTCTGTCTTTAGGAATGATCACATCAGACAACAGATTACAGTTTAGAATTTGAAATGTTTTGTTAATATTTGCGTGTGTGTTTACATCACACTTGGTTTCTGGCTCAGTACAGAGTAGAGATGCCCTATCCTTGTTTCACTTTTGAAATCAAGAAATTGCTCTCATCCCCAGAAAATGTTCTTAACTATCGAAAGCCGATTTCTACAAAAGTGAACCTATAAGCACTTAAAGCAGAAACTGAGGTCCCCAGTTTTTGAACTCCTAAAATTGCATGCCAAATTTATTTGTGCATGTGAACATTTATTTCTTAGGAAAACAATCTCTAGCTTTCATTAAATACACAAAGGGACCATGATTCTTTCCAAGTTAAGAATTATTGGTATAGAAAGCCTATAACAATTATAATTTATGATGTGTTTCATTCATGGCTCAAGGGTTCATATTAATTTCTTCCTTCTTTCCTTTTCAATTTACTTAACAAATATTGCTTGAATGTCTATTATGTGCTTGGAGCAACAGAAATATAGCAGTGAATAAAACATATAAAATCCTTGCCATTCTCATTGGACTCCTATTCTGGAGGAGATAGACGGACGAAAAACAATGATAAAATATAAGATCAGCAAAAAAAGCAATTAATGTGAGGTAGTAACAAGTGTTATGAAAGAAAACAGAGTTTGGGGTAGAGCATAATAGTGCAGGGTCTCAGATGGGGCTCAGGGAAACCTTTCTGGTGAGGTGTCCTCAGAGCAGACACCTGAATGAAGGAGAGCAGAAAGCCATCCAGATATCCTTTAAAGGCATTCCAGGTACTCAGAAGGGCTAGATTTCATCTTCAATGCTATATATTGACCTTTCTACTGGATATAGTCCTTTGTTATTCCTTTTTTTGGTTGTATTTTATTCCACAGGCCCAATGGATGTGAATTTCTGCTATTTCCTTTCCTGTTAAATGAGGGGGTTTGACTGGCTGACTGCTTAAAATATAAACACACTGTAGTACCTATTCTTGTTTTATTATTGTTATAAACTACATGCTTCAAAGGTCTTCCAAATTCAGTAACAATCTGGCCAAAGCCATACAATCCATAATTAATACATCCATCAAAGATTCACAAGGAAGTAAATATATGCCTTTGCTTCTGAACAGCTTAAAATCTAACTGTGATATAATTCTTAGAATGCTAAACTCTGGTCTATAGCTCTATCCAATTGCATGTGAACTATTCTTGTTCTTTGGGAGTGGTTTTACCAGCACCTGAGTCTGTCTGAAGGTTTACAGTTTCCCTATGACAAAGGCATATTCTCATCAGGTTATAGGGATATTCAGGATCAGTACTGTTCCCTTGAGACTCATGCTGGGGGAAATACTGTGTTTAGTAAGATCTGAATAAAATAATGGGTCTAGGATCACATTTCAGCAAAAGGATTGTTTTTCCTGTTGGACCAATTCCTCTAGCTTATAACTGTAACACCCTATAAAAGAAATTAGTAATAAACAAATACCAGAGAAGAAAAGAAAGGAAAGGAAAAGAAAGCCCTCAAGAACCTGAACTGCTTGAAGTACGCTATCACATACAGCAGGACCCCTGGGAACTGCCCTGTCTCTACTGTAAAGCTCTTCTGTAAAACTGAGATGAGCTTGGGGGTGCCTAGGTGGCTCAGTTGCTCAAGTGTCTGACTCTTCGTTTTGGCTCAGGTCATGATCTCACGGTTTGTGAGTTCGAGCCCTGCATCAGCCTCTCCACCTGCAGAATGGAGCCTGCTTGGGATTCTCTCTCTCCTTTCTCTTCCCCTCCCCTGCTTGTGCTCTCTCTCTCTTTCTCTCTCTCCAAATAAATAAATAAACTTAAAAAATACTTAAAAAAAACTGAGATGAGCTTGCAGATGGGACTAAAGTTGGTGAACCTGTAATCAGCTGTGTCACTTGTATCTTGAGTGCAGGCATGTGCTGTGCCTTTGGCTTAGAGAAGGTTCTTGAACTCTAGCATGCAGGGGGATCCCCAGAATGGCTTGTTGAGACATAGGTTGCTGGGTTGCAGCCATAGTCTCAGGGGCCTCAGAAGTTTTGATTTTTAATAGTTCCTAGGTGATGCTGGTGCTGTTAGGCCACGTTTTGAGAATCGCTGGCTTAGAGGATTCCCAGGTAGTTCCTGACTGAAGCACCACAGAGGTGTCATGGCAGCTGGAATGTTGTGGAGAGTCACTGCAGAAGGCCTCGAAGCAGGGCAGTCAAGATGGCGATGGCAGTAAGTGAAAAAGGCAGGCTCATCTTCCTGGTATGCAGCTGCTGAGATGCAAGACGCTTTTCAAACATTGTGCAGCTCTTGGGTTGGCGCCCCAGGGAGGAATAGGCCCCATCAAGGCCAGCCAAGAACAGACGGATTGCATCTGTACCCAAAGTGTAAAGGACGAAAAGTCATCCATCAAATTCTCTAATCACATGTGTACATGAGATCAGCCAAGTTGTCAGCTGAACAATCTTTCAATAAGCAAAATAATAAAATACCTAAACTTTAAGCCATTCTATAAGCCAGGGAGTATTTGCTTTAGCAGTAAACAGACTCTTTAAATTTAAATATGTAAGATCAAGAGGATACATTTGGCGAGTGTAAATTGAAGGGGTCAATTTGCTTTCACTTAGTGAATTCTAAACTAAAAACCATTTAAAATAATAAAGAAAGAATATAAATATGATGGATGATCTATGACAAAACAAAGGCAAAGGCCTACTCTTCCTCTCTGATGGCATATTAAACGTAAGTAATAGGAATTACCCTATTTATAATTTAATTTACTACAACTTGCAACTTAACTTATAATAAATTTACTACTTAATGCAGATGCTAAGAAAGTACTACTTCATATTTCAGGGAAAAATGTTTAAAAATACATGGCAAATATGGAGGAAACTCTGGAAGATTCTATATGATTAGTTAGGATGTCAAGAAAAGTGAATAGTCTGGTCAAACAAGAGATACGTGATGGTCAGTTTTATGTGTTAACTTAGCTAGTCTTTGGTACCCAGATGTTTCGTCAAACTCAAGGCTAGATATTGTTGTAAAGGTTTTTTTTTTTTTTTAAGATGTGATTGACATTTAAATCACTTGACTTTGAGTAAAGTGGATTATACTTCGTTTGGGGGGCGGGCCTCCTGCGATCAGTTGAAGGCCTTACCAGCAAAGACTGAGGTTTCCCAAAGAAAAAGGGATTCTATCTTAACAGCACAACATGGAAACCTTGTCTAATTATCCAACCTGTTGCCTTGTGGAATTTGGACTTTAGACTGTAACATTTACCCTTTCTTGAATTTCCAGCCTGCTTTACAGATTTCAGACTTACCAGTCCTCACAATCGTATGAGCCAGTTCTTTAAAATAAGTTTATTCTATCTGTCTCTGCCTGTGTCTATCTATCTTATGTTTGCTTGTGTCTTTATCTCTGTTGTTCTGTTTCTCTGCACAACACTGACTAATACAGTATATATCAAAGACAAGACCAGACTAATCAGAGTAGAGGTGTTAAACTCTTTTTAATGTGACTATGGTGAATTCAACAATCATTTTTTTTACTTTGACTACTTGAGAGTGATTTCATTGCCCTCTTTTTTTAAAGTTTTGATTGACTGAGAGTGAGAGAGAGAGAGAGAAAGAGAGAGAGAGAAGAGAGCACACACACGGAAAAAGGAGGGGCAGAGAGGAAGGAGAGAGACAATCCCAGGCAGGCTCTGCACTATTAGTGGGAGCCCAATGCAGGGTTCTATCCCATGACCCTGAGATCCTGACATGAGGCAGATCAAGAGTCAGATGCTTAGCTGACTGAGCCACCCAGGAGCCCCATCATTTCCCTCTTCATCTCCATTGTCTTCACCCTTTAACTACCAAAAAAGCAGAGATACTTATTTGCCATATATAACTGACATTTCTGTGAGGCATGTTCATGTATGCTTTCTATATTTTCCTTTGTGTGGAAGATGCAAGGAGAGGTGGGTATATGATTCCTCAATGATCTGAGGAGTCTGAGAGATTGGGTAGTCCACTCTTGTGCTTCCTCCAGTGATAATGTTGTTATCAGCCTTAAGTGACTATTCTGACCAGAAAGTGATGGCTCACTGCCTGAGACAGAACATCATGTACAAGGCTGCCATTTACACAACTCCTGGGATTATGCAATGTGGTGTCCCCAATCAATTACGTTCACTGAGTGGGAAAAAGCATTAAAACTGCAGGTCTCTCTGTACATTTAGAGCTAAAATATTCTTTAATAAAAGTTACAAGATGGGGAAGGATTTGCTGTCTAATCTATGCAAGGCACTATGTCACGTAATTAAGATATATAATCTAATTTGATTTTTAAACATGTCTGTTAGGTAGATGAAGGAGGAGGAGGAGAATGATTCTCATCTTCTGGGTAAGATAAAGAGGATCTGAAAAAGTAAGTGACCTGCCAAAGTCAAGCTGTTAGTAAATTAAAAGGAATTATTTTAACTCATATATGATTCCAAAGCATGTATTCTTTTTCTATACTGGTTTGTCTTTAGGTAGAATTTAGACTCTGGCAGTCCAGAACATAGTTTTAATGACATTGGTTCAATGTATAGATATACCATCACGATTTTTCTTAGAGAGGCACCTTTTCTAGACATTGGTCTGAAAATAAATCTACAGCAGGTGAATCTAAAGTCAATATTTCATATTGTTTGGACATACTTATGGACCCAAATTTTATACTTAGTTACTTAAGTGTCCAGAATTGTAGCACAAATGGTCCAAGCCATCAAGATGTTTGGTTATTAGTATTTCCTTCGGGAGAGTGATGAACGTTTCTCAGAATCTTGAGATTTCTTTTGCTTTTAAACTTTTTGAACTTATGTTATTATCCTATAAAATATTCATTTACCTACTCATTTATTTATTCAATATATTTTGAATACTTATTTTACAAAAATTCTATATCTTACATTTAGTAAAGTACAAAGATAAACTATATGTTCTCCCCTTACAGTACTTTCAATCTAGAAAGAAGTTCTAATAAGTAGGAAGACAGAGTACAGAGTGACAAGTGATTTCTGATGTCTGCCACAAAGGACTGCCAGCAGAATAGTTCCTACAAAAAGGTTATAGAATGGTTACTGATGAAATAATGCATGAGGTTAGCCATTACTCCTCTATAACGATCACAATGACCATGATGATAATAATACGAGTCAGTGTGACATGTCAGGAAAGCAAGTATGGATAAAATCATTATGTATATTTTTTCCCCTTAGGACTCAGAAGTAAGGGGGAGAATGTAATAACCCATAGGAGTGGGTTTCCCTTTATGATTAGACACAGTTTGTGTATGGTGTGAAAGGAAAACATCTAATGGTAGGCACACATTTAACCCACAAAGGTTAGTAATTTTCTAATAATTTAATTATTTTACCAAACTAGATCAGAGGTGGATAATGAGAAATGATAAAGTTATTCTGGTAGATGGAGAAGGAGAATAGATATAAGTCCAGAACAGTGAAGCAGAACAGAAATTTAAAGCCCTCCTTTCTCTCTTATTCGGCACATGAAGAGAGTAATCCTCAGAGGGGAAACACGTTTGTCCACATGTGACAGAAGAACTGGTGGAAGAAACTGAGATAAAACTTGAGAGAAAACCTTGGGGACAGAACTTTTAACCCTGTTTATCCCTCCTCAACAATATCCAACTGTCATAAACTGTGCTTAACATGTCAGGAGTTGCTGTAGTAACAACCAAACTGAGAATTAAAAAAGATCTTAATTTCAGTTCACCTAGAGTAAAAAGACAAAGTAGTCATTGCAGAGAAAGTAAAGGAAATGGATCTCTTTGAAGCAGGAGTTAAAGGCAACCTTGGGAGGGAAAGAGAGGGAGGAAGGAGCCAGGAGACAGTTCAGAGGTTGTGGGTTGGGCGGATGATGGAGCTCTTGGGAGGGAGAATCTACGTTGTGGTTAATCAGGAGCTAGCTGAAGTAAGCTTTTCATTCACACTTTTGAACTCAGAAACGAGTTAGGGTAAAAAGATAAAGGTTATCTTTGAAAGAAGGGTTCATAAACCTTTTGTGATGTTATGGTGTTATTCATATAAATACTATGAAACCATTCAAATCTGTTGTTTGGAAGTTTTGCACTGTGCATTGGCCATATTATGCTACATAAGCTAGATACCTGTTACAACATTAGGAAATGACTTCACAAGAATCCCAGACATTGAGAAAAGCTCTTTCAAAACATGTCCAGAGTTCTGTACTTTGGGATTATATAGTGTTACCCTTGGAGAATATTATGTTACTCTCTACAACTTGGCTAAGTTTCGAGTGTACATATTTTCCTATGTGAAGAGATTCACAACAGCATTTAGAAGAGTCTCTTTCAATTCAGCTAGAATTTTGAGCCATATTTCGAGTCTCTTGGCTTTGAAAAGAGAAAAATTACTCACAATCATAGTCTAAGATTTCAATCAGCAGCAGGAATGAAATGTAGACTCGTCTGAATTTGTAAACAAGTTGTGGTCTAAATGTTCACTTTCAAGTTGGTTGTATGGAACTCTGAAATCATTTTTTTCATAGACAAAAGGACTGCCGTGGTGGCTGGCTTACCAGATCTGCTCACAAAATCCCTTGAAGCCATCATGTACATAAAGTTTAACTGTTTTTCTAGTTCTTTGTAACATGAGCTGAAGGTACAAGAAGTTGATGGCAAAGTGCAGAGTTCCTAATGTAATGGAATCATTGATTTTCCCATTGTCCAGGCTGGGGATGTGTTCAGAAAGGAAGTAATGGAGTGGCTGGGTGGTCTTGTCAATGTAAACCCCAGTGCACACTCTCCTTTTTATTTTGTAGTCACCATGATTGGCTCTCTGGCTTCCCCTTTCCCAGGTGCAGCAGATATTTCTAACAAGGTTTTAATTCTTCTTGGCTCCAGAACAAGAGGAAATGTACCTAAAACCAGAATATACTACTCTTGGTATTGTATATTTAAGAAAATAAAGGGAGAAAAAAAATCAGATTACTGATTTTTTTTTAACTGCATCTCTTCCTCTCACTTTATGAAAAAAAAACCAAATCACACTTTAATAATGGTGATGAAGAAAGCTTTATCTACGTTTCTGAAGAAAATCCGATACAGCCCCATGCACGTCATCACTGGAGCTTAAGGATGTATGGTGTTTTGAGACGGAGAGCAATAGGGCTGGACATGGTTGGGGGAGCCATGTTGGAGGTGGCAGCAAGAGAAAGGTGCAGGTTTGAGAATTTAATCTCTTTTTCAATATATAGCCCATTTGGGACTGTGCCTAGTGTGCAGATTTAACCCTCAGTGAAATCAGTTTGGGGGTTAGAGTTTAGTCCCAGGTACCAGAAAGTAGACAGGGGAGGGAAGAAGGAAGCAAAGTGGCTGGAGTCTGTCTGTGGCCACGTCCAGGAGGTTTGGGCCATAAGCAAATCAGGAAAGATGAATAGCTAACAGTCTCTATCCTGTGGGTGCCAAAGATAAGAAACACATTTCTGTATATGAAGTATATATGGCTAATAAAGTCCTTTCTATGAGTAGAGTAGGGGCTCCTCAGCCTCAAAAGAGAAGGAATTAAAAAGCAATTGCTTCCTGGAGATGATCTCACTTGGGAAAATATGTCATAAATGGGGGAGGAATAGAAAAAAAAAGATATGTATTAAGGCAAGGAGGTTAAGAGAACATAATCTCTGTGTGGCTGGCATGTATGTGCTGATGGTTAGGCATAAGCAGTTCCATGTTGCTGAAGTTTAAAGTACATTATGTGGTAAGGGGGGCAAAACCCAGCTAGAGAGAAGGGATCCTTCAGGGCTGTAAGTCATACTAAGGAAGTTGGTTATTATTCTCTAGAGCATAGAGAGCTACTGAGTTCAAGTGCAAATGACATTGAGAGATTCGCATTTTGGAAAGTGAACAGGGGGGCATGTTAGAAGTAGATTTAAAGATGACACACTGAAAAGGATACCAGTTAGGAGGCTGTTGCAAGAGTGTATAAGAGGGGCGCCTGGGTGGCTTAGTCGGTTAAGCGTCCGACTTTCGCTTAGGCCATGATCTCACGGTTTGTGGGTTCGAGCCCCGCGTCGGGCTCTGTGCTGACTGCCAGCTCAGAGCCTGAAGCCTGTTTCAGTCTGTGACTCCCTCTCTCTCTGACCCTCCCCTGCTCACGTTCTCTCTCTCTCTCTCTCTTAGAAATAAATAAAAAACATTAAAAAAAAAAAAAGAGTGTATAAGAAAGATGAAAAAGACTTTTTGTTAGAATATAAATAGTAGGAATGGAGGGTATGATTTCAAATTCAAAAAATGTTTAGATACCTCTGATTAAATATCACTGAATAAACAAATTAATTTAACTTAGATTTCCTCCACAAACATATTATAGTAGTTAAAAAAACAGAGCAAAAGAAAAAGAATATACAAGGGGAAAAAGGGAAAGGAAGGGGAAAGGAAGACACAGAGAAGTGAGCAATATCAATAATGTTCCTACTCCAGAAAGATGGATGGTTTGTAGCTTTGTTAGAGGCTGCAGAAAGCTGTGGTCTCAGCTGTCTTGGGGGAAAATCAGTAAGAGGGAAACATATTTGTTGAGCTAAAAACAAAACAAAACAAAACAACAACCTGAAAATGCTCAGGAATTGGGGGTACCAGTTATTCCCGAAGACTGGGACAGGCATATGGGGATGAAAAGAGGAGGAATGACTTTATACATAGCAGTTAGATTCTCAGATCCCAAAGCCCATGTTGTAGAATCAGTTAGTTAACTGACCGTCTGCCATTTCAGCAGGAGACAGGAAGTTTACTCCTAGGAGAACTAATCTGGTAGGTTCTGAGCCCAAGAATACTGGGCAGAGTTGAGGGCAGAATGAGGGGCAGAAGTGAAAATAGTAAGGGAAAGTCAGCATTCCCTTCTGCTCAGCTCCTTGAATTTTGATAGCCAGACATTACCTAGGAAATGCCAGAGAATTTCTTTCTCAAGAAACTTGTCAGGAAAGAGAGAAGAACAATAGATGTCAATATCTGAAATACTTGTCAAAAAGAGTTGGGTCTCAACCAGATTACTAGCCATTAGTACCACTCTCCCATCCCTGTTCCAATGCACAACATCCAATCACTTTTAGTGATTTATCTTTATATATAAACAGAGCCAAAGCTCACCAGACATATAGGTGTAAGGCTGATAACATAACACACAAAACAAAAAGGAATACATACAAAACACAAAATATGGAGAAAGCAGAGAAAATGCAAGGAGGAAAAGAAAATTAGAATCAATATAAAAGTAAGTGTAAATAATCCAATAATAAGACCAGGATGCCATAGAAAAGGTGATGTAGAGACATGAATGGTCTCAGGTACTTTTTTAAAGAAAAATAAAAATTCAATAGAGGTTCTGGAAAATAAGTTAGTATAAAGTTTCTCAGAAAGAAGATTAAAAATAATGAGGACACAGAAAATGGAAGTCAAAGGTTATAAAAAATAGAGGAAGAGTCCAAGTGGCCTAATATCTAAATCACAGGAAATATGAAAAGAGAACACAAAAAAACCAAGAGGAAGAAATTATTTTTAAAAATGCAAGAATATATTCAGAAATGAAAGAAATAAGTTTTCATATTTAAAGGGATAAAAATGACATAAAATAGAGAAAAAAGGGAATAGATTAACACTATTACAATGATATTACAAGGCATATCATTTTAAATTCTCAGTACATAAGAGATAAGCAGAAAATTCTAAATTTTTGATAAAGTAGGAGAAAAGTGATCACACATAGGATTGAGACTCAGAGAGACGCTGGCCTTTCCAAGAGCAAAACTGCAAGCTAGAAAGCAATCAAGTAATATCTAGAAATTTTTAGGAAAATAATTTCTAACTTAGAATTTGATACCTAACTCAACTATCAAACCTGTGTCCAGGCAGACTGAAAGCATTTTCAGATGTGGAAATTAACTTCAAAAGTTACATTCCATGCACTGTTACTTAGTCATTGGAGAAATATGCTACATGATAACAAGGAAGGAAATGAAAACAGGGAAAGATGAGTAAATTCTAGAACTCATCAGGGGAATCTATCCAGGATGAGCCAATGAGCACACCCTGGATCATGGTGACAGGTTGACAGCTGGGAAGAGGGATAGATAACAGTCAGTCAGTCCACAGAGAAGAAGAAAAATGTAAAGCACGATGAGAAATGTCCTCAAAAATAACACAAAGTAAGGCAAAACAAACGATACATTATAGAATCAGTAATATCAACATATTGAGAGAAGTTTTACGGTTCTGGCAGAGTTTGGAAATGAAAAAGTGAAATGAATATAGAAATAAGCTCTGTCTCTCTCAAAAGCAGCAACTAAAAGGGGGAAAAAGTTCAAATAAGAGAATATAACAATACAATATAGTGTGTGTGCACAGGTGTGTGTGCACATGCATGTGTGTTTGTGTGTGTGTGTGTGTGTGTGTGGTGTAGGAGAGTTTAAATCTTTATCTTCGACAGCTGAATAACTAAATGGGAAAAAAACAAGAAATATCAGTTAAGCATGTTATTTAGAAATATAGAAGTAAATATTGATAGAAACAGAACGCAGGCAAGCAAACAAACAAACCAAAAACCCAAACCAAACTAAAACCCAGAAGTAACTGCTCTGAGAAGTAGAAATGAGGAGAGGAGAGAAATGGAGTAGGGTGTGCTAATTTTTGTTAGAGACAGTAACAAATAAGGAGTAAACATTATAAAGAAAAAAGAGGCAAAGGATCTGAATTTGATGTGGGCAGGGTAAGGAGTGAGGACAGGGAAGAAATCTGAACAAGTTTTCTAGATGAATGATCACGTAATATGAAGCTGACTATGGGAAAGGAGCAGGTATGATGGCAAGAGATATGGGGAGGAAAAAGAAGATATGCTGCATTTCAGACATCTTGAATTTGAAGGTGGGTTTGGCCTCAGAATGACCAGAGCTGTATCAGGACTCTCTCTCTCTCTCTCTCTTTCTCTCTGTCTCTCTGTCTCTCCTTTGCTTGTCTTTAGTTTGGTAACTTTAGTCTTTGACACCAGCTTCTTCATTCAGTGGACAATACTGCTGTAAACATATTAGGACTTTTAGTTTGTGACTAGAAACTAAAATAAGCAGTTTTGTCTGGCAGGTCCAGAAAATCCTGGAGACTTGTTATGAAAGATCCAAGCTAGATCATGTGCTCCCCTCTGTGGCCAGAGGCTGGATCTGTTACTAGGAAAAGTGTGTGGCGGGCAGAAACACTATACATCACATCTAGAACTTTTCTTAAAATTTGTATTCCCTTTCTTTCAAGGCCCACTCCCAAATGTACCCTAATGAGATGTTATAACTATCTGGCATTCATTTAGCCTTCCTCATTAATACACACTGCTTTATTACTTGTATGTCCTTTATCATTTATGGCACTTAGCTGAATTTATGTGTGTGTGTTGTATTTCTTCTCAAAGATTTTAAGATTTTTTTTTAATGTTTTATTTATTTCTGAGAGAGAGAGAGAGAGAGAGAGAGAGAAAGGCAGCATAAGCAGGGGAGGGTAGAGAGAGAGGGAGACACAGAATCAGAAGCAGGTTCCAGGCTCCAAGCTAGTTGTCAACACAGAGCCTGATGCGGGGCTCGAACCCACGAACTGTGTGATCATGACCTGAGCTGAAGTCGGATGCTTAGCCGACTGAGCCACCCAGGCGCCCCAAGATTTTAAGATTCTTAAAAAGATTCTTAAAAAATTCTTAAAAAGAAAAGCACCAGAAGGATTATTTCTAAATGAGAATTATCTAACTGTTAGAATAGTAAGCTTGGAAGACTGCAAACTTTCATGATTCCATTACTCCCATCTTACCCAAAAGGCCCTCTTTGTAATTGTTTTCAAACTTCATACTCATTCTTTTGGTACCATTCTTTTAAATATTTGTCCTTTTCAAGATAATTATATTTTGAAACAGTCAAATCCAATAACAAGTTTCAAAGTTGATTTTTGATGCAAATTTGGATTTTGACTTAGATTTTTGTAATGGACAAATTTAGGGACAGTTTTCATGAAGAAAATAAGTAACTATAGTGTGGTGATGTTTTCTTCCATGATTTGTAAGGTGGCTTTAAAAGTCTTTCCACCGTCAACGGACGAATGGATCAAGAAGATGTGGTTTATCTATACCATGGAATACTACATGGCAATGAGAAACAATGAAATCTGGCCATGTGTAGCAACATGGATGGACCTTGAGGGTTTTATGCTGAGCGAAATAAGTCAGGCAGAGAAGGACAAATATCATATGTTTGCACGTATAGGAGGATTAGGAGGAACTTAAGTGAGGAACAAGGGGGAGAAATAGGGGGGAAATGGTGGGGGAAAGGGAGAGAGGCAAACCATGAGAGACTCTTGAATGCTGAGAAACAAACTGAGGACTGATGGATATGGGCATGGAGGAGGGCACTTGTGGGGATGAGCACTGGGTGTTATATGGAAACCAATATGACAATAAACTATTTGCAAAAAAATAAATAAATAAAATAAAATAAAAATATCCTTCCTCAGACTAAAAAAAATAAATAAATAAAAATAAAAGTCTTTCCAAAGGAGTTCCAAATGTTTTTAAACAATGAAGTTATGTATTTACTAAACAGAAATGTAGTACTTATTGTATACCAAGCACCACTGTGTTTCATACACATTCATTTATATTCATTTATTCCCACAATTAAACTAATGAGGAGGGTATTACTATAAGCCCTGCTTTACAGATAAAGAGCCTGAATCACAAGAATTTAAGAAATTATTGTCACAAACTAGGAAACAGAGTTGGGGTACAGTCCCAAATCCATGTACTTCAGCATTGATGATATGCTACACGATTGCTGTAATGTTAATTTTTCCAATATCATCACTAAGAAAGGAGTTGCATGCATATACCTGGGAGTGAAATCCATTCTCCCCTATTTTTGTACAGTCTATAAACTATCTTTTGAGATATGAAAACCAATGAACGAGCATATATTATGGCACATGAAAATTATATGAAATTGAAATTTTAGTGTCCACAAACAAAATGCTATTAGAACACATCCAAGTATATTGGTTTACATATCGTCCATGCTGCTTTTGCAATGGCCACAAAGCCCAAAATATTTACTATCTGACCCTTTATAGAAAATGTCTACTGAAACCTGACTTAGAAAAATAGTAATTCTCTGGATGTTTAGGTTCTGAAACATTTCTCAAAAGAGACAGCAAATAAATCCAGTTGAAGTGATTTAAATTAAATTAAATATAAATTCTTATTCCAAATTATTTTAAATTGCATTAATAACTATGCATATAGTAGCATATATCCAGTCATTCTTCAACAAATGGTTAATTAATATATGCCAGACACTGCTTGTAGAAAATTTTTAAAACACAGGAAAGTATAAAGAGTAAAATAAAAATCTTTAGTAATATTCTTTACAGTCAGTTCTCATGCTCTCCAAAACCATCTACATAGTGCTTTGCACACCATTAAGAGCTCAATAAATCTTTACTAGTAATTAATTTTGTTGTATTTTATACATGGAATGTGTTTCCCGTTTGGTGCTGAATGGCTCCATATGGTTATCAAGAGACAAAAGGAAATCATGCAGAGGCAGCTTTCTGATGAAAAAAACAAAACAAAAACAAAAACAAAAACACTGAATGCAACTAGAAAGAGTTAATGGAATGCAACTAGAAAGAGTTAATGGAGCTGTGTGGTTGAAGGCAGGTCATGGAGCCGGACTGTCTGCCTTCAAATCCTGCTACACTATTTACTTCCCACCCAAGCTACATGCAGAAGCACTCAGCTGGATGGATCACTTACTCTCCCTGGCTTCAATTTCCTCATCTGTAGACATATGTGTTTTAGATAAAAGGATCTGTAAGGTCTCAAGGATTTTATGAACACATAAGTTAGAAGAATGGAACAGATATGATGGGTTTCAATTTTTAACATTTTTATTAAGAGACATTGTTTGGTGTGGTGTAAGATACCAAGCA
This sequence comes from Hyaena hyaena, assembly GCF_003009895.1. Lineage (NCBI taxonomy): Eukaryota > Metazoa > Chordata > Mammalia > Carnivora > Hyaenidae > Hyaena > Hyaena hyaena. The sequence continues at coordinate 3,349,821 of NW_024080648.1, read as the reverse complement.
GATAAGAACGAGGTCAAATACATATTTACTGCTGACTAAACATTAACCCTTGCTTTATAATATTAGATGAATTATTTTATCCTTTGTTTAAAAACAGAACATTCACTCCTGTGGATAAGCATCAGTCCTTTTACTTTTCAAAGTAAAGTGATAAATATATAATAATGGATATAAGTTTGATATCTAAACAAACTACCTAGAACTGTAGTTAAAGGTGAGTAATTTCTTTTATTAAATCAAAATATCTGGAAATTTCCATTTTATTCTTTAATTATGAAACACGATTGATTTAGAGGTATGGAGACATGGGCAATAGCCCACTTTGGATAAATATTTTTCATCTAGGGTTTTAATTTAGGATATTATACAATTTTCATTTCCAAGATGATGCTACTCTTCCTTCTTAGCTGTCCTTAACATAGACCACTTTCTCCTGAAGGGTGACTCGAGGTGGCTTTGCTCTTTAAGGCTGCAGCCCACACAGGTTATAGAAGTTTAGCCATGATGAGATTGCCCTGCTCAGTTCTTAGAAGAGTAATGCCCAGGGAGGGACAAGGAGAAGAAGGGGCATTCTGGGCAGGGGCTTCAGACCACCTGAAGAATTTTGTTCCCAACTATATATGTGGTTATTTCTTCTGAGATGGAGAAAATATGTTTGAACTTATATTTAATACCTATTAAAAAGTCTCACAACCTTTGTTTGCTTGTTTACTTAAAATAACAAAGGATTGGGGCGCCTGGGTGGCCAGTCGGTTAAGCGTCCGACTTTGGCTCAGGTCATGATCACACAGTTTGTGGGTTCGAGCCCCGTGTCGGGCTCTGGGCTGACAGCTAGCTCAGAGCCTGGAGCCTGTCTTCGGATTCTGTATCTCCCTCTCTCTCTGACCCTCCCCTGCTCACGGTCTCTCTCTCTTTCTCTCTCTCAGAAATAAATAAAAAACATTAAAAGAAAATAGCAAAGGATTATTTATCTAAAGCTCCCTCCAACTCTAATACTCTGTACTACACAGATAGTGGCACAGTTCTCAATTTACTCAAAGATGGCTGAGAGTGAAACAGGCTAATAGATCTGTCCATGGACACATGCTTCTCTACATTTCAGCTTCTTGAGATTCTGCCCTCCAGCCATATTGAATTTCTTTTTGTTTCTGTAATTGGCTATGCTCTTTCACTCCAGACCTTCAAACAAGATGTTTACTCTGCCTAAAAACTCATTCCCTACGTCTTTGCTTGGCTAATTCCTACTGATTAAAATTCCTTCATTTGACATGGTTATTGGTGCCTTATATATACCAACCTTCTTCCAGGCTTTGCTTAAATAAACTTTTTCTAGGAAGCCTTTCCTGGCCCTACTAACTAGTTAGATACATTTGCCACATGCTCCCATAGCAACCTGTTCTTCTATCATAGCCCTTAGCATACTTTATTGTCTGTCACTGCCAATTTCATTGTATAACAGACTTGACTATGAGCTTTAGTGGAAGCAGAGAATCATCCCCACCTTTGTCTATGCCTGGGGCCCAACACAGTATTTGGCATCAAGCAGCTGATAAAAGAGTCATGTTGAGTGAATGCCCAAATAATTATCAGAGTTTTTAGTAGATGTGTGGATGTAAAGAGAAGCCCTTTAGAAGTAAAAAAAAAAAAAAGAAAAGAAAAAGAAAGAAAGGAAAAAAAAGAAAATTTAAATGAACTTGTTTAGTTTGAAATTCATTTATGCACTAAATCCATTAGCCCATTTCGGTTTTCCCAATGCCACTAACAGTTAGCTACCAATAAAGTTCAGATATGTAGAAAATGAGAAGATTTGGGATGCCTGGGTGGCTCAGTTGATTAAGCGTTCAACTTCAGCTCAGGTCATGATCTCACGGTTTGTTAGTTCAAGTCCCACATTGGGCTCAGAGTCTGAAGCCTGGTTTGGATTCTGTGATTTCCTCTCTCTGCCCTTCCCCCAGTCATGCTTTGTCTCTGTCTCTCAAAAAATAAACACTAAAAAAATTCTTTTAAAACAAAAATAAAGAAATGAGAGGTTTAAAATCAATGTCTATTCTCATTTCAAAAGAAATAAGACGTCATTGGAAGGACTGTATTTACAATCATCATATAGCTTGCATGATCAGTTAAAAATATATTATTTTCTAGTGTCTGAAATTGCCATAAAGAACTAAAATTTCAAATGTTCTAAAAACTGCTATCACATTTTACAAATAGATTTTGATGTCTTAACTGAAACTTAAAAAACTGGTCTCATACTAAATATCACTTATTTGATATCTGTTCAGTCAGCTTGGGCCACAATAACAAAATACTGTAGACCAGGTGGCTTAAACAATAGAACTGTATTTCTCACTGTTGTGGAGGCTAGAAGTCCAAGATCAGGGTCTAGCAGTTTTGATTCCTGGTGAGGACTCTTCCTGGCTTGCAGATGGCCATGTTCTTGGTGGATCCTCACATGTCCTTTCCTCTGAGTACACGTGAGGGGACAGAGCAGGCTCTCTGGTGTCTCATATAGTGAGGGCCCACGCTTCTGACTTCATTTCATTGTAAGGGCTTCCTTACTCTAACAGTCACATGGGAGGTTAGAACTTCACTCTATGAATTTGGGGCAATCCAATTCCATCTGCAGCTTTATCACTTTAGAATAATATTTTAAGTAATTCAACTTGAAGTCCTGGAAAGTACTGTTTTTGCACGTATAACACAAAGTCGTATTGATTCATTAAAAACACAAAAAGTCCCCTGACCCCCTCGAGTAAAGCACTAATATGGCAATGTAAGGGAGATTCTTCTGGAGTTTGGAGTAACAGTCACTAACTTGGCATTATCTTTACAGGAATTGATATTATCTGGCCAAATTTTCATACAAAGCATTTCCTCTTGAACTTTTAATGTAGTCCCATTTAGACTTTTAGACCTGGTCGTGAACTCAGAAATAGTCCTTTACTTAAAGATGAAGAAATATAGTTCCAAACAGCCTGTGTTGTCCAAATTCTTTAGCAATTTATTCAAAGCTTTCCACAATTTGTCTCAATTTACATTTTATCTAAATTGTCCTTCCTTTTCCTGTACTGTATATTTTCTCCATGCCGGATTACTTGGCATTTATCTTTCAATGTCCTGCTTGAAACCTCTCCAGATGCTTCTGCCTACATTCCCGAAACAAAATTGATTAGCCATTTCTCTGTCTCTTCAGAATTTTTCCAAATGCTTTTATGTCATTTATCAAACTATATCATCATAATTTGTGTTAATTTATATTCTCTATTCAATTTGAGCTTCTTAGTCAGCGACTGAGCTCTATATGTACCATTCCTATCCTGTAGTACAGGGCTTAATAAATGATTTCAAACTTCATTTCTGAAGGTCACATGGCTAATAAGTGGTACATCAATGACGGAAATCCTGACTTCCTGACCAGTACTTTTTTTTTCTTTCTCTTATGCCACATTTTACTTTTAGGACATTAGATTTAGAGTTCTAGAAGGTCTTCTGAGTCAAAGTACTTCATAAGCATAAGTCAGAGAAGCCTCAGAAATTATATCCTAAGTTACTGTCTGATGCTTAAGTGCTTCAAATATGCCATTTTCTGAGTGCTTCAAATATGCCTAATTTCTGAGTCAGAAATTATATCCTAAGTTACTGTCTGATGCTTAAGTGCTTCAAATATGCCATTCCAGAGAAAACTGTTAAATTTGCCTTCTTCTTAGGCAAATTTAGCCCAACTATTCAGCATCAAAAGTCAAGTTTGAAATTTACTGTATGACTCCAGCTTACAGGGGAGCTATGCAAGGCCTGAGTGTGGTCACACTGTAAGATGCCTCATAAAAGAGTCACTGATGCCCCGAAGAGATTACAGGTCAATGAAGTTAAGCCTGGGGCAACTATTCTCTGAACTCTGGCACATTCTTACTGGTTTCCTGCCATTTTATTGTGTTTGGCCTTTCCTTTATGGTTAACAAGGATTGTGAAATTCTGAATAAAGCTACAAAAAGATGGGCTGTTCCTCCTTCTGTAAGTTCAATTATAGTTCTTCAGAATTTTCTTTCTTGAGAATTATAATAGTTGGGAGACTTTTGTGACAGATGAGTTAAAGTCTTATGAAAATTGGGATGAATGAAAAATACCCATTTTTTCCAATGCTGTATGAATAACTGGATTAAAAATGTACTAGAAATTCTGCGATACTCTGCAGATTAAAAAATGCTTGGGAGAAATTAGAAAAGGGCCACTGGATAATAAAAAATATATATATAAATTTCACTTAGGATATACATTTTATTAAAATACCTGCATATATCTTCTCATAAATTACTCATTACCTTGAAAGAGGTAAGAACTTTCTGAAAATTCCCAGATATATCTTAAAATTTTTTTTAATGTTTATTCACTTTGGAGAGAGACAAAGTGCTAGCAAGGGAGGGTTAGAGAGAGAGAGAGAGAGACAAAGAATCCAAAGGAGGTTCCAGGGTCCAAGCTGTCAGCATAGAGCCCAACGTGGGGCTCGAACCCACAACTGTGAGATCATGACTTGAGCCAAAGTTGGAGGCTTAACTGGCTGAGCCACCCAGTGCACCCTCCCCAGCCAGATAAATCTTTAAAGGCTAATGTTATTAAAGCATGTTGCTATATAACATTCTACTATCCATTTTGAGTTTTTCTGGAACTAACAGCTGTTAAGTCAGAAGATTCTAACTTACTGGTTAACTGAAAATAGTGATGTCAGAACAAGTCTCTTTGCCATATATGCAACATACACATATAAAATATACACCCATATGTAGAAGTAGACATACATAGTTGTTTTTATTTATAAATAGTAAAATAACCCGAAGGATATTAAATCTCTAATCAGATTTCTATCTCAAAATATCAGTTTTATTTCCTCCAGATCAGTGAGATTGCAAAGTTTAAGTGCCATTTTGGTAGAAGGATGAGGGATGAAGTTTGATTTGCATTTAGTCCAAAAGTTCTTGATATCTCTGCTAAGTATGTTTTTTTCTTGTTTCTTAGCAGCATGGACTATTATTTTATTTATTTTTAAAGTTTATTTATTTTTGAGAGAAGGAGACGAAGCATAAGCAGGGAAGGGGCAGAGAGAGGGAGACACAGAATTCAAAGCAGGTTCCAGGCTCTGAGCTATCAGCACAGAGCCTGACATGGAGTTCGAACCCACAAGCCGTGAGATCATAACCTGAGCCAAGGTTGGATGTTTAACCAAATGAGCCACCCAGGCACCCCCTGCAGCATGGACTGTTATTAATTTGCCTCCTATGCTTTCTCCTGGACTAAACAGATGAAAGGAATGTAATGAGAGTTCCTTTTTCCTTTTAAAGAATAAACATTAAAATATTTTCCCATTTTATCCATCATAGTTTTCTCCTTCCCCAATAACCCAATCACATTAAAAGGATTTTAATACCTTTCAAAGTACAACATAAAATTCCTCCTAAGGAAAGAGCCAAATAAAAATGCTCACAGACAAGAGAAATAAAAAGAAGTGAGTATTCCCTTTTATCTGAACTCAAGCACCCAAGTTGGTCATTTCATTTTTCTTCTTTATATGTTTCTTTTCTCTTTTTGTATGTGCTCATTGCCAAAGTGATTCAAGTTAAGGCTATGCTTCCCTGCAAGTTTGTGGATGATATTCATCTGTAACATTATTTGAAAGGTAATGCTTATTTTACCATGGGAAAGCAAAACAGTTACAAATGATCTTTTTAAACAGTATTTGTTCTCTGGCCTCTTTCGCTGGCAAAACTTGCCCCTTAAGCTGATCCGGAATTCCTAGTAATTGAAATGGCTTATTTTGTATCCTCAACCCATCAATTTAGCTTTATTGGGTAATGTTACGCTCAGGTAATGCTATACAAATCTGGGCAAATGAGTTTTACTTCAAAGAGTTGGGACACAGATTATAAGTGAAAAGGACCCAGTTCTGCTGGGTGATGTGTACCTGCAGATCTGCCTGAAGTCAGTGGGGATCTCCTTTCTCTGAAGGGGTGGAGTGTACTTTCAGCCAGGGCAGCAAAACACAACTCATTCTAAATTAAGCATCGGAGAAGAGATCTCAGTAAATCCAGTGATGCTGAAACTTGTCTGGAACAGCAATCCTAAAGCTGGCTTTGGGACATCCAATAGTGCTTTCAATTATCTAAGGAGTTCTGCAAAATTCTCTGAGGAAGTCTCAAGATATACTTAACTATTTATTACCAAAAACTGATATAAAATGAAAAATAGCAATCATGCCATTATTTCAGGAGAGACGATGGACAGTGTCACAACCTATGCAATGAGATATAACTTTAACTTTTAACAAGTTGGAAGTTTAAGTTCTAAAGCATTACAGTACATACCAGAACATATGTGAAGTTTAACTAATGCCATTCAGGTTGTTAGGGAATGAATAAACAGAAAGTCTGGGAAACTGGAGATGCCATTACACTTGCTGGAGTTCTACATAGCAATTGAATAGGACAACTTCCAATTCAAAGACTTCATAGAAAGAGCTACTGCATCAACCATTAAAAGTGGGTTTGCCAGATTCTACCACAGGGAACTTAGAAAGCATTCTCCTCAGTTTTTCCATTTCTTTCAAAACTGGGGGAAATGCTTTGCCTATCCCCACATTAAACAGACAACCTGAGTTCAAAAGAGGTGGGTTGCCTAGAAGAATTTATTTCATGCCTTTGAGTCCTAGTTTCCTCTTCCGTGAGATGGGGACAATAATATTCAAATTATGATAATATCTTGTTGGATTATTTTGAGACTTAAATGCACGTAAAACACTCAGCTCAAAGCCCTGCCCATGGTGAATATTCTCCTCAGGTTGGTTTACCTGACAGTGGGGTACAACCTTGTCTGTACATAAGATCACCTGGAAAAATTTAAAATGTACTAGTGTGAGGGCCCTATTACAAAGCAATTAAAATTAGAATCTGGGGTTAGGGACCACATGCTGGTCTTATAAAAACTCCCCAGGAGATTCTAATTGCAGTGAGAGTTGCAAACCACTAAGCTATCCAATTAGTCTACCAATGATTCTTAACCTTGGCTGCACATTGAAATCACCTGGGAACTGAAATATACTGATGCCTGGGTTTCTGCTTCTGATTTAATTGGTAAAAGGGAATTGGCAGTGTTAAAAGTTCTCCAGTTAATTCTTTTTTTTTTAACTCACTTTATTGAGATCTGATTGACATATGAAAAACTGTCCATATTTAAGATATACAACTTGATGAGATTAGAGATAAGTGGAGACCATAAAACCACCACCACATTCAAAGCCATAAACATACCCATCACCTCCAAAAGTTTTTCCCACCCCCTTTATTTGCTGAATTTATTTTTCCTCAGTGAATCCCAATGTGTTCCTGACTGAGGACTGCATACAGTCAGGAGTATAACATTTACTCTGTGCATTCAGGTTGCACAGTGTGACTTCTTATCTCTTATAAATAGTCTAATTTTTCTAATTACACAAGTAATCCACATCTTACAAAATTATTAAATGCTAAAAATAATGGAAAAAATTTAAAAATTCCATAATCTCACTGCCCAGATCATCAATAACAATTTGGTTTGTTCCCTTCTTGTATGCATGGCTGGGCTCTTGCTATGTACAATATTATATTCCTTTTCTTTCTTACTTTACAACTTAAGTATTTTAAATGAAATTTAATACACATTTCAGGTGTTATTTTAAATTGGCATTACATAAAAAGTGTCATTTACATATTTTTATGATCTTGCATATTTCAAAGAGAGTTCCAGACAAAGTATCTAGGAACATTTTTGGCAAACTTCCCCTACCAAAATGAAATGTCTCTCCTGGTAGGTTAAGAAGGAATAGACTCAAGCTTCTTGTTCAAGGCAGAACTCAAAGGACTAAGAATAGTACTGCCACCCAAATTCTCCTCATCAATCACATTTATCAGTAATCTTCTATAAGGAAGTCATGGCATTAGATGATGGGCACTGGGCCAGTTAATGATTTGATGTCTAGGCTGAGCTAAGATAGATTTCCAGTAGTCAAGAAGGAAGAAGGAGGAACAAAGAATGTCCTAAAACCAGGGAAATAAATCTAAGCTCAGAGCCATAGAGCCACTGGACACAATAGATGCTAACAACTAACATTCTGAGAAATCAGCAGAACTTTCCAGTTTCCTGCCCCCAAAGAGTAAAGTACTAAGAAGTGGCTTAAGTTGTATCTGTTGATGGGGCACAGATGAGTTAGCACATATTTAGTCTATGGGGTTAGACTGAAGACAAAATCTGCAGGGAAGGTGAACTTGATGGTACAGGAGAACATGAAGCCTGAATCTGCTGGCAGTCAACCAATAAAACCGGAGAAGGATCCTGTGCTTTGGGGCACTGCAAAGGCTGGTTTGTGAAAATGTCTTTGACATCCTCCAGGGTGGAGGCAACCCAGCATGAAATTAGGACCCTCTGTCTTGGTGCAGTCAAGTTTCTGGGCGCCCTGTACAGTGGGGAGGCAAGTGTCTGATAATGCAATAACTTCAAAGATAAGCTTGAAATTAGAGGTAAATTCTGGTGTAAGTTACCTTTCCTGGATGCATCAGCTCACATCCCTTCCACTTCTTCTGAACATGAGCATCTATTTCCTGTAATCCATGATTAATTATCCATTATCTAGTATTGCTGCATAATTTTTAAATGTACATTAGTCTTATTACCAAAACAAAAGTATCAACAAAAGGAGACGTGGAAGAAGGAAAGGGGACCTACATTATGTTTAGAATGAGACACTTCACATCATCCGCAGGCCCTGCAGGCTCACGGCGCACCAGCCACACTGGCCCCTTCCTGTTCCTTAGGCATTCCACACTCTTTCCTGTCTCAGGACCTTTGCCCTGCACATTTCCTGTCTAGAATTCTCCTCTCCTGGCTCTTTTCCTCCACAGGGCTGGCTTCTTCCCATATTTTAAATGTTCCAGATTCCCAGAGAGGGCTTTCTAGACTGTCCTATCAAGATTTACTCCCTCAGATCTCTGTTTTCTCAATGATACTCTTCTGTTTATTTCATTACCACAATTCATGCATTCGTTATTCTGTACTTGTGCTTATCTGCCACCTCTGTGCATGGTGTGGGCATACAAAGTGGGTCTCTACCATCATGGAGCCCACACTTCAGTGGGGGACATAAACATTAATCATACAATCACACAACTAATTGCAAAGTCCTAAATCCATTAATATCTACAAATGAGAGCCCAAGGAACTGACCTGCAAGTATTTCACTTGGGATTTCTTTGCAGTTTGTTCTCTACCTTCTGCTTGAATATTTGCTCCCTGAGGGCAGAGGCTTGCTTTGTGTCTGGTTCTGCCCTGCAGACGCACAGCAAACACACCGTGGAGTCTTAACAGATGCCATCGAATAAATGAATGCTGAGCATTTACATTCACTCTTTCTTGTAAACATCATGGCAACCATGAGGGCCATGTACAGTTGTCCCTATTTTATGAATAAACAGCACCGAAGCTCAGATAACAAACTGGTCCAAGGTCATAAAGCTGGTGACAGAACTGAAATCGAACCTGGTTGTTATTCTGTCTTTCTATTACACAAAGGACACAGAAAAGGCAAAGAATAAATTATTGTAAGCCGCTTTACTAAACTGTAGAAGTACACTCACTTGGTTAAACTGTTTTCACATGTTCTCCCCATAAAATCAAAATCAAAAAACAAACAAACAAAAACCACCCCACCATCATACAAAAGAATCCTATAACTTCATTTCCCAGCAGCACTGATGGCAGAACAAAATCTAACCTCGCCAAGCACGCTCACGTATTTCTCAGTGTTGGGTGATTGCAAAACTGGATTTCATTTGGATCTCTTTACATTTGGCACCAACATGATAACTTGAAAGATCAAGAACAAAGATATATGCTTGTGTGTCTTTTGCCTTCCTTGGCTAAAGGAAACCAGGTACAATGGTACATGCTCTCTTACCTCTTTCTGTGCTCTAAGAAGTTCTCTGAAATTTGAAAAGAATTCCTACAGTGGTCTCTTTGTTACTTATGACTTGAGTGTCAGCAGGGAGGAGTGTGTGTGTGTGTGTGTATGTGTGTACACATGCACAGGTGTATATTTTGCTCATATGTATGCGTTCATATCTGTCCTTTCCCCCTCTCCCCCCAGGATATCTGCTTCCAGATCTTGGATAATGCAGTGCTAGAGTCCAGCTTTAGAGAAAAGGCAGGATAGTGAGTGAAGCCAGGGAACACCTAATAAGGTGGTTTCTGGTCCATAAGCTCAGAGGACACACTGAACTCTGCATGGAGCGGCAGCCCATCAACTTTCTCTTCTGATTTGCTCTCCCGTTTGTTCCACCTCATTGTCAGGCATTATTTTTTAAGTTTTCAGGCCTCTGGGTAATGCCAATCATAGTTCGCCTTTTGTTTGGTGGCCCTGAGTCCTGGCACATAAATCTCTAAGCTCACATGGATTCCCTTTTTGGAAGAGGGATAGGTGATTTATAAATTTATCACATGCTAGAACTTCTTTCCAAACCTTCTAAGGTGAATCAAAAGTAAACACCTGTATAAATAAAAACATGTATATTTTAAGGGACATTGTCTCATATCTCTAATTCAAAACAATAAGAACTATTTTCTATGAAACTGCACTTACAAAATTCCCCCCTTATATGTAATGAACCTCATATCCCGCCAAGTACTGAACTCTTGCTAAGTTTGAGATTGCATGGTAAATCTGTGCCCAAAGACTTTCAACACTTTCTTTAACCAGGACAAACGCCTTCCTGTTCTGATACTTAATTTACATTTAATCCAATCTGTGTTCCATCAGTATCATCTTCAGCAATCCACTTCCATTTTTAATTTCCATTCCACAACCTCTATCCTATTACTAGCCTCTACTTAGGTCAAGAGAATGCCCTGCAGGGATATCTGCATTGACCGAAATCAAGAAAACTACTTTGAGTTAAACTGATTACCTCTGTCCTTTGGAATAGAAGCAAGCTAGGCTATAGAATGTAATCAGTCAAGGGCCCACATGGCCTGCTAATATCTAATGTTATGTATGAGGAACTGATCTGTTCCCTTAAGTGGTTGGCCATCCTTCCTTGTGGGTGGAACCACTGGCCTCAGTTCACCTCAAGATACTATGATATTTCCAGGATCCTCTGGAAGGTCGATGGTTCTGTGTCTTTATCCTGCTTTAGGTGTGACTGCCCTGCAAACATAAGACACCTTTGAATACATCGAAGGGACTAATGCCAGGTGTCTAGGGTGCCACAGATTTCTCTTTTGAGAGCCTTGGAGTCTGCCTTCCTCAATTAACCACTTACAACACCTTCATTGTACGCCACTGAACAAGCACTTGCGAGACTGTGTTGCTTCTGGGTTTCCAGACATGTGTCATTTCCACCGCATATTTAGTAGCATATAACTGCCTGAAGTGGGGAGGCCGGAATGTGAGGCATGTCTCACAGAGGAGTAGGGTTTTTATTAAAAAAAAAATATATATCACTCAACTGCTAATGGAAACATCAACCTCCCAGCCCTATTCTTAAAAATAAATAAATACAAGGAGTTCCCCATGTGAGAGGCACATTAGGGACGCAAGATATTCATTTCCATGAAGTCACTCACAGCAGGCCTGTCTGGAAAAATGCTTTCATCTTCTGCAAAGAGAGGGGGGAAATGTATAGCACGAAGGTTTAAAGACCAAGACTTTGAAGTAGAGGGTGAAGTGGGAAAAGTGATCCTTAGGTAAGGTGAATTTAGTCCAAACTAGATTAATTTCTACGCTTCAACTCATTGTGTGCTACACAGAGACCAAAGAATTATGATTTGTAGAAGAGAAGCTAATGGTGTTCAAACTGGGTGTCCCGCTGTCCTGGTGTTTCCGTGGGGACCCAGGGGTGAAAGAGGGCAGTGGAGGTGGTAGGGTACCCTACTGCTTCAGCCAGGATAGCTCTGGTCTGCATCGTGGGCGTGGTCTGCTTGACTTCCTTTCACACACATCATTGAGTGTCTACCACGATGGGCCTGGCACTGTCCCAACTATGGTGATGTGGTCGTGATCAAGACAGACATGGCCTTGGCCTCATGGTGCCTGTGATCTATGCAAGGCTCCTTGTAGTCTGGTGGGAAGTGTGTGAGTGGGGAGTTTCTATCATTAAAACCCTAACTGGTGTCCCAACATGTTCATTTTAAGGATGAATAAACTGAGATTCAGAGACAGAGTCTCACCACTAATTAACTGAAAAGTTGGTTTAGAGTCCATAGGCTTTTGCTTACACTCCAGGGCTATTCCTCCCAAGTTTAAACAGGAAGAGGAAAAAAAAATTAAAAAGAGAGAGACAGAGAGACAGAGAGAGAGAGATCAGCCCAGCTAGAGAGAGAGGATGTCAGTTTTGGTCCCTGAACTTCTCCTGACTCAGTCTTATCTCCCTTTCTATCCTTCTAAGTGCTCTCTCAAGATGCAGCCAGGGGGGTACACCCACCCATGCTTGGACATAAGGAAGATCACAGGCATGGCCTTGTCCCTCTCAGACCAACGTCTCCATTTCCCTTCTGAGGGGAGGTCATCTGGCTGCAGGTCAGCCCAGGGGAGCCCCCATCAGCTGCTCTCCCTTCACGGGGCCCTAGTGCACAGTCATCTCTGTGAATTTGCTGGGGCTCGCTTGCATTCCTGCCGCACTGTGTCACTTCCTTCCTTCCTGTATGCACAGGGGACACTTTCCCTTCAACCCCCATTCCTTCCTGCTCACTCTTCCAGCCACGAACTTTGCATCTGTCCCCTTTCCTCTCTATTTCCTCCTTGGAGCTATGTACTGTGTTTCATAATGCTGATAACTACACTAGAGGTGGGATGCAATTCAGTTTACTCCTCTTTTGATTCTTCACTTCTGCCTTGTTCTCTCACTCGGTTTAGTCCCGGTCACTTGTCCTGCCTGCTGTGTGTCCCACCTCCCACCCCCCCTGCTTCACAGCATCTGCGATCCTGTCTCCCCGCAAAGTTAGATCTGATCGGGCTTACACCAACAAAGGTGACCTGCAAGGTTTGTGACTCAGGATGTGGAAGATTCCTTACTCAGCCGGGCCAGACCTTGACCTGCTAGGACATGTGACACAGGGAGTTGCTGGCCATAATCCCACACTGTCCTTAAAGGTCCCGTGACACACTCGGCATCCTGTTTTGGGGAACTGCCTACAAATTAGGTCAAGCATCTCATTCCTCATCAGTCTTCAACAGAGGCCTGATGGAGCAAAAAGCGGCCTGCACCTACCAAAGACCTTTTCCTGAATTGTTTCTTTGTGCAACACCGTTTTCCTTATTATAGCAACAAAACAAAACGGTGCCTATTTGTTTTTGAAAAGTGCTTCCTTTCTTTTTGCAGACTAGCACACTCAATCTTTCCCTACCCTTTGACATCCTACATCAGCTCCTCTATAAGTTCTAGTGACACAGCTTACAGAAGCGACACTCTGGTTTATTCATGTCTTTTGTGTTTTACGGCACCTGAACTGGGCTACTTGAGGACAAATGCCTGCCGCCAGCACCACTGTGTGGAGGGCAGACTGGGAGAGAGGTGCAAGACGTTCTTTGAGGTAAATTTCCAAATGAGGATGATGTGATATTATCAGAACAAGACCTTTGGGAAAGTTTTCAATTTGGAGAACGATTCTACAGAAAGAAGCCCACATTCTCGTCTAGCCCCAGTTACGATCAATAATTGCGTGGGGTTTGAACAGTGTTTGTTTATGGCTTTTGAGGCTATTTTCTGTGTGTAGAGCTAGTAAGTCTACTCAAGGACCTGATATTTGACCCTGGCTTCGAGTGACCACTGTGTTCCAAACAGCTCAATGGATTCCAGTAAGATAAAACTCAGAGTGGGAAAGAAGATTGGAGTTGTTTTGTTGGAAGAAATGACAGGGAATTTTCAAAGGGATAAGACTTTGGTCCCCACTTCAGAGCTGAGAGATACAGTGTCCTTAAACAGCACGTCTTCCCTGTCTGGGGCAGTATATTTTCCACTGCACCAAACCCAAAGTCATGCTGTGTCTCTTTCTTCCCCGTCTTCCCTTCCACAGAGCCTTGGCCACCTTCTCCCTCAGTAAAGGCATCTCCCGCTGACTGAAGTGTTGCCTTTGTCCTTCATGTGACAGCACAACAATAAGGTGAAACTGTGAATATTCACTGTAGGCAGAGCACAAAGGACCTGAGGCTGAGACAGTAGGGTATTACCCGCGTGAAAATGCAAGGCAGCGGTTCCCAATGTGGAAACAATTCCTATAAAATACCAGTGCTCTTGCAGAGGATAGTTCCCTTCAAGTTGTTCTTATTTGTGTCCTGGGCAGGCACGTGCCAGTCCTAGGAGATGAACCTAGGTGGTCTGGTACAGACACATAGGCTCTGAGCTTTCAGCTAAGCAGCTCTAAAAGTGAGAGGAACGGCGAGTTTTTCCTGACTAAAGGGGAGTGGTACTGACTTTGGCAGTGCTCTTCCTGCCCAACTGTTCTCTGGTGACCTCCTTCTCCATGTTCCCAGCACCCAGAGAACAGGTCTTGTGTCTTCAACCTTCAAGTCTCCCAGCACCCTGAGCATACAGTGCGCTCTGCTAGGTTCACTCTTTCTATTCAATCTACTGATAGAGCTCTTTTCATAGTCCAGTAAGCACAGTACAATTGACTTTGGCAAAAAAAAAAAAAAAAAGGTAACAGTCATTCTCAGCAAAGTCATCAAAGACCTTCTTTTTCCGTTGCTGCTAAATAGGCAAGTTTCATTGTTTATCTAATTCCTTTGTTTCTTCTGCAGTGCTCAGAGGTGTTTAACCAGGCCCTTCTCAAACCTGCGTTCTTGTGTACTCTGTGACCCCGTGTGCAGACTCTCCAATTCACTTTCCTCTGAGGATTGTGCTCACGCTTCCAGCAGCGCAGGCAGAGACCCTGAAAGTCATCCTGGGCTTCTTTCTCTGACGGACAACATTCAGTCCATCGGAATTTGTTTATTCTCCCTTACAAATCTATCCATCATATGACAGTCTTTACCACCACACACCTAGCACCTTGGCCCAGCCACCTTCCTGTCCAGCCGGGACTGTCACGCCTGCCTCCTGAGCGGCCTCTCTGATTAGCCCCTGGCTCTGACAGGCTAGTCTGTGACAGCAGCCAGAGTGACCCACTTAGAGCCGAAGGCAGACCATGAAACATCTCTCCTGAGAAGCTTCTCTGGGCTTCGCATCTCACTCAGGGTAGACATCAACAGTCCCATCGCTGTTCTGTCCCTCTTCTGCGCCCCCTCAGCTCTAGCTCACTGCTCCCTTGCTGGGTTTCCCGGCACAGCGGGCAGCGGGGTCCCACCCCTCTGCGCTTGCTGTTCGGCACCTGCAGGGCGCTGCCTGGTCCATGAATGTATATGGTTTGCTTTCTCGCTTCCGTCCAGTTCTTTACTCAAAAACCTAACGTCGCCTCCTTAGAGGGGCCCACCCTGATCACTGCCTGAACACCTACCCCTCTACTCCTTTCTGCCTGTTTTCTCCTTAAACATATCATTATTAAAAATACTAATATGCTTTTGCGGTTGTTTTCTTTTCCCTCTAATATCGTATCAGCTCTAAAAGAGCAGGGGTTTATAATTATTATAAGTGATTGTCACCTTTGCTCAGTGATGCAGTATTTGTTATAGAGAAGGTGCTCGACAAGTATTTGTTGAGTGACTAAGTGACTGAATGTTAGTGTTCCCCGGGGTTTTCTGTCTTTTCTCACATCAGTGGGCGACAGTCTCACGTTTAAAATCATCATCTGCAGACAACACTGCATGGCAGCTTTCTCCTTGGAGCTCCAGACACTTACATTAAAACTGCCTCCTAGGCATTGCCCTGGACTTCTGCGTTCTCTGGGGCGTAACTGAGAAGTCCAGATGTGGGACGCGTTTCAGGTGTGGCTGAAAGCGGGGCTCAAACAATGTCACCAAAACCTGCTTGTTCTTGTTCCTCTCCTTCCACTGTGCTTCTCTAGATTGCCTGCATGCTCAGTTTCTCCCTCTGGGATGGCAAGATGGCTACAGCAGCTGTATTCACATATTCTTATGGCTTGAACTCCAAGACACAGGAGAGAGCCTGTTTTTGAAGAGATCTCATGAAATTCCTCATAACCAAACCCTATGTGGACTAGCTTACAGCATGTGGATCCCAGCCTTTCTCATGCAGCCATCGGCAGCGCGCGCGCACACACACACACACACACACACATTCACATACATACTCCCATCCCACATCACTTAGGCCACGGCTTGAAGCACTGGCTCTGATCTGGATCGCAAGCTGTATTCCTGGAGGTAGCCTTGCCTTTCCACGTGAACTTGGTACTGTGGAGGGATCCTCAAATAAAAATTGGGGGTTGTTTTCAGAAGAAGGGAATGAGGATGCTAAAGATATTCCCTGTCTTGGTATGCCCATCCAGTTGCTCAGTCTTTAAGAGGTCTTGCTTCCTCTCTCTTGTTTACATCTAATGTATTACTTTATGATACAGATTATAATTCCTTAACATACCTTAAATCTACCCGTGCCTCCTCCTCAGCATCCCTAGCACAAAGGCCTCAGTGTTCTGCTTTGTGCCTGGATTGCTACAAAGCCCTTCAAAATAGTACCTCTCCTTAGAGTCATTCCAACGTATTCCCTCCCCATTCAGAAGAAAGTTTTCCAAAATGCGGGTACGGTTTCCCTGTTCCCCAGTGTCCTTCACTAGAGTCCTCTGATCTTCCTCGTCATGGTGTAGGAGACACTTCTCAATGTGACTCTAACTGGCCTCTACTCTGAGTTCAACACGCTGCACTTGTGCCAGAAGGAGGCATGTGCTGGTCCCCAAATGTGCTGTGGGCTTTCTCACCTCCATGTCTTTGCTCTCACTAACTGCTCAGCCTGGAAATGTCTTCCCTTGCCTCTCCACGCCTTCACCAGGGTACAGCTACCTGTTTTTCAATAGTAATGAAATATCTGAGAGGACCTCCTATAGGCCAGCTTCTCTCATTTGTCTCAGAACTAGCTGAGGTGTCCTTCCCCACCTTCCTTGAATTCAGATTAGTTGTTTATCAGTGTGTCTCCCTGTTTAACTGTGCTCTGTGAGGAAGCCTGTCATATCTCTAGTATGCTGGGCACAATGCTGGGCACGTAGTAGGCACTCAATAAATGATTAGTGAATAAGTAAATAGAATGTAAGTAACCAAAAGGCAATATGTGGCTTTAAAGGCATCTTTATGACTAGAGCAAGTACATTATGAAAGGATCCAATAAAATCCATGGTGCTATAATTCATTCCCAGGAGCCAAGTCGTCTTGAAAATATGTTTTGTCAGGGAGTAAGGGAGGCAGATAATAAGCACATTAAAATAGACTGGGGATCAGTCATTTGACTTGCGATTTGAAATTCTGCTCACTGGGAAACACAGTTAGACCTCCTTACTATTTATATTTCATTTGTTACTTCTTTCAAAAATGGGTGCATATGTGTTTTGATAATGAGAAACAGGTTACTAAATGTCAAAAAAAAACGAGGCAAAAGAGAATGGGCCTTTATCTGGGATCATTTGAAAAGCCCCAGAAAATTCCAAGTGAAAGGTTCAAAATCATGCTTTCCTGAAAAATTGCTAATAAAAATTAAACATTTATAGAGAGAAATACAATTCATATAAATCATTGTTTCTGTGGGTAGCCTGTTTACACCCATTCTGTACACACACAGCAGCACTGTTCTAGGATTGGGAGTCGGTTCACCAGCATCCCAAGAAAATGTCCAAACAAATTCTTCTCCGGTGATGTGGGAAGAACATCATTTCTTCAGAGGCGCCAACAGTGTAGAAATCCCTTTAAGTGTTTGCATTCATCATAGATGAAAACTGATGTATATTTGTTGCCATGTGAATTATTACAATTACAAGACAAAGTTCATGAACTTTCTGTCATATTTTACCAAATGCTGAAGTATTTCTTCATCTTCTCAAGAATGAAGAGAAAACATGCCATTGACAAAAACAGGAACATTAAGAGAGGCATACAAGAGGCTTCATTTTAAAAGAAACCATCTTAACATATTATTTAGCACGAGATTTTTGCTCATAAGGAGGCCTGTGCGTTAAGCTATTAAGAAGCCACTTTGCCAGGAATATATGTATTTCTAGTGTATAATATATGGTCTTTGGAATATTTCCAGTGAGGAAAGATGATTAGGATACCATAAATACCAAGACCTGGCATCTACCATGGGATGGCCTGGAAAAGGGCAACAAAGAAACGTAACTATAGGAAGCAGCACAGATGCTGTCTGTAGCTGAAACCCAAATGACAATTTTTAAGATGGATGCAAAGAGGGGGTGAATGAATTATTAATCTTTTTCATAATCCTTGTCTTCCCTGATAATGACCACATTCACTAGTGTCGTTTTGAATACACAAGTATGCTGTGGAGTTTTCTTGATGATAAAAAGGCTCCTTCATCTCCAACTCTTCTCCATGGCTGAGTGTTCCAATCTGCCTGCGAATCTGACTCTGTAAGTTGCGCCTTATCTTAGGCTGGCACATGTAGGACACGGATGTCCTGTTTGGGCTGTTGTTCTTCTCAGTTAACCCAATCGTCTGGGCTTGCCCTTTCTCAATTACAGATGGTAGCTCTCCTTACTATGCTCTAATACAGAAAATACTACAATTTGATTCAGTTCAAAGAACAATTTGATACAGAATTTAAGTGAAGTGTAAGTATGCTACAAAAATATTATTCAATTCATTATAAAAATATTTATGTATTCCTTTTAAAGAACACATCTATTGTGTTTTTTAATTTCAATTCTACTTAGTTAACATATAGTGTAATATTGGTTCCTAAAGAACACATCTATTGTATGAGCTGAGGTATAATACTGGCTATCATAGGTAGAAGGCTTTGTATGCACTAAGCGTTCTACTAAGAGATTTACTTCCAAAAATCATGGAATCTTCCTGGATAACCTTTAATAGGAGCCAGTTAAATTACTTAATGGAACTGAAAATATTTTAGAACTACTTTATTAAAAATACAAAAAAGAAGACATATAAGTATATATTCATATGTATGCCTAGCTTTATAAAATATTAACAATAATTTTATAAATCTGTATTCCTTTGTTTTTTGAAAATTTTACTATCATTTCCAGGCTTGGATTGCTTTAACATAAATCTAATCAGTGTCCAAAGAATCTGATGAAACAGAAAAACAGAAAAAGCATTAGTGAAGGACCAATAATATGTACCTGTAAGGTGATATTTTCTGCTTCAGGGGTATGTGTAAATGAAAATCTATCTTCTTTTAACTTGTGATTTTTAATATTTAAAAATTTGCCTCTTTAAATAGTCTCAGTGGAACAGAACCGGCACATTAACGGCTGCATAGCCTGTTACGGACTAAGACCCTCCACAGTGAGCCCCCTGAATGCAAGCTTCCACTTAACCTCTGAACCCGGAGGACAAAGGGCAGGCTGACACAATCTCAAATTCTTTCCATCTACTATCTTAACTGAGAATTTTAACAGCTATTTTTTTCTTTGTTTTTTGTTTGTTTTTTGCTATGTGATGAGAATTTAAAAAATTATATACACTTCACAGCTTGGCTACCATTCTAATTCAGAGAACAGTATAAAGTACATAGTGTAATGCATTAAATGTGGGCTTGAAACACAGGAATACCTATCTATCTATCTATCTATCTATCTATGTATCTATCACCTACACACACACACACACACACACACACACACACACTAAAACCTCTGTCAGCTCCCAAATAGCAGGAAATATTGATGTCTAAGATACTTATAAGAATGACTTTAGATTTTCTAATTTTTTTTTTTTTTACCAGCATGAAGCCTGAAAAAGTTTAAACTGTACTCTAACTACTGTTCCAAGAAAAAGCATCCAAAACAAAAGCCATTCCTATTTTGTGTTAGTTGGGTCTTCCAGAGAGAATGGTTTGACTGTGAGGAATTGATCACATGAAATCTTAAGCATACATTCTGTGCTGTGGCCATATTTTCTCCATGAGAGAATACAGAGAGCATTTCCACATAACCCCATAAGCACCACTCAACAATGCATGTGATCATCTACCTGTTTCCTTTTAATAATGAGAAAAACAGTGGAGTGCTAGGAGTGAAATAAGCTAACGGCATGCTTTCCTCCTTGCTCTGAGCTCTAAGTTGGCTCTTCACTGAGCAGTCTTCCGTATGACTTGGTGGTCCTCTGTGAGGGAACATGGTCAGCTCCAGATCACCCCCCGCTCTGGAGCACAACACCCCTTTCCCTTCTCCTTGTCCACAACCAAACTTTTTAATCAGGCAAATTTTGAATATCGCTAAGGCAGAAGAGATAGAATATTGTTGGGTAACTCAAGTCAGTGGGTCTCACTGGGTCGAGATTCTTCACCTATTAAATACTGATTTAAGATTTCTAGGACTTGGCTAAAGGAATCCATGAAGTTGCATGCTTTAAGACCAAGGATGGCATCTTCTGTTTGAACTTTTAGTGCTACCATAGAGACTTGCATACAGTAAGAACTTCAGTTTTTTTCAATGAATCAATAAAAAGGAATAAAAACTAGAGAGTGTAAGCAAGGGTATACATACATGGAGTTGCATATATTCATGTATATCAAATCTATCTCCTTTAAAAAAAATTAACACAAATCTACATCCTTGAAAAAATTAATTTTAATTTAAATTTAATTTTTTCAAGGATGTAGACTTGAGTTACATATCCTTTAATAAATTATATATTCTTTAATAATTATATATCCTTTAATAAATAATTCTAAAAACAACTTATAAATATAAACCATCCTATGATGAGGAGAGAAGTTTCAGACATAAGAATGCTCTTTGTTGAAAGAGGAACATTTATTGTTTTTATAAAATAATAATCAAAATATTCTTTCAAGATGAATTACTTAGAAAATAAATGGTTTGTAAAAATTAATATAGCAAATATATGTCAAAATTGCTTAATTATTATTATAAATAGGTTCTTACAGAAATAGAACAAAGTCAAATACTCCCTGGAGACACTCTGCCTTATCTGTGCTTCCATATGCACTTACTGTGCAAAGTACATTTTGATAGCATTACAAGTCTTGAAACATATTCTGTGAATTTAACTTCGTAAAATTCATGAAAATTATTTAAATCTCTTTGATTTTGGAACATTAGGGGTACAAATCTTAAGTAGGTGCTTCCTAATGATAAAAGATGCATTTATATCAACCTAAATCGTATTGGGGATCTTTTTGTGTCTGAGGTAATATACAACTTGACCAGAAGATGGCAGCATTCTGAAAGAAAAAAAGGAACAAAAAGCAAACAAAAACAAAAAACAAGATACTGTAGCTACCTTGCTTTTTATTCTTTTAAAAAAAAGAATAATTCTTTTAAAAAATAATTCTTTTAAAAAAAACTTTAAAATTCTTTTAAAGTTTTAGTGCTGACACTCTTTTAACCAGTGTTAATTTCTTTTCTTATATATTTTCCTTTTCAAGGGGTAAGATGTCTTTATTCCAAGAAAAATAACTTAGTAGTTGTTAGTGCCTACCTGTACTATTTTCTCACTAAAGAAGAAAGTACTTTCAAAGGTTGAACAAGCATCTAAGGGCTATAGAATTTTAAGTTAGTGGCATATTAATTTTCTCTTAGAGTAAAAAATAATATATGAAAATAATACATTTAATAATCAAACTTCTGATCCAAGAACAGATAAAATGTGTTAGATTTTTTTCTCCAAAATATCTTTGTGGGTGGCGAAACATTCTTGTGAACTGTGAAATACATTATATACAAACACAATTTAAAAAATATGGGGCCACCTGGGTGGCTCAGTGAGTTAAGCATCCGACTTTGGTTCAGGTCGTGATATTGCGTTTGTGGGTTCGAGCCCCACATTAGGCTCTGTGCTGACAGCTCAGATACTGAAACCTGCTTCGGATTCTGTGTCTCCCTCCCTCTCTACCCCACTCCTGTTTGCGCTCTCTCTCTCTTTCAAAAATAAATAAACATTAAAAAGTTAAAAAAAAACATGAAATGATTCTCCATGGAGAAAAATATATAGTATGTATATAATACAATATACAACCTAATATATACTATAATATTTTATATAATCTATATAATTTTATTTACAAACCCTTCAAAACAATGTGCTCTTATTTTAAATCAACTTTAAACTCAAACATCTGATTACATATATATATATATATTCTTGTTTGTACCAATACTGAAAGCTCTTTATCAGCCTGGAACAGTGATAGAACTACCCTGACCTTATGTGCCAACTTACTGACAAGTTTAATTGCATTGAATTGAAAGAAGCACAGGGGAGCATACAGTCATGTCCTTGTAATGCTCTTTCAATTTACACAGCAAATGAAATCATGGATAATCTACTATGACAATATTCTTTAAACCAATATAATGAGTAATGCTGACTCTGGGTAACTTAGAAATATGGTAGGAGTAATTACGGAAAAAATAAATATATGATGTTAACAGTAATAAAAATATTGAAATGATTTTAGTTTTGTACCTCTTGCTTTTAAATGGCATTATATAGTTTTCCCCATATATACAGTAATTATTTTCTGGCTTGATGATAATATTTTAAGGAAAGTTTTCAGAAATTTTCTAAGAAAAAAATTATGTTTAGTATTCTATCGTTTTGAAAAATTTAAGAAAAATAGTCCTTCAGCCTGAGTATAAATATAAGCAGGTATCCTTGGGGCATATTCCTGCTGCCCACGGAGCAACTAAATCAGAACATGTCATCCGTACTCCCCTGGAGTCAGCCTGACCTAATTCCCTCCACGCAGGCCCATCTGACTAGTTGAGACCCAGTAGGAGTAGTACTTCTTGCTGAAATCTATCCTTCTTCATCCCAGGAAGCTGCTGATACTTCTAGATCTCAGCCCCAAATTGAACTTCCAGAACCTTTGGCCAGACAGAGCACCATCCTTTGTCATAGACCTTTTTCTCATTACATTTCCCCTAAAAGTCTGACTCGTATGGAAAGATGTTTCTTTAGCATTTGTTGGAGCTGAAGAAGAAACCAGTCCCCAAAAGAGACAAAACAATTTATGTCATGTAGACCACAATTTATAAAAAAAAGTTAAAGTCTAGGCAAACTGATATTTTATTCTCCCTGCAGAAATAATATGAATTCATTTTAAACCTCTGTCATTATTATTTTTTAAATTGTTTTCACATTTGTTAATCTATGGCTCTAATTTAAGTCAATATACAAAGTACCTTGTGACATTTTAACATGTCACCTGATCAGTATGTATTCTGACAATGTATTTCAGGAAAACCAGTTTTTAAATATTCCCCTCCACCTCAACGTTTAGGGGATAAAGTCTACCTTTAGCAGGGCCAATTAAGGAAGTGAAGAGTGGTAGTCAACTAACTGGGTTGTGTGTACCTTATCTTTAGTCCTGACTGAATACAGTTTTAGTGAGTGACCAAAAAATACCACCATAACCTTGAATCAGTTATTTTATCTTGCTCAAAGCATTCTTATCTCTCAGAGGGCCCCAGAGAGTTAATGTGTTCCTGGCACTCATCCTCACAGCTCAGGACACAGAACCCCTGTGATCGATGTTAAAACTGAGGTTTGGACGTAAGCCCTAAGGTGACAGATTTGATATCAAAGTGAGTTGTGATAGAGATGAAAATATAGAAGTTGCAAAATGTATTTTGAGGAGATGTCTCAGAGAACACTTAATTATTCCCAAACCTCTGAAGGATATAATAGGATCAGGAATCAGAAGAGTCTGGAAGAAGTGATTCTGGGGAGAGATTTTAGTGTGCTATGAATTTTCCCCTACATCCTGCCCTACAAGGAAGTGTTAGTAAGTAGGTGTTTGCTCTCATTTCAAGGCTGGTTAAAAGGACTTCAAATGGACCTTTCAGACATGGAGAGGCTGATATGTGTCCCTGTAGCAAGGGGGACACAGAAACCTGATCTGGCCTGAGTGGGCTGCCTAGCTGGTGATGAATCAAAGGAGATGTGGCTGTATTAGTAGCAGGTGGATTCCTAGCTCTTTCAGGAAAAGGCCATGTAAATGTCTCTTATGAATCAGAGATGTATGTGTGGCATAATTTAAGGACCTGTTCAGACGACTGATGAGAGATGTAAACAGGCCCCAGCGAGAAGTTAAAAGTGTCTGCGTTCCTAGGGGCTGCAGAAAAAAAATAAAATAAATAAGTGACCAGAGAAAATAGAGATGCAAAGAGGCCATTAAAGGAATTAGAGATGTGGTAGCTAATCTCCATCATGGCTCCTGATGACTTGTGCTTCCTGTTAAACATGCTCTAGAAATCCCCCTCCCACACTGATCAGTATTTTATGACCAAAAAGAATACAAGACAAATGATGGTGTATGACTTTCAAAGCTAGCTCATAAAAAGCACTGCGACTTCTGCCTGCCTTTCTTAGAATTCTCACCCTGGGGGCTACCAGCTGCTATTATGGGGGGATAGTAAGGCTGCCTCCTGAAGAGACCCACGTGGGGAAAAGCCAACTGGCCAACCATGTGAGTGAATCATTTGGGAGGTGGACCTTCCCCTCCTACCTCCCAACACTGCAGCCTCAGGAGAGATCCTGTGCTGGAACTGCAAGATTAGGCTACTCCTGAATTTCTGGCACATGGAAACTGTGGCACAGTGATTACTAGTGTTTTAAGCCACGACATTAGAGTTGCAAAGAGTTGATATGTAGGGGGAAAAAAAAAAGCCTAAAGGAAACCAAAGATAACTGCTAGCACCAGCTGGATGGCCTTTGAGGAAACTTTCAAGGAGAGCTTAAAGAAAACAGAGGAAAATATTATCAGGAAAAAAGGATCCTTTTTCTTTAGCAACAGAATACTTAGCAGTACCTCTGTGTGTGGAACTGTGGAAAGCAAAAATATATGTAAGGAAATTAGTGATCTAGCAAAGGAGATTTCTTGGCTAGGTTAAAGGTATTGCCTGACTTATACTTATACTAAAATGCAAAAGGAGAGACATAAGCTTCTTCCCAGCCTCACCAGACAATAACTGATACTAAAATTTAAAAAATGTCTCCAGGGGCGCCTGGGTGGCTCAGTCCATTAACCAAGTCAGTTAAGCGTCCCACTTAGGCTCAGGTCATAATCTCATGATTCAAGAGTTCAAACTCCACATCGGGCTCTGTGCTAACAGCTCAGAGCCTGGAGCCTGCTTTGGATTCTGTGTCTCCCTCTCTCTGTACATCCCCCACTCACATTCTATCGCACTCTCTCTAAAAAATGAATATACATTAAAAATTTTTTTTAAAAAGAAAATGTTTCTAAGTAAGATCAAATCTAGGTTGTACCCAAGAAAATATAACTAAAAATGAAATCCTTTGCCAAGTCCTCAAAAATATTTCAGATAATGCCTGAGAACATTGTACACACAGGGGCGCCTGGGTGGCTCAGTCGACTGAATGCCCAACTTCAGCTCAGGTCATGATCTCACTGCTCGTGAGTTCAAGCCCCACCTTGGGCTCTGTGCTGATCACTCACAGCTCAGAGCCTGGAGCCTGCTTTGGATTCTGTCTCTCTCTCTCTGCCCTTCCCCTGCTTGCTCTCTCTCTCTCTCTCTCTCTCTTTCTCTCTCTCTCTCTCTCAAATATAAATAAACATTAAAAAAAAAAAAGAAACTTTCCACAGAAAAAGCTCACTAAGGATCGTTAGGGTATACATCACAGATCCTTTATATTAAACATTAGGATTTCTAAGAACCATCAGGGCACTACCTCTAAGAAGCTCAGTACGGTCTGAGGCAGAGAGACTTATCTTAAAGATATTTGTAAGTTGGCTGTGCCTAATGGAGTAGGCTCTAATAAGACACAGGGGAGATGCAAGGGGTGCCTGTGTGGTTCAGTCAGTTAGGCAACCTACTCTTGATTTTGGCTCTGGTCATGATTTCACAGTTTGGTTCATGGGTTCAAGCCCTGCATCAGTCACTGTCAGTGTGGAGCCTGCTTGGGATTCTCTCTCTCTAGCCCCCTTTCCCTCTATGCCCCTCCCCTGGCACATGCTTGCTCGCTCTCTCTCTCTCTCTCAAAATAAATACATAAACTTAAAAAAAAAAGACACAGGCGATACACAGAATTTCAAAGAGATATTAGCAGAAACACCTTTATCTTAGATAAAAAGATTCAGAAATAGTGCAAAACCAACAGAAGACTTTGGCACCCCCAAACTCTACAGGCAGAAACCAAGATGAGAAAACTACTCAGCTGCAAACAGGGGTCATTTCATAAGAAAAAGGAAGGATGACTCAAAGAGAAGAATGAAGGTCTAAAAGGGATGACCCCAGAACCATGGAGAATAATTCCCAGGAAGTAGTAGGAATGATTTCTAGCCAAAACCATTCAAATATCTGCCATGCTGTTTTTCTGAATTTCTGCAGGCCCTGACTCCTATGTGCATCCCAATTCCCCCCTTCTTATCTGAAAGAATTTATAGTGGTTATGCTGTATGTATCATAGCACTGATCACTGGGTATGTTCCCAGGTCTTCAGGTCAAGGGGAACTATGCCCAAAGGGCTGTACTTGAGTAAATATACCTGGGGAGTCTCATCTGAATTTGGATTTTATTTATATCAAGATCTTGAACTTGGCAAAGATGCTGTCATGAGATAAGTCTTCTGAAGGCCTTTGGAGGAGGTGAATGTCTCTGCATGTATGAGAGGCATGGCTCATTTGCTGATCAGCCTTCAAGATGGCCTTCAATAATTCTCACCTTTGTAAACATGTCCTTGTGGGGTCTCTTTCTGTATTCAACCAGGACTGATCTGTATGACCAAGAGAATATGGCAGGCATGCTAGTCTGACTTCTTGATTTCTTTGACTCTCTCTGGGGGAAGCCAGGTGCCACGCACAAAGACACTCAAGTGGCCCTGCTGGGAGCTCCACACAGAAAACAACAATCTCCCAGCACTAATCTCTCAGTCACACAAGTAAGCCAGTTTACAAGTGGATCTTGCAGCCCCTGTAAAGCTTACAGATGACTGCAGCCCGGTACACATTTGACTGCACCTCATGAGATACCTTAAACTAGAACCACATACCAGAGTTTCTTTCATATTCTGGACTTATTAGAAACCATGAGAAATCATAACTATTTTAGGACACAAAGTTTAAATATGCTTTGTTACACAGCAAAAGATAAGTGATATAGCAGGTAAGAGTTTCTTGAACATCTCATTCAGGGAGAACTTTCCTCATCTACTTTCCATCCCACCTGTCATTACACAGCTGCTCACCAGTGATGTGTGGGGTGGGCCAGGAAGGAAAAGGAAGTTGAACCTCACTCCCAAACTTCTCTAGCTGCGGGCAGATGCCTGCCTTTAGCGGGATCAAACTAAGAGAGAGGGAATAAGTCTTACAGGTAAAGAAAGATTGAAATGTTATTATAGAAATTGAACCTTCTCATTTCTAATTCATGACTGCTACATTTTGCAATTTAAAGTGATCATATTATTTAAGAGTGTTTAGTAAGACTCACTGGAGTCCCTGAGTGTCTGTTTAATAAAGAAGGGAGAAAAGTAGCTGATGTGGGTGTTTGTTGTGGAAGGTATAATAAAAAATTAATTTGTCTTGTGATTTCATTCCATTGGGTAGTGCATATTTAGCTGAGAACACATTCCTGGAAAAACAGTAAAACAATACAAAAAAAGGATAATATAACTTCCCTCAATAAAACTTCCTCTGCTAACCTTGGTTTTTCCTTCTATTCATTATTACCAAAAACATCCTGGAGGTATACACTCTTAAACTGGGTATATTTTATTGCATTTAAATTATACCTTAAAGTAAGGTTGATTAAAAAAACCTTCCTTTTTCTCCTCATTTCTACCTTTGCTTCTTTACTCCCTTAGTCAATGACCCTACCATTGTCTTATGTCTTCAAGATGTAAATCCTGAATCCACTTTTAATTTTTTCCTTTTGCTAATCCTTTGCCAAATGTCAATTTTCAAACCCTGTTGAGTTCTACCTTTGACAGTATATACGAGTCTGCATCTTTCCTGTTCCTTCTGGTTGTTCCCTTTGGGTCTTAATAACTATAATTTGGTTCTTGTTTTATCTTTTCATAAGCACGTGTTTGGGTACCTGTGTGTGTCTCAGAGAACGCAGCCTCTGAAGGTGAAGGTCATGGTCTGTGTGGTGGAGACGGCAAGGCTAACTCCCTCTCCAGGGCCAGTACCTCAGTTCTCTTGCCGCTGCCAGTGTGGGAAACAGCCTTGGCAGCAAAGAGCTGCCTCACTCTTGAGTTACGTCACGTTCTCGGGGCAGCCTAAGACTGATGATCGGCTGGGGCGAGGATAAAAAGGTCTAACCCCCTTCCTCAATTTGGGACAAAGCTGAAGAAATCCCCAGCTCCAGGGACCTCCACAGAATCAGCTCAGGCCACAGCTGCTAGTGCTTTGCGGCTGAAGGAAGTCTGCCTACTGACCAGTTTGGCCCTCCTCACTCCCACACACGTCTGTCTCCCAGAGGCACTCACCAGTGCAGCTTCTCCAGGCAATTCTTGGCCCCAGAGTCTGAGTCCAGAGACTTCAATCATGTCATCTCCCTCCAACTCCTTCTTAAATTCTATCCCAGTGCCTGGCACAGTAGCTTACACATAGCCTCAGCAAGTTATTATAGCTTCTTGGGAAAAAAACCCAAAGAATTGGAATTCATAACATTAACAGTATTATAGTTCACCTGCATGATGAATCAGAAATGCTTTTCAAGTAAAATGTAGAATAATATTATGGAGACATGAAAGTATCAATTATTACACATGGCTAATAACATTGTTCTTCATGTTTTTATTAAAGTAAGGTGTATACATATCTGATAAATATAAAAGAAGTTCAAACTTACTAGTAATAAAATTTTTCTCTTTAACAAATACGCAACTACTTTTTGGTCTATGAAACTACATAAGCGAGTATTAGAAATGCAGACAAAAAATATATAGAACTGTCCACTATAGTGTTATATAAACATATTAAAAAAAACCTACAAATGTTTTACAAGTAGGAAAATGATTGTACAATTTTGATACCACAAAATTCCAAATGTAAAATTAAATACTTAGCTAATATTTGCTTAGAAAATACATCTAAATGAAAATTATACTAGTTCTGAGTTCTAAATGTTCATCTATTAAAAATAATTTAAAATTCTGACTTTATTCCACAATAGTAACTAAGCAAACAAACAAAAAGGCAAACCTATCTATTTACAATCCAGTGTTATAAAGTACAGACTTTGTTCCACATTTAAAAGCTTAATGATCAGAGCGCATGGGTGGCTCAGTCGGTTAAACATCCAACTTCAGCTCAGGTCATGATCTCACAGTTTGTGGGTTCGAGCCCCGCGTCAGGCTCTGTGCTGACAGCCAGCTCAGAGCCTGGAGCCTGTTTCAGATTCTGTGTCTCCCTCTCTCTGTGACCCTCCCCTGCTCGTGCTGTCTCTCTCTCTCTCTCTCTCGCTCAGGAAAAAAAGAAAGAAAAAAAAACATTAAAAAATTTTTTTAAAAATTTAAAAAAATAAAAGCTTAATGATCTAGGCCAGCAAAACCCCAGACCCAGGCTAAGTCCAGTTGCTCTGACCCAGAGTCTGCTCTCTCTCAGACTCACACTTTCTTACTTCTTATTTCCTAGAGTTCAGGACTCAGTGGTGACAAAGCTTTAGGAATGAATACCTTGCCCTAGCAGCACAGAAGTTCTGGGGGCTGCTTTACCATGATGGTCTCGGAAGTGAAGAATATATATATCAGAAGCTCCCTAAGACACAGAAAAAAATTCTTCAATATTGCCTCACTCCTGTTGTTTGTTTAGTTTAGGACTTGAACGAAATTTATCCCATGGATTGACCAAAGAAGATCGTATTCATAAGGCCAATATATAAAAGAGATAAAAGTAAATAAGTCTTGCCTGGGGCAGGTGGAGGAAGGCGTTCTGAGGGTTCCCCAGAGCACAATTTGAACAGCAATGATTTTATTCAGTTATTTTTGACTGTGATTCTTTGCATTTCACACTATGGCTAACTTGATAAATGCTTATGTGGTGAGTTACTATAGTATTTACAAGCACAGATAGGGCCTTCAAAATGAATTAACAAAACAACAACAAAATAAAATGGATAAAGTAATTTACTGTAAACAGGAAACAATGAGAGTCATTTCCATGAATATTGACTGACTTTACTTTGAAGTTTACAAATCCAGAATTCATCGGATTATCCCAAGACAATGGAAAGAAAAGAGAATCACTAAAAATGAGTGTGGCAATAATAATGTAAAGAATATGAACTATTGATTAAAAAAGAAATTAGCACATAAAATGTTCATTAAATATTCAACATAGGAATATTGATGTCTCCCAAGTGATGGTGACATCATAAATAGAAAGTAAATAATTCTTTACTTTCATATTTTTGTTATAGGACTCCAAATGTTTAGATGCGTGATATTTGGAATACTCAAATACATAGCTGATGTTTTTATTTTTTCACTCAGAAATTGGTTATGTGGTAGACAGCTCATAGCCATAGTTAAGGAGGCCCCCTCTGTAACCTTTGTGTAACTGCTACTTGAACATTCACATGGAGTCCTTGGTTCAACATTTCAATGGGTCTTGAAGAAGTTCGTGAGTGTTGAGGCCAACAAACGCCAGGGGCAAAATTAATTATTAATCAAAGAACCAAAATGGAAAAGTTAAAAAACAAGGAATATATTGAATATGTAATTAAAGCTTTGGGACAAGTAGGTCTGAAATGAAGAAAGTGAGGACTCTGTGAAAATGGCTTACTGGTTATTATTACTGCTCAGTGCTATGAATTATATTCTTGGTTACTGTGATGTGGCATGCTGTTGGCTTGCCATTTTACATTGCCCAGAAATAACTGGAAGTTGTTATTTCTCTTGGATGAAAATATGAGCTGGATTCGAGAAGTAACATCAGCACATGGAAAAACTAAATTTTTCTTATTGTGATGATGATAACATACAAAAGTACTGTTCATATGACTAAACCTTAGGTTGCAGAGATGATTTCTTATTTTTCCCTAAATGAATCTATTAAATTTTAACTGTCCCATGATCCCATATGATCCATTTCTACATTCCTACCCTCCCCCCCCACCACTTTTTTTGGCTTTAGGAATTCTGCTCCAAGTAATTAATTAGATTATTAGAAACTAAATAAAAATAAGACAGAAAAACAATTTTGCCAATTCAAAAAATTCTCCCAATACCATGCACTCAGTATTTAGTATTAAGGATCAGTGTATCTGGAGACGAGTTATGCTTATTTTTGACAAAATGAAACTTCTAGATTCAAAGTCAAAAGGCTGATGTGAGGAGGTCATTGTAGAGATCAAATAACCCACCTCAAATGAGACTGTCATGAATTAATGTGTGAATACATTAGAAACACATGTCAGTATCTTCAAACACAAGAAATGAGAGAATTTTGAATTTATTTTAAATAGAAAAGCAAATGACTATAAAAATGTTTCTATTTTTCAAAGCCCAAGGTTAATGAATTACATATTTATTATTTCAAAATCCAAAATACATGGATTCCTCTATGCTTTACAATCATAGAATTGTAAGATATATTTCATTATAATAATCACAGAATGATGTCCTTTTTTACATACATTTTTTCCAGTCTTGTGGTGGTTCAGTTTTTCTTTAAAAAAGCTATAAATTTTGCCTTATTTTTCTTTCTCATAAACAATGAGAATCTTAGTGAACAAAGACAAATATTTATTTAAAAATCCACATACTTTAATGTTACTGCTTTTGTATGTCAAAGTGAAACTGCCACATTCAAAAGCATTACAATCAAAGGCATTTTTCTAAGACCATTACATTTTTGCATTTATTAATGGTAAACTGTACTAATTCAATTTTTTTGATGTTTCAGAAGAGGCTGACAAAACTTTCTTTAAAAATTATATGTGTATCATTTTTTCCTTTGCTATGCTATTTCTTATCATATGTGACATTATGAAATGCTATTTATATTCTAATTACTTTTATGTATTACCTTGCATTTTTTCCCAAGAATTCAGTAAAAAGGAGTATTTGCAGTTCATCTTTGTAAAAAAGACATTTCACCCCTCAATTTTATTTAAAAATTTTGTTAACGTTTATGTACTTTTAATAAATAAATTAAGAGAAGCAGGCTCTAGGCTCTGAGCTGTCAGCACAATATGGGGCTCAAACTCACGAACCACGAGATCATGACCTGAGCTGAAGTCAGACACAACCAACACAGCCACCCGGGTACCCCATCCCTATATTTTGTTGAATCATCTTTCATTCAAAAGATTGAATCATCTTTTGGGAATCTCATGCAGATATCTCATGCAGATACTGACAGTCTTCCCATGTTTAAATGCTGGTGTGCATATATGATTTAAAATACAATTTCAAGGGTTCAGGCACCCTCTCAAATTCATCCATTAATTCCAGGTTAAGAATTCTTTTTCTAAGCTTGTGTGGCTAATTCATCATAAATTAATATCATACTCCCAATCAGACTGTCCTTGACATCTTTAGTAAGTTACTCCCCATGAAAACAATATTTCATGAGCTTTATATTTTTTATTTTTAAGCAGACTTACACAAAAGACCTCTTTTTAAAGAAGCAACAATTAAGTTGATTATTGGTTGTCAAAGTGTCCATTAACCTCTGTCTTCTACCTTATGAGCTTTTCTCTTTTGAAACTCTTTCTCAAGCATTTTCAAACCTTAAATCTCTTATCCGATGCAGACACCACCATATCTCATACCCGGTAACGATGAATAAATCTCTCTTTGTAGTGTCTGTGTTTATTCTGAGAAACTGTCTTAATTACATGAAATATTATAAAAACTTATACTGAATAGTAATTTCATGACCATGTAAAAATTTAATAATTACTAATTTGATTAAACCATATAGTTGGGAATTATTCAACACAGGTTTTTGGAAAATAATACTAGGGAATGTATGTCTGTATATACACATATATACATACACACAAATATATGTGTATATATTTTGGTATATACATATACAAACATATGTATATATAATCTGATATACTGTATATATACATATAAACACATATTAAAAAACCCACGGTAGACAGATAATTTAGAAAATGATGGAGGAACACTATGACCTATGCCGTGTTCTGATGAACCAGCCCCCATTCTTTATTGCACAACAAAACTGTTCTTGTACACTCTGATAATTCAAATATCAGTGACAATTTGTCTCCGACATAATAACCTCTCAAACCAATATACGTTGGTTCTGAAGCCAAGTGGCTGGCAGGCAAATCTCTGGATAAATCAGTCTTTAGGAGCATGAAGTATCTGGCTGCCAACCTGGCCACTTCCCTTCCTAGCAGTGAGATCCCAGGCAGCTCAGATTAGCCATTATACATATCACTTTCCTCCTCTATGAACTCAAGGAAATAACAGCATCTATCATAAAGGCTGTTGTGAGGATTCATGAACTATGCGTTACTAGTCCATAATATATCTACCACATAGTGTACACTTCATACATGTTTGTCCTTTTTACATTTGATATTATTGCTACATATGCAAACAAGCTTTTCTCCATCATCATTACCTGGATAAAACTTTTGGATCTTTCTTAAAGTTCATATTCCTGTTGTCTCTGCTTTTATCAAGTACAGATACAGATTCATAGAAATACTATGCGTGACAATTTATGATTCTCATAGGTACAGTGGCCAAAATATAAATTGACAGTTTTAAGAACAATGTAGATTGAACTGTATCTCATTGAATGAAAAAAGGGAAAAAAAGATATTGATTTTTAATGACCTGAACTTAAATAACATTCGTTTAAAATAATGTAATGTTGGGGCACCTGGGTGTCTCAGTCAGTTAAGGGCCCGACTTCGGTTCAGGATATGACCTCACGATTCGTAAGATCAAACCCCGCGAGGGGCTATGTGCTGAGAGCTTAGAGACTGGAGCCTGTTTCTGATTCTGTGTCTCCCTCTCTTTCTGCCCCTTCCCCATTCATGCTCTGCATCTCTCTCCCAAAAATAAACAAACATAAAACAATTTAGAAAAAATAAAATAATGTAATGTTAACATTCTTACAAGTGCCATCAACCTCCTTTTCTCTGCACCTCAAAACACTTATGCTTTTTCAAAAAAAGTTTATTTATTTTGAGAGAGAAAGGTAGGAAGGGGCAGAGAGAGAGAGAGAATCCAAAGCAGGCTCTGCCCTGTCAGTGCAGAGTCTGACACAGGATTTGAACTTACACACTGCAAATCCATGACCTGAGCTCAAGTTAAGAGTCAGGCTTAACCAAGGGAGCCCCCCAGATGTCCCAAAACATTTATATTTTTAAGAGCTGACAATGCTATTGGCAAGGAAATGCCAGACCAGAGTATTACTACTTTCCTTCTATCATGCAGAGGATCGGAAAAAAAATTGTATGTAAATGCTCCACTAAACTAAAAACAGCGTAAACAGTTGTGTTGGGGGTCGTACTGAGATACTGTCTTCTTCAAATATAGAGTAGGCTGACCACACAATTTGTGAGCTGTCAGTGAAAGCACCTGGACTATCAGGTTGACTGTAGTAGTGGAGTCTTCTTAAAAGTCATTGAGAAATGATCATGACCCGTAGTGAGAACATACTCCTGAGCTCCACTTTTGTCACATCATGGCAGCCTTTTGGCAAGATTTATTCTGCACTGCTCCCTATAGGAGCTGGCACTGTCTGGCTGGGCATGGTTCTGCCTGCCTTAAGCTCCCACCCTTCCAGGAGCTGATGTTTCCCCTCATCTGTCTCATTGCTATTTTGGTAGTAATAATGCAAGGATGAGGGGTGTATGCAATCTGCAGAATTAGAACCACTCTTGCCACCTTGAGCTAAAATAAGATGTATTTGTCTTTTTTACTCTGTAGCAATTACAATAATGAAAGTTAATAATTTCTGCTGTTTTTGATGTCTTCAATAAAAGGGTTACTTTCCAGTATGTAATACACTCTGACATGAACGCCAATATGTTCCCAAATTCCTTGAGATAGTTCAGGACATCCTCAAAGCTGCTCTGTCTAGCTGTGGTTCCAACATGCCCAAATGATTGAGGGTTTCATCACTGTTACTAGAATTCTATCACAAGGCAACTAAAGAAGTTTTGGGGAGACAGAGGGAAGGGGAATTTGGACTAAAGTGAAAACATATCCTTGCATTGCTCTTAATGATGCTCTCAATTATTCTACAGAATACTAGACTCTTCCTGTTCCTCAGTTACTCATTCTACAAATGAAATGCACTGTTTTCTTGGCGATCTAGGGCTCAGTTTATCTCTTTATAAATGTGTGATTAATAATAATTTAATGAAGACTTACACTTATAAGTATCTTTAGGAAAAACAACAAAACCCCTGAGGTTTTAGTGCCCAGCTTTAAAATCTTTCATGGAACAACCGCATGTTAATGAATACAGGAACAACTCAAGCAACTGACTACCATGGCCAGAAGGATGCCAGTATATCCCTCTACAGTGAGTCAGAGACTTTCTTTAAAACAATATGACTAATCATAGGTTGTTTGTGAAAGTGTTTCTCAAGAAAGGCATTATGACACTCTTTCAAAGGAAAAAAACAAAGATTTTGGGAGAGAGAAACGTGATTTTTTTGGACACGAAGCACTCAACCTCTTTTTTCTAATTTTCTTTCTTTTCTTTTCTTTTCTTTTCTTTTCTTTCCCTTTCTTTTCTTTCTTCCTTCCTCCCTCCCTCCCTTCCTCCCTCCCTCCCTCCCTCCCTCCCTCCCTCCCTCTCTCTCTCTCTCTCTCTCTTTCTTTCTTTCTTTCTTTCGTACTGGGTATCCTACTTATTAACTTTTTCATTTTTGTGTGAAATACATCCCAGAGATCTACTTTAATGCTCAATTTTTGGCATGATAGATACTTAGTCTTCATGAAAACTCTGAAGATTACTCCTTGGTCCTATTCTAATAATACATATAAAAGAAGAAATCTTACTGAAAAAAATAGGCACTTGGAAACTCAGAGGTCTCACATACAAAAGGAAAGCCAAATATTTGTGGTAGTTAGTCATCATTATAAATAGATTTCACAGCAGCAAATCAACTGTAACATTAAATAATTCTGAAATAAAAGTAAACATTTTGTAAAAATATAACATGATGGAGCGGAAGGTTAGTTCATTATGGGTGGATGTTAGAAATAGGTGTTCTTAGAATTTAATGTTTCTACTTAATATTAACACTGAAATTTTAGTTCCTGGGGAAAATAATGACTATGTAGCATACTGGAGTTTTCTCTTTTTCACAAAGTAGCCAGACTGCCATTACTCATTATCCATTTCTCAAGCTCCAAATTGAAGGGAAAAAAACCTTATTAACTATCTCATAAAATAGGTAAAATTCTTCATTCTAGTATTTTAGCCAAGAAACAAACTAAAAACGTAAAGGTGATCCACAGCCAAGGAATTATTTTCAAACTGTAGTAAGAAGGAACTGTACTCACTCAAAATAATCAACACCAATATTAATACAGAATAAAATACACACACACATTAAAACGACCGTCCCCACACCCCTAACAAAGGCGTGCTTCTCAAGCTATTTTCATTACTGGCCATTTTCTTTAAGAGATTTCCTAAAAGTCAGTTGTCTTTGACAGTGGAGTGTTTCTTTCTGGGTCCTTCTCATGGCCCGCTTGAGAATTTTACTAAATTAGCCAGACAGAGTTCCAAGTACAGCTGTCTAACTACCTGTGGTATCGGTCAAGACTGGGTAAGTAGTTTTCGGTTGTCTAGTGGGTTTGGAGCCGAAGCCCACTGTCTAATGGTTCTCAGTGCTCACGGACCAGTGGACTGTGGTACCCTGTGAAGCCGTGATTGTGCACCTGAATGGCTGGGTAGATAGTAACTTACTTTTTATCCAAAGTTGACAACTTTTCAGTAAACATTTAATTTGAGGTGCACAAAAAAGTATGTTTCTGTTCAATAATTGACTTTATTATTTCTTAATTTTGCCTGTGGACTGAATAGTTTGGTCAGCTGATACAGCAAAACATGAAAAATCTGAAAACAGACGCATCTCAAAGTATTCTAAAGAATTAACGTCCTGAGAATACTGATGGTTTTATGTTTCTCATACTAAAACTTTACGGTAGTTGGTTATCATAAAAATATACAAACATATCTCAGTGGAAATATACTGAGCATCTTTATAAACATGAGGGCATTGAATAAAAGCTAGGAAACTTCACACAAAGTTGTATAAATTTTTAAAAATTACAAGGTGACCACACACTAAAATATGTATGTTTCAAGAGAGAAATAGCAGATGTCAATGGTAATTTTTCTGAAGTAAAATATGAACACAGAATAAGTATCAGAGAGAAAAGAAGAGCTCTTTAGGATATCAGCAGGTGCTTCCAAAAGTGAATATAAATAAATACCTTTAAAAAGGGAATTCACCTTCCTTTTTAACTTCTTATATGTGAGCCACATCCCTATACCAAAGTTCAAAAAGCCAATGCTCCAATGGTTCCTAAACCTTCGAGTTAAAATTGTTGAGAGGCTTTTATCTCTTTACTCAATAAGAATATGGTGAAATGAGATCATTTGCATTAATTTTGCATTTTAATCTTTGTTACTATGAAAAATAAGAGCACCATTTCACTGCAGTCTGCTTGCTGACACATATTTATTTTTGACCCTGTTTTTTCAGTGTACCCTAAAATAGCATTATGTAGTATGTCATCGGTTCCTGCTACTTCCAATATACATAGGCCTACCATAGAGTACGTCATTGCATTTCACTGTTTATGTACCTACATCCCTTTGCTAGATTGTGAGCTGTTTAAAGACAGAAAATATGTTTTATCGCTCTCCCAGTCTTTAATCTATCATAATGCATAGCATGCAGTAGGTATTCTATAAATATTCCACTAAAAAGGTTCTAGATATTAGTGCAATTCAACCTATCTACCATGTTTTAAATTCAGAGTATTCACTTCTGCGTCCTATTTCAGACTCGCCTTTTATTTTAAAGTTAGGCAAACAGGCAATCCAACCTTGTTTCTCTGTGTTAAGCTAACATGGGCATTTAAAAAAATAATACGCCACTATGATTTTCACTAAACTAGGAAAGGTTATTTTGGAGCTGCTGGGACTTTAGATATTTGAAGTAGTAATTATTTCCTCCATAAATGTTACCTTTTACAGTCAAATACTGCTTTCCTGTAGCAGTTCAACTTTTTACTTAAAGGAAAATGTCTTTTATTTACAATTCACCATACTATACTCTTATATGTGGTAATTCTCCTTTGATGTGTTTTGGTAGCACTGTAAAGTTGATGAAGCATTATCATAATAGAATAACTTACATTTATTCAGTATTTATTTTGTGGCAAGTATTTCACTAAGTACTTTACATGAGCTATGCCAATTAATATCCACATAAAATTTATGATTTGTGTGATTTTATGTATTTCTATCTCTCTACATATCTAGTCTTAGACAGGCAATTTTCTGACTATTAAGTGGTATGGACAGGATAATAATTCCCGAAGAACCAACTCCAGGTTTGTTGTTCTTGGTTCCTTAAAGATCTGATTATCCAGCAACAAAACCTGATACCATATATTGCATAATTCTAGAACCATGACCCATTTTAGTGAAGTACTTGTGTTAGCAATTATAAAGCAAACAAACAACATATGTTAGATTGTACTTAATTAAATGCTATCAAGTTACTGCAACCAAGACTCTAAAAGTATTTTTTCTATATTGACTGGAAAGGATAGCAACTCTTACCTTATGATCATCAGCATTTCATATTAAAGTTGATTGTTATCATTTATAACTTACCGTAGACTTGGGTTTGGTTCCAGAACTGGCCACTTGGGTAGAAGATGGTAGGTCAGTGGATTCGGTGTTAGAAGACAAATTTATTTGCGTCTGATTTATTGAAATGGTGTCTGCTCCACTCTCAGATCCTGACTCCAGATCCTATTAGAAAAATGTATTGATATGAAAGGCATGTACATGCTCTCTGCATATCTTTTTCCCTGCCACCCGCATTTTTCCACCTCCTCCTTTTTCCAACACACTCTGACATGCTAAAGAGTTGCTGACAGCAGGGGTGCCTGGGTGGCTCAGTTGGTTAAGTGTCCAACTTTGGCTCAGGTCAGGATCTCACTGTTGGTGAGTTTGAGCCCTGTGTCAGGCTCTCTGCTGACAGCTCAGAGCCTGAAGCCTGCTTCGGATTCTGTGTCTCCCTCTCTCTCTGCCCTTCCCCTGCTCGCATTCCGCCTCTGTCTCACTCAAAAATAAATTAAAAAACTAAAAAAAAAAAGTTGGTGACAACTGACAGTGACATGTCACCCATAACCATGCATTATTTTGTAATAACAACTGTACTCTTCAGAGGGTCTGATTTTAGAGGGCAAATACTGGTAATTCTTTGGTGATTAAACAACTCATTGAAAATTGGAAGGGCAGTAGTGAGAG
Source organism: Hyaena hyaena (assembly GCF_003009895.1). NCBI lineage: Eukaryota > Metazoa > Chordata > Mammalia > Carnivora > Hyaenidae > Hyaena > Hyaena hyaena. Next base: position 3,310,222 of record NW_024080648.1, on the reverse strand, counting down.
CTAGTTGGGGCACTGTAGTTAAGTCAGGAGTTAGAGGCTCATAGATAACCTCTTACTCACTATATGATCATCAGTAACTAACTTCACACCTTTCATGCAATAGGGTCATTGTGAGTGTCAAATGAAAAGACAGTTCTCATTTCTTCTCACCTTACCCTCTTCTATGTTTCCATCAGACCTCCACAGTGACACCTACCACAATGGCTTGAAATCATTTAGCTCAAGTGTCTATGTGCCTAATAAACTATGAGCTGTATGAGGGGTAGGAGTTCTCTTTTGACGTGTGTAATTCAATTCTCCCATTTGGAAATGGGTGTGATAGAGTTCTGGTTCAAGATGGTGACATAGGAAGACTCTGATATCACCTCCTCCATGGAACATACCAAATTAGACCTATTAATAGATTAGTTCCTCGTGAAGGAGAACTAAAGATTGACTGAACAGCTACTGAACCTCCAAAGACATAGAGAATGGCAAGAGAACAGCAAGAAAGATGAATGGGAACCAAGAGAACCCCACCCCCAACACTGCAATCAGCAATGGGGAGGGATAGTACTGACAGACGAGTAACAGATCCCTCTGTCTTTGGGCACAGAAAAAAAACACTGTGTAAGAGAGCAACTAGCACAGAAAAGAGACTTCACCAGAAGGCTGCCAAGCTACAGAGGAGGTGTGAGAAACCTCTCCAGGTCAGGGAGACTGAAGAATGACCTGGTTTATATTCCCACCCCACCCTGAAAGCCTAGACTGGAGCAGGGTCCAGACACCAAAACAGGCAGGTCCAGTCATCTCAGTGAGCTTGTGACTTCAGCAAGCTCAGGGTCCACAAGCCTATACTAGCCCTAGTCATGTGGGCACAGAAAAGAGAAGCCAGAGTTTAAAAGGGCTGAGGAGCTGTGGGAATGCTCTCTCCTCCTCGACCTTAAAAGCCCAGGCCATAGTAGGATTTGGCTTCCATGAAGAGAAGACTTGGAAACCATAAATGGAGGGTCCTGATACCCTGGAGGCAGGTCTTGGTGCCATAACTGATGGATCTAGTCACCACAGGGAGGCTGCCATCTCGGTGAGCACAGGGCCCACAAGCCCACACTACTTACCCTGTAGTGCTGGGGCACAGGAAACAGGCCATGGTTTTGTGGGGGTTTTATTATTTAAACTTTTACTTGTTTTAAATATTTATTTATTATTGAGACAGAGAGAAACAGAGCATGAGTGGAGGAGGGGCAGAGAGAGAGGGAGACACAGAATCCGAAGCAGGCTCTAGGCTCTGAGCTGTCAGCACAGAGCCTGACGCAGGGCTTGAACCCATGAACCATGAGATCATGACCTGAGCTGAAGTTGGATGTTTAACCACTTAACCACTCAGTCGGATGACTGATTCACCCAGGCACCCCAAATTTTTACTTTTTTTTTTTAACTTTTATTCATTTTTAAGTGACAGAGAGCAAGTAGGGGGAGAGGCAGAGAGAGAGAAAGAGAGAGAGAGAGACAAACAGAATTTAAAGCAGGCTTCAGGCTCTGGGCTGTCAGCCCAGAGCTAGAATGGAGATAGAGGGAGATAGATTGTGAGTAGGGGAGAGGCAGAGAGAGAGAGAGACACACAGAATTCGAAGTAGGCTCCAGGCTCTGAGCTGTCAGCACAGAGCCTATTGCTGGGCTCGAACTCACAAGCTGTGAGATCATGACCTGAGCTGAAGTCAGACGCTTAACTGACTGAGCCACCCAGGTGTCCCTAAAATTTTACTTTTTAATTATATATATATATATATATATATATATATATATATATATACACACACACATATATAAGATATGCATCTATAATTTATATATATATGTATACATTATATGCACATATAATTTATATATATGTATAAATATATATATTTTTCTTTTTAAAATGTATCTTGTTGGGCACCTGGGTGGCTCAGTCAGTTAAGCGTCTGACTTTAGCTCAGGTCATGATCTCACGGTCTGCAGGCGCTGACAGCTCAGAGCCTGAAGCCTGTTTCTGATTCTGTGTCTCCCTCTCTCTCTGCCTATACCCTGCTCATGTTCGATCTCTCTGTCAAAAATAAAGAACCATTAATTTTTAAAAACTGTCATCTTGTTTTAGTTTTTTCTTTTTGATTTTGTTCCTTCTTGTTCTCTTTTTTCTTCTTTTTTCTTTTTTCTTCTATTTTCTTACTTTCTTATTTTATTTTATTATTATTTTTCTTATTCTTTCTGTAAAAGCCATTGTTTAAAAAAATAACTACCATATACAGCTAAATAACTACCATATATAGCTCCGGCCAGCCAGCAAAAGTCACTAAGCCCACAGTCTGCATAGGGGACACCATACAGAAGGCAACTCCTTAGGCTTTAGGAGAAGTAGCTGTTTCACCTAATCCATAGAAACAAACACAGGAAGTCAAGCAAATGGGGAGCTAGAGGAATATGCTACAAAAGAAAGAACAAGAAAAATTCTCAAAAAATAACTAAATGAAACAGAGATAAGCAACATGCCTGATAAAGAATTTAAAGTAATGATCATAAAGATGACCACCGGGCTGGAAAAAAAAAAAAAAAAAAAGAATGGAAGAGCTCAGTGAGACCCTCAAAAAAGAGAAAGAAAATATTAAAAAGAACCAAAACAAGTTGAAGAATACATAATGGAAATAAAAAACATACTAAAGGGAATCATCAGTACATGAGACGATGCAGACAAATGTATCAGTGATCTGCAAGAAAGGATAATGAAAAACACACAATCTGAATAACAGAAAAAGAAAAAAAAAACATTTTAAAAAATGAGAATAGATTTAGAGATCTTGGACAGCATTGAGTGAACAAAGATTCTGATTACAGGGATCCCCAAAGAAGAGAGAGAGAAAGGTGCAGAAAACTTTTCTGAAGAAATACTAACTGAATACTTCCTTAAGCTTGGAAGGAAATAGACATCTAAGTCCAAGAAGCACAGAGAGTTCCAAACAAGATGAAACTAAGGAGGTCCATGGTACGGCTAATAAAATGTCAAAGGTTAAAGATAAAAAGAGTATCTTGGGGCGCCTGGGTAGCTTAGTCAGTTAAGCATCCGACTTTCGCTTAGGTCATGATCTCACGGTTCGTGGGTTCGAGCCCCGCGTCGGGCTCTGTGCTGACTGCCAGCTCAGAGCCTGGAGCCTGTTTCAGAGTCTGTATCTCCCTCTCTCTCTGACCTCCCCCTGCTCACGCTGTCTCTCTCTCTCTCCTAGAAATAAATAAAAATATTAAAAAAAAAAAAAGTATCTTGAAAGCATCAAGAGAGAAACAGAAAGTCACCTACAATGAAAAACCTATGAGGCTATCAACTAATTTTCAGTAGAAACTTCGTAAGTCAGAAGGGAGTGACATACATGATATTTCAAAGTGCTTAAGTAAAAAAAAAAAACCCTATAAACAAGAATATTCTATTTGACAGGGTTCTCATTTGGATCTTAAGAAGAGATAAAGAGTTCTCCAGACAACCAAAAGATAAAGGAAGTTATCATCACTATACCAGCTTACAAGAAATGTTAGAGGGACTTCTTTAAGTGGAAAAGAAGTGGCCATAATTAGACATAAGAAAAATATGAATAAAAATAATAAACAAAATATGGCCACATATGCATAAAATGTCAAACAGGGAGCAAAAAGGAATGAGAGAAAAAAAGAAAAAGCAAAAAAATTTTCTTTCCTTGGGGCGCCTGGGTGGCTTAGTCGGTTAAGCGTCCGACTTTCGCTTAGGTCATGATCTCGCGGTTCGTGGGTTCGAGCCCCGCGTCGGGCTCTGTGCTGACTGCCAGCTTGGAGCCTGGAGCCTGTTTCAGTCTGTGACTCCCTCTCTCTCTGACCCTCCCCTGCTCACGCTCTCTCTCTCTCTAGAAATAAATAAAAAAAACCTTAAAAAAAAAAAAAAAAAAGATGTATCCCCCAAATGTTTATTGCAGCATTATTTACAACAGCCAAGACATGGAAGCAATATAGGTGTCTGTCAACAGATGAATGGTGTGTGTGTGTGTGTATAAAACGGAATACTACATGTGTATATATACATATTTAATGGAATACTGTGTATGTGTGTGTGTGTGTATATATATATATATATATATATATATATAGTGCGTCAACTATACTCAAATTTAAAAAAAGAAATGGGTATAATAACAGTGTGCACTCACAAAGCTTCACAAGGATTAAACAAGATATATGCAAAGCACATGTAACTGGCACCTAATAATTTTCATTAAATGTTTGCCATTATTATAAACACTGTATTATTAATATCACAATGTCTTACTAAAGTTAGTACACAGTATGTATATAAGACATGTCTGCTGAATGAATGCAATTACTTGGTAACTTCATCAAAGGCAGTACATTAATCCATCAAATGTTCTCTTTGTTATAAGGTGGCCTCAGAGCATAAAGAAAAGTTGAGGGTGACAGGAATACAAAGGGGAAGCAGCAGAGGCATATATCACTCTACAATTTTAACCTGAGAGAATATGAGGTTTTTAACTTGTGCCTATGCTCCACATCTCAACTTTCTCATGACCCACACGGTTGCATACCATCTATATATACTGCCTCTCAACTTTCTGGCCTTATGTTCTATTATTCTCTTGTTTCTTGGTATGTTTCAGCCATACTGATTGTTTCTCAGTTCTTCCAAAACACCAAATTGGTTTCTACAGCAGGGACTATGTCCTTATTGTCTCTTGCCTCAGAGTTTCCCTTTGCTGGCCCCTTCTTGTCAATTCAGGTCTCAGCTTGAATATTCATCGACATTTCAAGCTAAAGTAGTTTCCTCCTTTCAACCCCCACAGCATATCATTCTCTGTTTCATAATCCACTATGTTGTTTATTTATTACCTATCAATTATATCCATCCATCATCCTATTTATCTATTGGTCAGTCCATCCATCCATCCATCCATCCATCCATCCATCCATCCATCCACCCATCCATCCAACCATCCAACCATTCACTCTCCACTCATCTTTTTTCCTAAGATTATCTGCTTTCCTCTTTGAGAATCTATGTACCACAAGAACAGGGACTTTACTGTCTTGTTCAGTGATATATCTGTCACCAGATCTTAGAACAGTGCCTGTCATAAAATGTTCACTAAATATTAAGAAAGAATAGCTAGACTCAAAAATATTAATATATCTTTCTTAGTCCTCACAATGAAAGTACTTTTTGGAGTTTTGTTATGAAATTATAAATCACTAGTAGCCTTAAAGGGTCCACTGAGGAAATAGAGAGGGGTTGGTAAAAGGGTAAAAACTTTCAGCTATAAGATGTATAAGGTATGAGGATCTAATGTAAAATATGGTGACTATGGTTGATAAGACTATTTAAAAAAATAATAATTGAAATTTGCTAAGAGAATAGAACTAAAATCTTCTCACCAAAAACCAAAAACCTTAAAAGATAAATACATTAGGTCATAGATGTGTTAGTTAACTGGATGATGGGAATCTTTTCACATATATACAAGTATTAAATCACCATGAAGTGCATGTTAAGTACGTTACAGTTTTATTTATCAATTATACCTTAATAAAGCTGAAAGTAAAAGAAAAAGAAAAAGCAAGACTGAGCTATGAGTAGAATATCTCAATAGAGCAATAACTAAGGAAACTAAAGTGGTAAAAAAAAAAATATCCAACAATGGAAAGCCTAAGTCCAGATTGTTTCACTGACAAATTCTACCAAACATTTAAAAAAGAATTAATGTCAATCCTTTCCAAACTCTTTAAAAAAAAACTGAAGAGAAGGGAATACTCCCAAACTCATTTTACAAAGCCAGAATTACCCTGATACGAGAGAGTGATAAAGCCACTACAAGAAAAACAAAATAAAACAAAACAAAATTAAAATAAAATAAAATAAAATAAAACAGCATAGCAAATATCCTTGATACAGATGCAAACATTTTCAACAGAATTCTAGCAAAGAGAATTCAACAGCACATTAAAAGCAAGTTACAGCATGTCCAAATGGGATCTATCCATGGGATGCAAGCACTTTCAATATACACAGTCAACAAATTTGATGTGCCTCACTAATAAAATAAAAGATAAAAATCATAGATCATTGCAATAAATGAAAATGTATTTCACAAAAATTAATACTCTCATAATAAAAGCTCTCAACAACTGTGTATAGAAGGAATATATATGAATATAATAAATACAATGTTTGACAAACCCAAAACATCTTATTTTATGGTGAAAGAATGAAAACTTTTCCTCTAAAATCAATAACATGACAAAGGTGTCCACTCCCATCACCCTTCCTCAACATAGTAATGAAGTTCTATCCAAGGAAATTACAGAAAGACAGACAGACAGACAGAAAGAAAGAAAGAAATGTCATCCTAATTGAAAGCAAAATTGTCTGTTTCAGATGACACAATGTTGTATATTATATATAGAAAACCCCGAAGATTTACCAAAAAACTATTAGAATTTTAAAAAATCAGTAAAATTATAGGACACAAATGAAAATATAAAATAAATACCAACATGTAAAAATTAGTTGCGTTTCTATAAATAACAAGAAACTATCTGAAAGAGAAATAAAACAATACCATCTGTAATTGCACAAACATAATAAAATGCTTGGTAATAAATTTACCTAACAAGGTAAAATATCTCTACTGTTAAAACTATAAGGCACTGAGGGGCACCTGGTTGGCTCAGTCGGTTAAGTGTCCAAATTCGGCTCAGGTCATGACCTCACTGTTCGTGGGTTCGAGCCCCACATTTGGCTCTGTGCTGACAACTAGCTCAGAGCCTGGAGCCTCTTTCAGATTCTGTATCTCCCTCTCTCTCTGACCCTCCCCTGCTCACACGCTGTCTTTCTCTCTCTCAGAAATAAATAAAACATTTAGGGGAAAAAAAACTATAAGACACTGATGAAAGTGACTAAAGAATACACAAGTAAATGAAAAGCCATCCTACGTATGTGAATCAGAAAAATTAATAAACTGTAAAAAATTTTCATACTACCTAAAATGATCTATAGATTCAATGTAATTCCTATCAAAATTTCAGTGGCATTTTTTACAGGAATAGAAAAAATGATCTTAAAGTTCACATGGAATTACAAAAGACCTCAAAGATCCAAAGCAATCCTGAAAAAGAATAAAACTGTAGTGATCAAAACAGCATGGTACTGACACAAAACAGACACATAGATCCATGGAAAAGAATAGGGACCAGAAATAAGTCCATGAAGTTTTCTCAAAAAATTAAAAATAGAACACCATATTATCTAGCAATCTCTCTCCTGGGTATATATCTGAAGGAAATGAAATTAGTATCTTGAAAATATATCTGTACTCCCATGTTCACTGCAGCATTATTCACAATGGGAAAGACATGGAAACAACCTAAGTATACTTTGATAAATCAATGGATAAATAAAATATGGCATATGTATATATATGCATATATGTATGTATGTGTGTGTGTGTGTGTATCTCAAGAGAGAGAGAGAAAGGGAGAGAAAAGCAGGGAATCCTACCATTTATGAGAACATGGATGGGCTTTGAGGGTATTATGCTAGTGAAATTAGAGAGAGAAAAGCAAATATATGGTATGATCTTACTTATATAGAACTTAAAAAATGCAAATGCATTCAAACAGAATAGAATGATGGTAGTCTGGGGTTAGTGGTAGAGGAAATGAGGAAGTGTTGATTAGTGACTAAGTGTTGATTAGAAGACATAAACTTTCAGGGTGCCCAAGTGGCCTAGTCAGTTGAGCGTCCAACTTTGGTTCAGGTTGAGGTCTCATGGTTCCCGGGTTCAAGCCCCACATCGGGCTCTGTGCTGACAGCTCGGAGCCTGGAGCCTGCTTCAGATTCTGTATCTCCCTCTCTCTCTGACCCTCCCCTGCTCACGCTGTCTCTCTCTCTCTCCTAGAAATAAATTAAAAAAAAATTAAAAAAAAAAGAATACAGTATTATATACTTGAAGGTTGCCAGGAGTAAGTATTAAATGTTCTCAGCACACATACACCAATACACAAAGGAATTATGTGAGGTGATGGGTGTGGTCACTAATCTTGTGGTCATCATTTTGCAATATATATGTATATTGAATTATCATATTGTACACTTTAAACTTAGTGTTGTATGTCAATTATATCTGAATAAAGCTAAAAAAGAGATAAGCAAAAAAAAGAACAAGTATAAAAACAATACACAACTAGAGGGTATTATGCTAAGTGAAATTAGTCAGAGAAAGACAAATATCCTATGACTTCACTCATATGACAAATTTAAGATATAAAACGGATGAACTTAAGGGAAGTGAAGCAAAAGAAATAAAAAAAAAAAAAAACAGGGAGGGGGACAAAACATAAGAGACTTACAGGGGCGCCTAGGTGGCTTAGTCAGTTATGCGTCTGACTTCAGCTCAGGTCATGATCTCACGGTTCGTGGGTTCAAGCCCCGCGTCAGGCTCTGTGCTGACAGCTAGCTCAGAGCCTAGAGCCTGTTTCAGATTCTGTGTCTCCCTCTCTCTCTGACCCTCCCCTGCTCACGCTGTCTCTCTGTCTCAAAAATAAATAAAACATTAAAAAGATCTATAAAAAAACAAAACAAAACATAAGAGACTTACATATGGAGAACAAACAGAGGGTTGCTGGAGGGGTTGTGGGAGGGGGGATGAACTAAATGGGTAAAGGGCATTAAGGAATCCACTCCTGAAATCATTGTTGCACCATATGCTAACTAACTTGGATGTAAATTTAAAAAATAAGTAAATAAAAATGAGATGTGAAAAAATGAAAAAAGACACACACAACAATAAGGAAACTGCAAAGTAGTATTATATTCTTTAAATATGTGCGCGAGCACGTGTTTTGTGTGTGTGTGTGTGTGTGTAAGTGTAAAACACACACTTCTAACCAATTTCTAGCCCTGAGTGATTTCAGATTAAAGGCTGTTTACTTTTTGCATGGAAAATACAAATATTTTTACATAAGAGGAATATGACAAAAATTTCATACTGAATCAACATCAAACTGACAGTCATAAACAGCAGGTAATTTATAAACATCAAATGCATAGTCCTAAGTAGCAAGTAATTTATAAGCCATTTATATCTGACCTTTATGTATAGAAGAACTCTTTGCCTTCCTGTTTATCATTTGATTAGCTGATTAACAGGATAACCTCCTACCTTTCTAACAATACAATAGTTCTAAGGCAAACTGAAAAATATTTTAAAAATCTATCATTTATTGTGTTTTTACCTTTTAAAGCTGTACAGCCATTACCTGCTTCAGTATTCAACAGCCTTACTTGACAGGTGATGTAGTTAAAGCTTAAGGGAAGTAATTTGACCAAATTCACACTATGCAGCAAGGCTGACATTAAAACTCACATTTGTCAGACCTCAGAGTTCAACCCCTTTAAGTAGCTACAGTAATGTTCTGCTGGCAGGCTTAAAATACAACTACAGAAGTGATTTAAACTACATATTTGTAGTTTAGTACAAATCGTTATTATTTTGTTTCCTCTCTATTCACTATAAGAAATAACACACAAACTCTCAAAATCTCTCACATCTATTGCTTCTTTTCTTTTTCCACTTGCTACCATACCCAAAGTAGGCAGTTTCAAGTCCTAAATTATTATTACTACTGCCACCCAGTAACTGTGTTGTGACTCTGCTTTGTGTCACTCATCTTCTGCATCATCTTCCTACTAGGCTTCATGCATCACTGTTACCCCGTAACAGTGTCAGACAACGGGAATATAAAATCTTGGCGTAGTTCCCACTATGGGAATACACTATGATGTGCTATAGTAGAGGTGCATACATAGTACAACTGTGGCATCAAGAAGTGAGTAGCTAGTGATCCCCTGGATACACGGATCTGTAGAGAGCAAAAAAAGGTCTCATTGGTGACCCTCAATATGAAGGAAGTCATGGAGCCATGGTAATTTCCAGGGAGAATACTCTGTCAGACATAGAAATGAGCCTAAAACCTGGAGTTAAGATGTAAGGGGCAAATACAGGAAGAGGAGCCACTGAAGTACATGAAAAGAAACTGCTGCTCAGGGTATGAATGCAAAGGGAAGAGAGGAGCCAGAAGCCAGGGGAGTTGTGAAATCCAGGGAAGAGAGGATACTCAATTGCTTCAAATGCTCCCGCGGAAGGCTGAGGGGTTACCACTGGACTACTGGATTTTTCAGACAGGAAAGGAGTTGCAGAGAAATGATAGAGCAGCAGACAAGAAATAAATCAAGGAATATATACTATGTGAAGAGGAGAATAAAACTTGGCTCATGAGAGAGGACATAAGAGGAAAAGAGAGAAAAAAGGGGGCATCTACGGGTATTTGCAGTTGTGAGGCTGAAAAATCTCCTGTCAATGGTCCGTTTTCTCTGCCAAGAGGAACATGAGGATGTGTACTAAAAGACAGGTGTAAAGGGAGGGCAGGGTTTAGGGAGAATTGTAAAATTTTTGAATAGCTCCTTAGACTATGGGAAAAGAACCAGGAAGACAAAAAAAGGCTGTTGAACAGCGTTGGAGGTTCAATTAAAGGTAGTGAAGTGGTTCTGGCTTGTATGCTTTTTAAGCATCTCTGTGGCATAGATGAAATACTCCAAGGTATTATCAATACTGCCTTGTTTACTCATTAACTTGAACACAATTAGTAACTTAATATTCAGAATACCTTGTTATTGGGAAAAAATTACTTGACTGTCAGACAAGATTCTGGTTCTGGAAACGGGGAACAGTTGTCGGTGAACAATATGCCTCTTGGGAAGGGTTATGATACAGCAGAATGAGCATGTATAAAGATTAACAGTCAGTAAATACTACTGCCTTCTCTATCCGCCACTCGCACTCCTCCAGTGAGATGGGCCATCGTTTGCCAGCTCTAAGAAACTGGCACACAGTGAGTACTTGGACAAAACCAAGTTTTTGGACTCTCAAGGAGAAAACCAGATCCTGAGCTCTGGTGAACCACCAAGGAATAGTGAACCTGCATCATCAAGGCAGCCTCCTTTAAATCTCTATTTCTATTCTTACTTCAGTGATTTTTCAGCTTCAAGCCATTCTCCAATCTATTATTGTTTACACTCTTTATTATAAGCAGAAAACTCACTTCAGTATTTTCTCATAAGTGATCTCAAACTGAGGTCAGCATTTCACTGTATGTCTCGTCTTCCCTGTTAAACTGTAAATACACAGTAGAGTGTAAGGGTGTGAAAGAGGGAGTTTCTCCTCTGAATCTGGGACAGTGCTACTTGCTGGATGATCAAGGTCATAATCATGCTGTTATAATCCCCTTATTCCATGGTGCAATTATCAAAAGAAATGGAAAGTGTCCATGGAAAAAATTTTGATGATGAGAGACTTTTAAAATTAGATTTAAATACCAAGGAACAGAAATAAAGAACAAGGGATGACCTAGAAAAATATAAAGACCAAAAAGATGTTTCGGTCTTTGAGGACTTCAGGCTCTGCCTTATCCATCTTTAGCCCAGTGCCTGGTGTGAGAGAGTACATGGGAGAAGGAAAGAGAATAATATATTCTAAATATGTGCTCTGTGCCAGGCCTGTCTCTCATCATCAATACCTCTTACTGTATGTTCTTCCATTCACTCCTGCCAACTAGCCACTAGATAGGAAATAATACTGCCTTTTGTACATGAACCTCAAGTTGAGAAATCAAATAATTTTCTTGTGTTCCTAGATACCCCGTGTGGAGGTGGTATTTGAACCCAGGCTTTTAAATCCCAAAGTTCATAAGGTCTACTGTAGTAGTTTCCCTATTCCAAGTATTTATTGAGCTGAAAACTTAGAAATGGATCTCAATTTACAGAATCAACCATTCTCAGCAATGGTGGTGATATTCCAGGAGACAGTGCATATAATATAAAATCTGGTTCATACTTTAAATGGAGGCTGAAGATGCAGATGTAGGCAAATCCTAAAATTATCACCTGAATTTGTTCCTGTTTGTGTTTTGCCTTTACAACTAAACAAAAAAATATGTCTAGCAGATAAGAGCTGTCTTGCTTTCTGAGATACAAACAATATGGAGTTGGTTTGGGTTTTTCCCCCTGAATGCATGGGGATTGACGAAAATTCAGTATAGATGGAAAAGGGGAGAGACTAAAAAGATAGGGAGCTATTAATATTTCTCATCAGACAAGTTCTAAAGAGAAAATGCACCCCATGGCAAACAAGTACTAATAAATACATCTCATTGAAAAGTATGGTCATTTCTATTTTTATTTTTTAAATTTATTTTGAGAGAGAGAAAGTGAGAGAGTGGCAGAGAGAGAGACAGAGAGAGAGAGAGACAGAGAGAGAGAGACAGAGAGAGACAGAGAGAGAGAATCCCAAGCAGGCTCCACACCACCAGCGTGGAGCCCGATGTGGGACTCAAACTCACGAACCATGAGATCATGACCTGAGCTGAAGTCAGAGCCTTAAACTGACTGAGCCACCCAGGCACTCTAGGTTATTTCTGTTTTAAAAAGTGATAGAAATGAATATAAAGATTAAAACACCCCTTCTTGTTGGGCTTCAGATTACTTTGATATTAGTTCTTCCATTGGGATGCCTGTCCTACTAAAGTATGTGCAAGACTCTACGGCAGCACCACAGAAGGGGTAACTGATTCTTTCTGGAGTGACAGAGGAAGCTATAGGCAGTATTTCACTGTAAAGAAAATATGAGATGAATTCTAAAGGGTAATAAATATTATCCAGAAGATCACAGGCAAAAATGAAAATATCATTCTACTGGCTTTAAGTTGAAGCATCTAATTTATTTTCCACCCTCCTTCCCCTTCCTTCACTCCTTTGTTCCCTCGTTTCTCTCTCTTTCTATACGCCAATCTGTCATCTATCATTTGCTTAAGGTGTAAGATTCCCAACACAGTCAGGCAGAGAACACAGTGTGGTGTAGTGGTTAAATGGCATGGCTTGAGATGAAGACTGCTGGGTATGTCTTCCAGCTTTGACACCTATAATTACTATCTTCTCTTTCACTCATTTGGAAAACATGAGGAATTAATATGCTAATATGCATAAATCATTTAGAATTATACCTAGCATATAACAAGGTTAGCTATCATTTTAATTTGTTTATTTACTTTGAAATATTCTGTCCCATAGTCAGAATAAGTCTTGAATAACTTCAGAATCAATGATAAAACTATACTAATTTAAGAATTTGATACAGAATGGTTCTATTTTGGTAGTTACTTCAATTTATATATAGGATTTTCCACCCCTTTGAAATTAGGTAAATAATCTCTTGATTTCATATATTAATTATTGCATAGCAAAAGTAACAGATTGAAAACAGATTCATGACTTAATTATAACCAAATCTACCATCACATTTGCTAGACCTGTGCAAACAAAGCCATTTAATATACAGCCATACAATATAAAGTAAATATGTAAAATGCACAGTCCGTCCTAGAATCTGCCTTCCAAATTTTATTTTGAATGCCAGAATCTCAGAGGAGTGTCTGTCTTATAAGAAATTAATGCACATTAAAATAAAATTCTCACCTCTGTCATATTCACTGTATTTCACGGAGTGAATTTTAGTGTTTTCAAGTTAATCTCGTGTAAATTATTTCTTGTAGTATGCCGGGTTAGTCCAGCATCCATTCATCCATTCACCCATCTATCCAAACATCCATGCATGCAAGTGAGCATGCAACAAATACTTAAGCATCTTCTCAGTGCAATGTAAATTTGTGAGGTAATAGAAAAAAATATTAAACAAGATAGACAGCATTGCTAGTGGTGCTCAAAGGATGTCAGAGAAGACTGACGATGAGAGGAACAACTAGAATAAAGATGACTTGATATCTACAAAACAAAATTTCCCCAAGTGACTCTTTTTGTCTAGCTCATAATAACCGTTTCCTTTTTAATGACAAATCTCTTGTAAATAATACTGCACCAAGCCCAAGATTCTCTGAGCGATCTCTGTGGAACAGTCTCAGGGCCACACCTAGGTAGGCAGTGCTACCATCAGAGATGTTTCATTTGCAAGAGGCACCGTATGAAGCCAAGCAGTAACACTGTCACGGGAAAAGGAGTGGGAGAAAGCGAGCTCACAGGAGCGTGCCGCCGCAGGTTTGCTGGTGTGCCGGGCGGGGACGAGCTGGTGCTGAGGGCGTTCTCAATGTCCCGATCAAGTTGGTCCAGTTTCATAATCAGCAGCACCATGGAGTCTAGCCGCGCCCTATCTCGATCTTCTCTTATTTCCTGAGGAACAGAACATGTTGTTACTAAATCTGAAAGGCCATTTCTTGGAAAGAATAAAAAGTTCCCTGTTCTTCAGTGTGACACAAAGGACACTGAATAATAGGCAGCCTTCTACTCAAGGGGAAAAGGAAGTTCTATTCTGTATCATCAATAGGCTCTTCATTGGGAAGATACTGACCTACTACCAAAGAAGCGTTTTACTTGAATTTTAAATACACATCTTCTAGCAAAAAATGCAATGAAAAAGAAGTATAACATCAGTGAGTACTGATACATATTTACTACTTTTCCATGAATTATTCTTGGGAAAAGTTAGATATTACTTTTTTTCATGCCACAAATCAATTATGACATACCAATAACTGTTTGCGGTTAGACAATTAAAGATCTATACAAGAGAATATTTTTGGAAGAGTATTTCTGGGGATACCAAAAAAAGGGGGGAAATAATCAAAGAAGGCAGTATTTTAGTTTGTGCAGTGGGCAAGTTTCTTTTTGTTTTTGCTTTATTTTGTTCTTGCGTGGGGCCATTTACCTACTGCTGCTTCAAGCTAGATCATTGTCAGTATTTCTTTTTAAGCTTCTTTTTTCCCACATATTTTGGAAAAAAGCCCCCTCCCCCATTGTATATATTTTTGTAAATGATCATGGTTACTTATCCTGAATTCTCTATAATATTGAGATATATTTATGAAAATACATTGCTTAGAGGAATAATTATAGCTTCTCATGGACCATAGAGAGTTATTTCCACATGATTGCTTACTATTCTTGCATATTCAAATCATGTCAATTAGTGTTAGGAATCTTTCAGATTCCCTGTGTGCTGTGCAAGGTATCAAGATTGGACAGGCAATTAGGTTGGGGGAAAAAAGGCCATGGAAAGCACAGTAAAGATATTTAGAAGCAAAATCTATTAAGAGATGTAATAGACTCAAGACTATCTATCCCTTGGGAGGAAAATCATCATTTATAACTCATGTTGCTATCTTCTCATCAGCTTTGAAAGGTACACCAGTCGGGACCTCACAGGGAAAATATATCATGACAGAGCTCGAGGTATGTGGATATAAGGGAGCAGGTGATGGTATTGGAAGTGGGATGGTAAGATGACTACCTATATCAGACCTTTTATTTTGTTTTGGCATTTTTTAATCCCCTAAATTCTCTAGCCACCGTTATGAGGGAACCCCAAAGAACCCCAAAGAACATTAACTAGGGTAGTTTCATGGATTAATCTAATTCTATAGGGGTCTCTGTACCTCCAATAGCTAAAGCAGATTGTTAATATTACACAGCATTATTTCCCAGATGTCAAATAGTTGGTTTATTAAATTAAATCATTCAAAGAATCATTAATTAAGCTACTATTCACAAATTATTTGGGTAAGCTGAACTTGTGTTTGGTTTAACAGACTAGCATCACATTGAAAGAGCCAGTCCTATTTCCATAAAGACATCCATTTTGAAAATGTTAAGAATTTTTTTGAGTTGTATTAATTACTTCAGAATACTGTGCTGTAATTATTACCTAAATTCCCTTTCATTGTCCCTGCTAAAACATGTAATGAGGCTCTGACAATTACAGGCTCTTGTCATCAAGTTTTATGTTTCATGCCTGAGAGTATCCAGGATATTTGTAAACAGACCTGAACCTTACTATAGATCATATCCCTCAGCGTCACAGAACTTTGATATAGTCAAAAGAGCATTGTAATAGAATACTGCTTTTACCTTAAAATGGAGTCCTGGAAATATTGGAGATTATTCTAAGTTTAATTCTCTTCTAAATACCCCAAACTTGGAAAATCTGACTAAAAGAAGACTCAAAGTCCTCTTAATTACTTCTCTAATGTAACTGCTTGTATATTTTCCTTCTTTTTAAAGCCAAAGTTGTGTTTGGCAAGATAATGTTCTTTGCATCTCTATGTCCACTCTATATCCACATATGTTTTTTGTGTGTGATTTTCATTTCCCAGTTACAACATCCTCAAGGACAAAAAGTATGTTTTTCTACCTGGCAGATGAGTCAAGTTATACATTGCACATGCAGTATGTTTTCAGGAATAATAATAAGGAAATCAATAGGAGCCAGTGAAATAACAGCTCCCAAAGCCTTAGAAAGTATATCTTGATATCTTTCCAGCTACTAAGTTAATGTTGGATAAAGCAGTATGTCCTGAGTTGTCCTAGACCTACCAGCAGTGGTCTCAGAAACAATTTGTCTTTGAATTAACTGGATGCTTAGATTGTGCTTTAAAAACATTTTTAAATCCATGGGCTGAGCATCAAATTATTTCAAATGCTCTGCCAAAAGGAATAAAACCAAACAGCCTTGGTCTACAATATTCTTTTAGAGAAATAAGCCTATTGCTTTCCCCTTCCTTCCCGGATGCTTCCTTATTCACTATCCATTACATTCAGCTTGAAGTGTCAAGTACACAGACCAGCATCCTGTGTTATACATTCATAAAACCTCACAAAATAGAGTGGACTACAAATCAGATGCTTTGGATAAATTTTATTGTCTTTGTTTTTAAAGCTCAGATATTAATATTTAACAGTTCTAACCTTTCATATGTCTGTGGCTAAACTCCAGCAAATAGCTCATGCCTGAAAACAGATCTGTACTTGCAGGCTTTGGCTAGGTTGACTTCTACAGTGAAGCTTTTATTTCATGCTGTCCCTATAGTCCATGAAAAGGACCCTCTTAATAAGTGAAGCTGCCCGTTAATGGAGTCCTCAATATTTCTGTAACTTAACCCCCTATATCAAGGCCAAGATGATAAATTCTCTCCCCTCCTGTCCTTCTTTCCTTCTTTCCTGCAGTCATAAGTGTCCTGGGCCAAGCACCATTAAATGGTCACCAAATAGTCACCAGTGAGTAAGAGATTAAAAATTCCCTGCTTTCCCGAATATTATAGTCAACCATGAGCAGACAACAAAACTTAACAAATTCATAAGTAGGATGGTTTCATACAGAAACAAGTGTAAGAAGCAAATAAACTGGGTAAGAATCTACACAGTCACTGAAGGGGGTGTCCCACTTTGTACAGGGTGGCTGGAAAAGTTTTCTGTGGACGTGAGAGTTAAATCATGATGGGGAGGAAAAGAATAGGGTAGAAGAGATATATGGAGACGGAGATGGAGAGAGACAGCAAGTGACAGAGAAAGGAAAGGAGGGATGGAGAGAGAGGGGGAGGGAGAGAGGGAAAGGAAAAGGGAAAAGGAAAGGGAAAGAGGAAGGGAAGGGAAGGGAAGGGAAGGGAAGGGAAGGGACGGGAAGAAAGGGGAAGAGGAGGAAGGAAGGAGGGGAACTGGGAAAACAGTACTGCACACATCCTGGATATCAAGATGCTAGACTGGAATGAATTACATGAATAAGAGGATCAGATAAAAGGTGGGGAACACCAGGAAGGGAAGTGACAGGGACTGGAATGATTACTAGAACAATGTTAAGGTGAATACGAATAGGAGCCAATTTATATTTTGTCATGAAGGTCACTGTAAAGGTCAAATTTATTCCTTGCAGTGGGGCCACGGGCAGTATGTAAACACATGTGTGATTCCCTTTGTATTTTAAACTTTCAGGTTCTTACTGCATACTGACAATCAAATATTTTTGGAACCTCAGGCTACCTTAACAACCAGCAATGTCATATGACTAATACATGCTAAGTAGTTCAAATTAACCTAGGATTATTTTCTAGTCCTAGCCATAGTTCTTCTCTTTTTTTTCCCCTGAAGTCTGAATTGGATCCACATTATGGTAATTAGAAGGAAATAACAAATTTAAGAGTAATTTATTTTGATGAGCACTGAATAATGTATGGAATTGCTGAATCCTTATATGGTACACTTGAAACTAATATAACAGTATGTGTTAACTATAGTGGAACTAAAAAAAATAACATGCTTTTATAACATGGCCATACATATTTTGAGAGCAAAATGAAAAAGAAGGCACTGTGTGGGGAAGCTGTTTCTTCGAAGTGGGGAGTGGTATGTTAGTAAATGTTTAGAAACTAGATACCAAATAAAACAAAAGTCCTCATTTGTAGCATGTGTCACTTTTTTCTGTGACATAAATACTGTCATGGCTGGTTTGAAGCTATCAACTAGACATTACTGAATTCAGAAGGAAAAGGTGCCCCAAGTGTGCCCTTGTGAGCTTACGTGAGCTGGTGCATGTTTCTGCCAACACACAGTAGGAGCGGGGCCAGCAGGATAGAGAGACATCCTGAGAATATGACTCTAACAGAAACACTGATAGTCAAATCGATAGCTGTAATTATGGTTTGTTCAACATAATTACAAATTGAAATAATGCATTTTATTTATTTAATGCATTTATTTTCCCTAACTTTTGCTTTTATTACCCAGCTAGAGTTCAGTATAAATTGTAGACTAAAATTTAGGGTTCTTCTGGAGACTTCTATTTTTCCTAGAAGCAGCTCTCTTATGTGACTTCCTTGCACTATTCATTATTTATGTTTGTAAAAACCCTTAACATTCATTATAATTAACATATATTTATATTTATATTTTCACTTAAGTAAGTCAAAATATGAGTGACTCAGTCAGTTGAGTGTCTAACTTCGGTTCAGGTCATGATCTCATGGTTTGTGCTGACAGCTCAGAGCCAGAAGTCTGCTTCAGATTCTGTGTCTCCCTCTCTGTCCCTTCCCTGCTCATGCTGTTTCTCTCTCTCTCATGAATAAATATCTTAAAAATTAATTAAAAATAAGTCAAAATGTATTTGAGTAACTCATTACATTCTTAGGTACTTTCTTCAAAATTAAGACTTTAGAAATCTAGAGCTCTAGGTTCATGGCTATTGGTTCCACAGTGTCCTGACTTTGCAGGAGAAGAGTTTTAAATCCTGATCACTTTCCACTGACGAACTGAATAGATTAGAGCTCATCTCTCCCCACTCTTTGTCTTGGTCTCTTTCCAATATTCCACTTTCCTTTCCTTTCATGGATGTAATTTCTAATTTAATGCCTATTAGGCATCATTTATTCTCTCCATAACTACTGCAACCTGTTTTCCATTCCTTCTAATATACACAAACTGTTTTAGAAGAGTATCGATAACCACAGTGAAATGCAAGAAACTTTTGCATCCAGACGAGTCCTTGTAAGCTTTTAACAGTCTTCATGATGTTTACTGACCATCTCCTGTGTCCTATGCACTGTTCCCTAGGAAGCTACCTATTTCCTATTTGTGCAGTTTAAGGTTGAGAAATGTCATGGAGTCAAATTCTGCCTTCCTTTAACTTCCCAGTTTCTCCCTCCAGAACTAGACAGCATAAAGTAGTGTCTATTCCATGAAAGAGCCTTTCAAATATTTGGAGAACTATGTTGTGCCCATTTTCTTCCTTTTCTAGGTGAATCATACTCAGTCCCCTTAATGATTTCTCATATGACATGTTTTCAAATCCTTATTAGTTCTATTTACCCTTCTCTGAATATGACATAATTCTTTCATTGGCCCAATTAATGGTCAGTGCCGAGAATTAAATATATTACTCTACACATTCTCAGACCAGGGCAGAGTAGGCAAGTATTTCCCCATGTTCTATATAGCCCTCTCTAACACAGCCTAAGAATTAAGTGCCTGTTTAGAACATGAATAGGCTATTCTTAATGGGATTGCCATGATTTGCTTTTTTAATGAGGAAAAACTATTTAGTTGCCTGTGAGCTGACCTTGAGTCAATGGTGTGATATATGTCTCCTTTTCCCAGTATCTGCCTGTGTGGCACTAAGAACAGAGACATCCTGTTGTTGAGAGACTGTAACCAGCTGTTGTCAAGGTATAGATAATATATACCACAGTTGGGGAAGAAATTTCCAGTTGTATTTCTTTCAGAAACACGTCAGTGGATACTTAGGCAAATCTGGAGAAGAACTTGAATTCGATTTGTTGTCAAAAGCCCAATATGGCCAACCACAGGGTTTTCACTGGAAAATCTTAAAGATGTTGCTTATTTATCCCCAAGAGCTATTTAGTCCCTGGGAAATGAAGTCAATTTGGTCACAATGAGATCTGCGGGAGATGAATAGGGTTTTTAGGGGATCGTTCTCTCCAGGTCTCTGAAAAGTAATTCTCTGAATAGGATACTCCACTACCTTCCTTCTTTCTATCTGGAGAAGATAATCCCAAGCCTCCTTTCTCCAGAAGCGCTGTATTTGGCAACACAGGACACAGCATACACACAGGACGTGAGGAGGAGTTGAGAATTACCAGACATTCTACAGACTGGGCAAATATGAAGTCTAGAGAAAAGGATGCCTCCCCTAGAGACGCAGGGGTTCTGTTTTCCTAATGCCAAGCATTTGGAAGAAAACCAAAAAAATTCAGTAAATACCTGAATGCTTCCAAATAGTGGACATTTGGCTCAGCAAATTGAGCACTGCCTGAATGTTCTGCTTGTCAATGAGTTGTGGCATCACACAGACAGCCATAATAAATTAAAGGCGAGGCCAGGAATAGAACTAAGACTTCCTGATTCATAATCCAAGGTTCTGGCCCCTACGCTCTCTTTAATTCCATATGCATCGTACTGGCATTCTGAGCTGGTAATACTCCTTGTTCACCCGTAATAGAAAGGGACCTTTTAGCAAAAGACTTGGCCCAACTTCATTCTGAATTATTTGATCTGCAGCCAGCTGGATTAGTATGAAATCTCATATTAGTGTTATACATTTCATTTGAAACTAAATTCCTCACTCTAGACTTTCCTTTCTTAAAATAATATCCTGTTTAAAGAACCAGAAAGTTTTTACTTTTTTTTTTCTTCAGAAGTAGTTAAGATTTTTATTTGAATAGCCAGTCAGGGGCTAAAGCTAATATAACTATCCTTATAAGTCAACCTTAATTTTTATTCTCGTGCATTTCAAGATGAAATTTATGTGGATTAGGAGGTAATAAAACAAACCAGTAATTATCTCCGATTTGCCAGATACAGTCTGTTCAACCACAAAATCTTTGCATGTTATCTTAAATTAATAGTAACATGTGCCAGTATCGTTTTACTATTAGATGACAGAGGGTGATAATTAATATTCTCATTCAAAGTTACTACAAGGAATCTTTGAACTGATATGTAAATTGTGGCCTTTTAGTGTTTTATGTTCAGATACCTGTTCACTTCCTATGTATCTCTTTGCATTACAAAGCATGATGAAGAAAACTGGCCCCTCCTTTGCTTGATTTTTAAACTCTATTGAGTATTCAAATAGAGCATTTTTAAACTGGGACTTCTGGGATTGCCTGGGTGGCTCATTTGGTTAAGTGTCCAACTTCGGCTCAGGTTCTCACAGTTCGTGGGTTCGAGCCCCGCTCAGAGCCTGGAGCCTGTTTCGGATTCTGTGTGTGTCTCTCTGTCTGACCCTCCCCTGCTCACGCTGTCTCTCTCTCTCTCAGGAAAAAAATAATTATAAAAAAATCATAACAAAATAAACTGGGACTTCTATAAATTGCTTACAGAGTCTCTCGCCTAGGTTCAAAAGACATCTATGCAGCTGGTCCTAAGGAGCGCTCAGAAGTGGCAGATGTGAATCAGGGACAGGATTGTGTAGGCAGCAATTCCTCTCTATTCCAGGGAAATCTGAGGATCACTTCCTCCACTAGGATTAAAGGTCCATTTTGGGGAGTGTGATACGATTTCTACTTAAATAATTTGGTAGGCATTCTGAAACCAGCCTTCAAGTGCTAAAGTTGGAGTCTGACTTTCACAGTCACTTAATTCACTTTGTAGACACAAAGTCGGCTTTTGTGGGTTATTATTCTGTTCCTACAAATCTGTGCAGCTTTTGTTACTTTGTTTTGTTTTTTGTTTTGTTTGTTTTACAGTTCTCAGTAGTTCTGTCCTTAGGCTCAGCTGTTAAAGGAGACAGGATTTTTCCTGATTGAAAGCATAAGAGAAACATCTATTAACATTAAAATTCCATCAACTGTTTTCATAAATACTATGATGGTCTTTCTTTAGGTGTGGATAACAAAGAAAGACAAAAGTAAAAACTTTTCCTCTTCCATAAAATATATGACTTAATTTAGGAAAAAAATTCTTGTACTGACCTGGCTTCTGTCAAATTTTCTAGCTTTACCTCTCACTCTTTTGATAATGCCCAGTATTCCCCAAATATATGTCATTTTGAGGACTACTGCTATATAATTCTTAATATTTTTCTTTAATTGGACTCACTTTTTTACAGCTAAAGATAAAAATTTAAATATATTAATGCTATATAATATATAAGTAATAATTTTATATTTTGTAATGTATATTAAATTATAAATTATCAAAATCAATCATTATACTATCTGATGTAATCTTACATAAACCACCATACTATATTTTAGAAAATGCTTAGTTAGAAGTCCAGAACTTCTTTCAGTTTCTCAAAATGTTATGTTCTCGCTTTCTCATTGCAACCAGGATTACTACATGTAGCAAACAAAAATATAGGATACCCAATTACATTTGAATTTCAGATAAAGAAAATTTTTTAGTATAAGTATATCCCAAATATTGAATGGGATTTTCTTAGACTAAGACATTTTATGCTGTTTATCCAAAATTCAAATGGAACTGAATTTTATCTGGTAACTATTTGGATCCAGGTAATAATGCTTTTTAGGCTTAACATACTTCTCCCTTGCCTGGGTATATCAGAGGAAATCTTTGGTTTCAAGTACAAAGTCACTCCAATGGAGAGATCTCTACACAAGAGATCTCTCCCCTGCGTGAGCAGGGGAGGGTCAGAGACAGAGGGAGTCACAGACTGAAACAGGCTCCAGGCCCTGAGCTGGCAGTCAGCAAAGAGCCCGACGCGGGGCCCGATCCCACGAACCGCGAGATCATGACCTAAGCGAAAGTCGGATGCTTAACCGACTAAGCCACCCAGGCGCCCCAGTAACTGCCTTTTAAGTTTAGTTCTATTCAGTGTTATAATCCTTGGCAAATCTAAGTCTTCTCATTTTGATTTTTCTTCAATAACAAAATAAAGTCTGAAAAATGCATGAGGCAGATTTTTAGAATTGCAAATTTACTGGAATTGTTAATATTTTGTATGAAATTTTCTGGAAATTAGTAAATTCAGATTGAAGTTTTTGCCATTGTATATTTTTTCATAACACTCATGTGCAGTGTGGCTGTGGCTTTTTGACACTAATGAAGAGTCTTCACAGTGAAAAATTATGGGAACTATTTATCTAGCTCCATCCTCTTTTTTTCTGATGGGTTACTCCAGCAAATTTAAGACTTTCGCAAGCTACAACTGATAGTGTCAACGGCTACTTGGGTAACAAGAAGAAAAGGTGAAATCAAAACAGTGAATTTCTAATTCTGCCATTAACCTAAGTTCTGTGAATCCTATAAGGCATGTGTTCAACTCTAGAGGTGACCTAATACAAATTTATGTGTACTAAAAGATCTGGGCTGAATACACATACATTAAAAAACTGACTTAGTGACACATGAGTGGCAGCTTCTTATTGTTATTAATCTACATATTTAGAAGATAAATCATCTTATTGATGATTTGTTCTTTTCTTCCTCCTTCCCTCCCTCTCCTTTCTTTTTCTTTCCCTTCCTCCTTTCCTTTGTTCTTTCTTTCTTTCCTTCTTTCCCTCCTTCTGTCTTTATATTTGTCAACATTTTACCAGTGGTTCTCAAATATGACTGTGCATCAGAACCATCTGAAGAACTTGTCAAAACAGACAGCTGCTGTTTCATTAGGTGTTTGATGGGATGGAGCATCTGCATTTTTACAAGTTCCCGGAGAATGCTGCTGCTAGAAGGGCTGCCCTTTAGAACCTCTGAACCACATGCTAGAGTAACAGATCTCTACAGTGGCTGATTATGAGTATACTTGTACAGCTTTGAAAATTTCCTCATACTAAGGCACCACCCACCAAATTTTGAAGATGTGATTTTAAATAATTCAACAGATATATTCAAAGCAGAGTGAGGATTAAAGAACCTTAAAATAAACTGTAATTATGTGATCATAGAGAAAGCTATTCCATGATTTCTGACCTCCCAAAAATAATAGGAATAGATTTTTATTTACAGTGCTCCCACAATAAGAAATCCATTAATCTCTTATAGCAACAGAATAATAAAAAAATAACAAATTAAATGTCAAAAAAGGTATTTATAATATTCAAAACCTATTTTAAATCACTTTGTTAGTGATCTCTCAGGTAGCAAGGATTGAAAAGCAATATTCTCAACTTGATTAAGAGTATCAAAACTTAGAGCAAGTTTTGAGGATAGAGGTGGAATATTAGAAACACTTTCTATAATATTAAGGAAAAGTAAGAATCCTCATTATCACTCACTGTATTCAATGCTGTGATTGAGGTCAAAAGGTTGTTTCCTGCTTTCTCCTCTAGGATTTTGATGGTTTCCTGTCTCATATTCAGGTCCTTTATCCATTTCCCTGATGTCCACTGCAGCAATTTCTTACTTGACACATGCCCAAAGGCAAGGGAATCAAGAGCAAAAATGAACTATTGGGACCTCATCAAGATAAAAAGCTTCTGCACGGCAAAGGAAACAATCAACAAAAGTAATAGGCAACTGAAGGAATGGGAAAAGATAACTGCAAATGACATATCAGATAAAGGGCTAGTATCCAAAATCTATAAGGAACTCACCAAAGTCCATACCCCTCAAAAAAACAAATAATCCACTGATGAAATGGGCAGAAGATATGAAAAGACACTTCTCCAAAGAGGACATCCAGATGGCGTCACTCATCATCAGGGAAATACAAATCAAAACCACACTGAGATACCACCTCACGCCGGTCAGAGTGACTAAAATGAACAAATCAGGAGACTCTAGATGTTGGCGAGGATGTGGAGAAATGGGCACCCTCCTACACCACCGGTGGGAATGTAAACTGGTGAGGCCCCTCTGGAAAACAGTGTGGAGGTTCCTCAAAAAATTAACAATAGAACTCCTCTATGACCCAGCAATAGCACTCCTAGGAATTTACCCAAGGGATATAGGAGTGCTGATGCATAGGGGCACATGTACCCCAATATTCATAGCAGCACTCTTAACAATAGCCAAAACATGGAAAGAGCCTAAGTGTCCATCCGCTGACGAATGGATCAAGAAGACGTGGTTTATCTATAAATGGAATACTACATGGCAATGAGAAAGAATGAAATCTGGCCATTTGAAGCAACATGGATGGAACTTGATGGTGTTATGCTGAGTAAAGTAAGTCAGGCAGAGAAGGGCAGATACCATATGTTTGCATGTATAGGTAGATTAGGAGGAACTTAATGGAGGACCATGGGGGAGAAGAAGGGGAAAAATAGTTGGAGAGAGGGAGGGAGGCAAACCATGTGAGACTCTTGAATGCTGAGAACAAACTGAGGGCTGAGGGGTGGGGGGAAGAGGGGAAGTGGGGTGATGGGCATGGAGGAGGGCTCTTGCTGGGATGAGCACTGGGTGTTATATGGAAACCAACTTGACAATAAATTATTTAAGAAAACAAAATGCTGTGATCAAGGTTCTGGCCAAAGCAAGAAAACAACAAACAACAACAAAAAAAACCCAGAGTTGATTGTATTACAAAGGAAGAGAATTTGTACCTTAAAAATCCCAGAGATTAATCTGATAATCAATTAAAACAAATAAAAGAACTCAGTTCAACAAGGAAAAACACAGGGACATTCATGTCCACTGTCATTAGCCATTTAGAAAATGGAATAGAAAAAAACAAATCACAGTGACAACAGAGACTAAAATATCTATAAGTAACTGAACAAGAAATAATCAAGATTTTCATGGAGAAAATTAAAAATGTCACCAAAGGATTTAAAAGAAGACTAAACAAATGGAGAGATACATAATTTTTCTGGATAGGAAAATTCCTTCTAACACACTTTACAGCAAATGTGTTGCATATATTGAATGATCTTTGCCTGTTTTGTTCAATGACACAACCCAAGAATCTAGAGCGGTTGTTGGCACATAATCATCATACAGTATGTTTGTTGAATGAATGAATGAATGAATGAATGAATGAATGAAATGTTCATTGTCTTTCTATTAAATTTTAAACCCAAAGTAGTCTAACCCAAAATTCCCATGAGATTTTTAAAATAAAATTCACAAAGCTAGCTTTTAAAAAGCAAAAAGAATGAAAAGAAATCCCAAAGGAAACAAACAAAAAACTTTGTTAGTATGAATAGCTTTTACTTATTTATTTATTTATTTATTCATTCATTCATTCATTTATTCATTCATTCATTATATTAAGAGAGAAAGAGGGGGCATGTGTGTGAGTACATGCGTGAGCAGGGCAGGAAGAGGTATAGACAGAGAGAGAGACAGAGACAGAGACAGAGAGAATGAATTATAAGCAGGCTTGCCTTGTACAAGCCCAACTCAGGGTTTGATCTCACAACCATGAGATCATGACCATTAACTGACTGAGCTACCTGATTTCCCTGAAAATTTTTAAACATATATGAAAATACAAAAATATATAATAAACTCTAATGTCTAGAGAAGAAGGGCGGAAATGGTGGGGGAAAGGGAGAGAGGCAAACCATGAGAGACTCTTGAATGCTGACAAAAACTGAGGACTGATGGATGGGGGGGGGGGGGGGGGAGGGGCATAGAGGAGGACACTTATGGGGATGAGCACTGAGTGTTATGTGGAAACTAATTTGACAATAAACTATTTGTAAAAAAAAAAATAAAAAAAATAAAATCAATTGGAACATTTAAAAAAAAAATCTAATGTCTAATAAATTTGCCAGCTTAAAATTTGTAAATAATTTGCTAATTTTATTTTATGGAACCCTCCTTATGTTTTAAAAAACAGTATTTTAGGTAAATATCTGATATCATATTTTACTCACAATTGCTTATAATAAACTGGTTTTAAAATTCTCTTATATGACAAAAGGAATATTAATTGTAAAATTCTTAAAAACAAAACAAAGCAATTCAAACATTCTATTACACTGTATAAAAATCTACAAATGAAATTGTTTAGAAATAAAAGAAATAAAAAAAAAGGAAACAAGCAAAAAACGCCAGACTCTTTAACTATAGAGAACAAACTGATGGTTACCAGAGGGGAGGTAGGTGGCAGGATGGGTAAAATAGGTGACGGGTATTAACAGTACATTTATCATGATGAGCATGGACTAATGGATAGAATTTTTGAATCTATGCATTATTATTACTATAATCTATATTATACCTCCAAAACTAACACAACATGGTATATTAACTATAGTGGGATTAAAATTTTAAAAAACATTAAAATACACATATGAAAAGACTGATAAAAGTTAAAAGGTGACCGACAGACTGAAAGAAAAGATTTGCAGCATATATAATGAAGAACTAAGAAATTATAAGAAATCAAATAAAAATGGCAAAAGTATTTAAAAAGCTATTATATAAGAATTACTAATTGTTTAAAACTCTAAACGTCATTGGTAATCAAAAAAGTGCAAATTAAACTAAAAAATGGAAATTATTTTTATTCATTAAACTGTCAACAAAGAAAAAAAAAATCTTAACCACACTAAAGACCGACAATGCCTTGGGGCACCTGGGTGGCTAAGTCAGGTAAGCATTTGACTCTTGGTTTTGGCTCAGGGCCTGATCTCACAGTTCATGGGTTCAAGCCCTGGTAGGGCTCTGCACCGACAGAGTGGAGCCTGCTTGGGATTCGCTCTCCTCCCTCTCTCTGTACCTCCTCTGCTCACTCACACTCTCTCTCTCAAAATAAACTTTTTTTAAATCTTTGAAAAAAGACTGACAATGTCTTTGGAAATGTAAATTTCTGTCTTCTTTGGAAGGCAGTTTGGGAATATCTTTTAAAATTAAAACGGGACACGTCCTTCAACTTGGCATTCTAATTTTAGTTATCTATCCTAAAGAATTACTTGTATACATGCAAAAACTAGTATGCCCAATACTATTCACTAATGCATTTTTTTTCTTACGGCCAAAGAAATGGAATACTACTTGAAATAACCCGTGTAGCCATCAGCAGAAATCTGTTTAATGTGATAAATTATAGGGGTGCCTGGGTGGCTTAGTCGGTTAAGCGTCCGACTTTCGCTTAGGTCATAATCTCGCGGTTCGCGGGTTCGGGCCCCGCGTCGGGCTCTGTGCTGACTGCCAGCTCAGAGCCTGGAGCCTGTTTCAGTCTGTGACTCCCTCTCTCTCTGACCCTCCCCTGCTCACGCTCTCTCTCTCCTAGAAATAAATTTAAAAAATTAAAAAAAAAATGTGATAAATTATAGCACCATTATTTAGATCACTATCCAATAGTTACAAATATGAGGTAGATTCACATGTGCTTATATAGCCATGAGTAACCTAGTCAATTCTTCAATGCAAGTTAGATATTGTGGCCCTTTAGAGGGATACAGCCCCGTGCCAGGGTTCACGGTTTGGCGAGTAAAACACAATTGTCCATCAGTTCTCACTTTAGTCTGGTGTCTTTGTGCAGGAAACAACCTGCAAACTTGAACTCAGGGCCCTACTATTCATAAGGAAAGCATTCCAAGAAGATTTGTTAAGTGGAGAAAGAAATGTGAAGGACAATATTCTATAGCAGGAAATCTTTTAGGTACCAAGTGGGCACACATATATGCATATGCACACACACACAGGCACACACACGAAACACACACCTGAAGCGAAATTCTGTATTTCTATAGGCATATATATATAGATGCATAAACAAAGATGTGGAAAGATAACTATCCGTGGGAAGTGGGGGTAACACTGGGAGGGTGTAAAGGAGACCTATATATTTTTCCATATGGCTTGAAATTCCTATAGGGAATATGTGACTGTGAATTACATTAGTCATTATTATCTTTTATCAGCTAAAAAAGGAAGTATTTATTGAAAATGAGGAAATAAAGCACCACAAATTACAAATTTTAAAAAAGGTGGCAAACATCACAAACATGAAAATGCCCAGAAAAAAAATGTTGTTACTGAACTGTGTAACACACTTTGTTAATATTATTTCTACTACCTTTTTTGTTATCATGAATGATTTTTAAAAAGTTTCGGTATATCCGTATATTGTCATACTGTGAAGCCTTTAACATAGTGATTGAAAATCCTCATTATCAATATGGAAAGATGTCCACACATTCAATAAATAAGATTACTAAATTGTAAGGTTACTAAATTTTCACACATGAAGAGATGACTTTGTCCAGCAGTTCTACCTCCCTGAGTGTCACTTTCTACAGCCAAATATGTTGAGATCTGGTGGTCATCTCTGTGACCATAAATTTCAGTATGTTGAGCCCTGGCTGGTACAATTTGATGTATACCATGGTCTTGTGGTTACTCACCAGAGTTACAATTCTCTTCTTAGAGATTATACAAGTTCCCGAATGTAGCCACATTGTTTCTTTTAGCCCAAAGATAGAAAAGAGTACCATTATGACATTGGCTCTCTACCATAAAGCCAAACTGACATTGTCTGAGAAGTGATATAATGATATTCCAAACAGAAAAGCTAAGATTTTCAGAGGTCCAGTAAGTGAACATATTAAAAACAATATAGATGATTCTTTATTTGTGATTTTAAGACCACGCTTTAAGGGATTAGCTACACACTTGCAATGAACTAAGAAAAATATTCTTTTTTTAATGTTTATTATTTATTTTTTGAGAGAGGAGAGAGAGAGACAGAGTGCAATTGGGTGAGAGGGAGACAGGGAATCCGAAGCAAGATCCAGGCTCTGAGCTGTCAGCACAGAGCCTGATGTGGGGCTCGAACTTACAAACTGCAAGATCATGACCTGAGCCAAAGTCGGATGCTAACTGACTGAGCCACCCAGACGCCCCATGGAAAAATATCTTATTTGACAACATTTTGTTTTTTGAGTAAAATGGCAGCTAGTGCCATGCAACTAGCTTGATAGGATTTAATAAAACTATTGATACTTTTGATAAGTACTTAACCCAAACAGTGTTTTAAGTAAACACGTTTCAGAGTTTTTTAGATATTAGGCAACCTGTTATGAAGGGACACCTACAGAATGGGAGAAACTATTTGTAAACCATAAATTGATAAGGGTTTAATTAACAAATAAATATAAAGAACTCATAAAACTCAATAGCTAAAAGAAAATAATATGATAAAATATGGCAAAGAACCTGGAAAGACATTGTTCCGAGAAGACATACAAATAGCCAGTAGGTGTATGGAAAAGTGCTCAACATCACTAATTATCAGGGAAATGCAAATCAAAACCACAATGAGATACTACCTCACATCTGTTAGAATGGCTAGTCCAGAAAAGACATGAGAAAACAAATGTTGGAATGAATGTAGAGAAGATGGAAACCTGTGTGCACTGTTGGTGGGAATGTAAATTGGTGCAGCCGCTACAAAAAACAGTATGGTAACTCCTTAAAAATTAAAAATAGATATGATCCAGCAAAAATCCCACTTTTGGGAATATATCTGAGGGAAATAAAATCAGTATCCCACAGATATCTGCACTCCCATGTTTAGTGCAGCATTATTCACAATAGCTCAGACTTGAAAAAAATATCCATTAAAGGAAAAATGGACCACCCCTAAAGAACTGACCACTCCTAAAGGAATATTACTCAGCCATAAAGAAGAGGGGAATGCTGCCATTTGTGACAGCATGGATAAACTGTGAGGACATTATGCTAGGTGAGAGGCCAGAGAGAGAAAGGCTAATACTGCACGGTCCACTTATACGTGAAATCTTTTTTTTTTTTTTAAATTTATTTCTAGGAGAGACAGAGAGACAGTGTGAGCAGGGGAGGGTCAGAGAGAGAGGGAGTCACAGACTGAAACAGGCTCCAGGCTCTGAGCGAGCAGTCAGCACAGATCCCGACGCGGGGCTCGAACCCACAAACCGCGAGATCATAACCTAAGCGAAAGTTGGACGCTTAACCGACTAAGCCACCCAGGCACCCCACTTATATGTGAAATCTTAAACAAAGGCCTGAGTTTCTTGATTTTTAAAGATCTTGGGGGCATCTGGATGGCTCTGTCAGTAGAGTGTCCGACTTGGGCTCAGGTTAGGATCTCAGTTAGTGAGCTCAAACCCCATGTTAGGCTCTGTGCTGACAGCTGAGAGCCTGGAGCCTGCTTCAGATTCTGTGTGTCTCTCTCTCTGTCCCTCTCCCACTCATGCTCTGTGTCTCTTTCTCTCTCTCTCAAAAATAAATATACATTAAAAAATTAAAGTTTTTGTAGATTTGCAGATTTTCTAGAATAGAATGGTGGTTGCTAGGGCCTTTGGGGTAGGGAAAATGAGGAAATGGAGATCAAAGGGTACAAACCTTAGGTTACAAGAAAAATGAGTTCAGAGAACCTAACATAGAGCATAATGACTATAGTTATTAATATAGTATTGAATACTTGAATGTTGATCACAGTAGATCTTAATCATTCCCTCCCTGCCCTGCGCGCACACACACACACAAGTTAGCCATGTGAGGTGATGGATGTGTACATCTTGATCCTGGTAACCATTCCACAGTGAATTTGGTATCACATCACCGTGTTGTACGTGATGTACACAAATACATCTGTCACTTATTCCTCAGTAAAGCTGAACAAGATGGACACAAATCAATGACAATTCCAGCATGTATGTAATTTTCTTTTAGTATATTTCTTTCATTAATCTCTTTTTGACAATTACTAATTTAAAAGGAAATAACCAGGGGTGCCTGGGTGGCTCAGTCGGTTGAGCATCCGACTTCGGCTCAGGTCATGATCTCACAGTTCGTGGGTTCGGGTCCCGCATCAGGCTCTGTGCTGACACCTAGCTCGGAGCCTGGAGCCTGCTTCAGATTCTGTGTCTCCCTCTCTCTCTGACCCTTCCCTGCTCATGCTGTCTCTGTTTCTCTCTCAAAAATAAATAAAATATAAAAAAATAAATAAATAAAAGGAAATAACCAGTCAGCAGTAAGTCCCTTACATTATTAAGCATTTCATGCACATTAGTCTCCCCAGTCATTTTGAAAGTCTGCATGAGAGGAGATGGGGCACCCAGCTCCCCCGGAACTAGCAAAGAATGAAGGCAGCAGAACTCAAAAATATTTTCAGATCAATTAACAGCTGTTTGCTAAGTCCCAGGTCTTTCGTGCCTATCTAGACAATATTATCAACCTCTAAACGCCAGTTTCTACAGAAAGCAAGCATGAACAGCTGCTATGGAACTTCCCCTTTTCTTTTTCGTTGAAGAGAACTTTGCAGATGCAGTGATTAGAGAATGTGTTGGCAGTAGGGGAGGTCATTATTTGTGTCCTTACAGGACTTAGTAGAAACTCAGAAACGTCTTTGTGGTATAATGCTTCTGAGGGAAAGGGACATTTGAAAAACAGCCTTTTGCTTCCAAAATGTTGAGGTTACTCATCCTCCAATTCCCTGAGATCATTAAAACCTGTTTGTTTGCCTTTCTCTTGTGCATAAGGAAACCAAACAATGCTTTCTTTTTTCCCAATATGGTAATAATTCTTAACCCAAATTTCTGCCTGGGGAATCTCTCCAGCACACTGAAGAAAAAATTTTCTTTATCTATATATCTTCTTTGTTCTTCATATAAACTCTGTCCATAAAATGAACCAGTAAGTTTCTGTGGATTTTAATTCAAATGGTTAAATTCCATTATATGTGAGTCTCCTGTGGGGTTCGCTTGCACCTATTTCCATAAAGAACATCTATCAAGTTAATGGGAATTTCTTACACATTCTGTGACGATTTAATCAGAAATTTCATTTCCACACCATTTCTGCTTTGGTGTGTGCCATTATTCAGTTTGATTAAATTCTATTCAAACTGTATTCAACTACAAATGTTTGCTGATGACTAAGAGGTCAAATACATGAGAAAGCACAGATCTTCCAGTATGACCTGTCACCATTACTGATAAAATAATTCAAGGTACATGTTCTACTGAGAGAAAGTTAAAGGAAGGAATGGATATTTTTATTCTAAACATCTCCTTGTGGACTGAAAGCATTGATCCATTACAGACTTAGAAAGTCCAACCAAGGGAAAATAAGAATTATGATCTCATTATTTTTTTAAAAAAATTTTTTAATGTTTTATTTATTTCTGAGAGAGAGAGAGAGAGAGGCAGAGTGAGCAGGGAAGGGTCAGAGAGAGAGGGAGACACAGAATCTGAAGCAGGCTCCAGGCTGTGAGCTGTCAGCACAGAGCCCGACGTGGGGCGTGAACTCAGGAACAGTGACATCATGACCTGAACCGAAGTTGGCCGCTTAACCGACTGAGCCACCCAGGTGCCCCATGATCTCCTTATTTTCAAGATTCTGTTATTTGCTGAGAAAAAATATAACCCAAATGGAAATTTTACTATAGCTGTAAAATGGGAAGTAAATTAATTCATCCTAAGAAATGTCTATATTTTATTTAATAGGATATTAAGGGGATATTTCCTTTTGCTATTGAAAATAGAAACAGAAATACTCTTCTTCTGGTAGATAGTTCTCATGAACTTTGGAAATTAAAACAAGACCAAAAACTCATCGCCCCATCTGGAAAAAAAATAGTAGTAATGGCCAAAAAAAAAAAAAAAAATCAGATCTCTATTATTCGCCTTAAGATATTTCTTGTGCTTAGTCAGAAATTAGTTTTTAACATAATTGACCTGCTTTTAAACAAGTATGTCTAACAACCTCTGTATTTAGTAACACAATGCACCTATGTGTACTGACTTTAAATGGCTATAAATATGATAATATGCATCAATTGCTAAATTTTGTGAGAGAGTGAGTAGTGGGAATCCTATGGATTTTCTCACACACCATGTCTCTAGGAATATTGTCTTAAAAGCCTTCGAAGCATTTAGAATATGCTTCTTTCCACTTCCTGGAACACGACGTGCAGCAAAGGAAGAGGGTTAGGAAGAAAGGGTCACTATCTCTGAGGGAAATATGTAAGCACCACAGATGCAGGAACCAAGCTGCTGTTTCCCACAAACGCCACAGCTCCTCTTGAGCACAGTAAAGGGAAGAAAAATCCTCTAAAAGAATTAACCACATGTTAGTATTGAAACGTTGCCAGGAACACAGACAGCCCTAGAGGGTTTGTTTCAAATCAATATTGATGGAGTCGTGTGGTGGGTCAAGAGAATGGCACATCTTGCTCTCAGAGTTCACAGGACTGAGTATTTTTATTCAGCCAAAGAGGAAAACTCAGAAAACAAACAAACAGCAGTGGGAACGATACCAGCAACACTAACAGTCTGACATTTTTAGATTCATGTTTAGTGAGAAAGGGGTTCACTAGCTCGATCAATCTTGCATTTAATGAAACGTCTGGAGGCAGAGGAGCTGTGTTTGAGCAGCAAGTGACATGGGGTATCAGAAAGCCCTCCTGGTGAATGAGGCGGTTGCATGCTGCTGAAATTTTTGAAATATTGGGTCAGTATCATCATTATACCATATAGAAGCAAAAATATGCCACATTACCATGGTCAAAGTGATTGGAGTTTAACACATATAAAGCAAAACCAAACTCATCCTCCTAAAAAAACACCTAGGGGCACCTGGATGGCTCAGTTGGTTAAGTGTCCAACTTCAGCTCAGGTCATGATCTCACCACTCGTGGGTTTGAGCCCCGCATCAGGCTCTGTGCTGACAGCTCAGAGCCTGGAAGCTGCTTCAGATTCTGTGTCTCCCTCTCTCTGTCGCTCCCCAACTTGCACTCTATTCTCAAAAATGAATAACTGTTTAAAAAATTAAAAAAAAAACACCTAAACACTATTTCTACCCCCTTTTTATGAATGAACTGATTTGATTGTATAGCTGCCCATGCTTAATATTCCAGATACTTATTAATAGTCAATGTTTTCCATAAAGAAATTATGGTTATTATGTATAAAACATCTAATGTAAAGCTGGCAAGAAGTAGACACCTCACAAATGCCTCCCTTCTTTTCTGAGCCTCCACAGCATTTTCTGAACTAGATTAGTGCTATAGAGATATGAAAGGTTTTGATTAGTAGTAGTATCAACAATTGCAGTGGTAATGGCAAACCAATATTTTTTAGCTGTCCCAGTACTTACTTGTATATTGTAATAAATACTTCTTTTCATTTTTCAGATAAAATTCTTCTGACACACTCTCTACATTCAATTGAACCTTTTCTTGGCCTCTTAGCCTCATTTTTTATCATCTTTGTTCTGCGGATCACAGTTTAAAGCTGAAGGAGCACTTGAGACCATTTAGAGTGATTTCATCTCCAAGCAGCTATGACAACTGAAGCCAAGAAGAGCCTTAGTAGAGACAAGACAGATCCAAAAGTCAGTTGTTCCTACCCTCAGATCTGTGTCCTAACATTTACCTCTGTCCTGCATGTTTCATAGATTCCTATTATAGTACCACAGCCTAATTCTCTATTTTTCTTTCTCTTGAAGAGTTGCCTACATTTGTCTTACTCTAGGATTTCCTCCAATTCTCCCTACAGTCATTAGAACTTAACTCAAGATTACTTACAATGAGATTCTACTGAAAAGTTTGTCATGCCTGGTTTTTGCCTACAACTTGCCACTTTGAAATATTAATTCCCTTGGCTTTTGTCTGATACAGATGTGGCCCGGACTTTAATCTGTATTTAGGACCGCCTGCTATTTGCTTTGAGCCCACACCCTTGCACTGTTCTTTTGTGACTGTGTAAAGGTGGTGAGTGGCACTGGGCTTCACTCTGTCTACCCAGTTCTGCATGTCTTTCCAGGTAAAGCCCCAGGTTCCAGCTGGTTCCCAAATTTTCATCAACTACCACTGCACTGCCTCCTCCCTGCAAGGTTTCCCACAGATCTCTGCTGACTCTTGGCTCTCAGGGTCCCCTCCTGACACTGGGGTGTTCTGCTCGTCCTCAAGGCTTCCCACCCAGGGACAAAAGACCAGGAATCCGGAGGATTACTCCACCCCACTCATTTCTCCTCTCTCTGAATGTGCATCTAGCCTAATGATGGCCATAGAATGTCACGGCAAGTACTCCTAATTATACAAAAACCAATTTTCTTAACATACATAAAGATTAAGCAAATCTTTCTTGAGCTG
Organism: Hyaena hyaena; assembly: GCF_003009895.1. Classification (NCBI taxonomy): domain Eukaryota; kingdom Metazoa; phylum Chordata; class Mammalia; order Carnivora; family Hyaenidae; genus Hyaena; species Hyaena hyaena. The sequence continues at coordinate 3,273,836 of NW_024080648.1, read as the reverse complement.
GTTCTGTCTCTGTCAGCCTATAATCTATGCTACTTTTCAGCTCAGAATCCACTTTTTTTCCTGCTCTGTGTGGAAATAACCTACCCATTCTCCGGGACATAATTTATTAGTCATCCTCTCTATGACCCCTTTCTTACTCCCTTTTCTCTCAGAATTAACCAACCATTTGCACTGCCCTTATAGGCTCCTCGTTCTGTGTTAGTCATTTTTGTCTGTTGACGAAATGAAATGGTGAGCTCCTTGGGGTCAGGAATAAATCTTGTTTCTTTCAATTGTACATTTTTCTTTAGAGCCTTTTACAATTTCTGCCCTTGTTAGAAACAAACTCTTAATCCTTTATTAGACTGAAGCTCTGGGATGCAGGAATAAGGTCTTCTTCTGCTTCTGTACTCCTCACAGTACCTAATAAAATGCTAAGGACATGGTGGCCACTTGATATGCTCACTGTTTGACCATCTGGCCAGAAATCTGGTAGCAGAGTTCCCAGTTTGGTCTCGGAGAGACAAAACCCTCTGTCTGTACAAATGGCTTCTTTGAAAACAAGGTAAAGGCTATGATTAAAATGTAGAGCTCAGGAAGGAAAGGCTTTTGTTTTTCTTATTAGTCCTTTAATCTCAGTGACTTCTAGGTCTCTGTGTGTGTGTGTGTGCTAGTGAAAAAAGGTAAGGTGGCAAAAGAGAACAGAGGGATTGCAGATGCCATTTGCTCGGTCCATACAAGTCACGGTATAAGAAAATATGTCACTGACAAAAGATGCTGTGTGCTTTAATCATAACTTTGCTTCAAGCACACACATGGGCCTAACTTAATGTTTTCCAAAGTGGTATTTGAGGATTTTAGTAGGGATTTAGGCCTCAAGATGTTAAGAATTGTGACTTGAGAAAAAATGTTTGCATAATCAGTTAACTTTATGAAGTTGTTTTCTATGATTTTGGGTTTCTGCAATTCTTTTCTGAATCATCATAATATCTATTAGTATAGTGAAAGCTTTGAGAATTCTTGAAGTAAATAAGATTATTTAGCTTATTTAAGCATTTCTCAAACATATCTGAGCGTAGCATCTTTTTCTCCACTTTTTTAAAAATGTTTTTTAATTTTTTTTTTATTTATTTCTGAGAGAGAGAGAGAGACACAGTGTGAGCAGGGGAGGGTCAGAGAGAGAGAGGGAGATACAGGATCCGAAGCAGGCTCCAGGCTCTGAGCTAGCTGTCAGCACAGAGCCCAACACGGAGCTCGAACACACGAACTGTGAGATCATGACCTGAGCGAAAGTCGGACGCTCAACCGACTGAGCCACCCAGGTACCCCTTTTTAAAAAAAATGTTAATGTTTTATTTATTTCTGAGAGAGAAAGAGAGAGAGAGCGTGCGTAAACAGAGGAGGGTCAGAGAGAGAGGGAGACACAGAATCCAAAACAGGCTCCAGGCTCCAAGCTGGCAGTCAACACAGAGTCTGATGTGGGGCTCGAACCCATGAACCCTGAGATCATGACTTGAGCCGAAGTTGGATGGTTAACCGACTGAGCCAGTCAGGCGCCCCTCCACTTTTTTTTTTTTTTTTTTTTTCACAAAACACCACTTTGAGGAATGCTGACCCAACTACTTACTACAGGGTGACTTGAGTTCAGAAGAAAAGGTACTCTCTGGGAGATTGTAGGGTGTCCTTTCTCTAGCTGTTGAGTCTCTGAGATGTAAGGATTAAGTTCTCAAAGACAGATTTCTTATAGGGTGTCCTTCCAGGTGGAAGACTCCCAAAGAGCTAGATACTGGCCATAGCTACTGCTGAAATAAATCTATTTGTTTTTAATTTTTTAAAATGCTTTTAATGTTTATTTATTTTTGAGCTAGAGAGAACAGAGTATGAGGGAGGGAGGGGCAGATAGAGACAGAGACACAGAATCTGAAGCAGACTCCAGGCTCTGAGCTGTCAGCATAGAGCCGGATGTGGGGCTCAAACCTATGAACCTGAGATCATGACCTGACCTGAAGTCAGATGCTTAACCGACTGAGCCACCCAGGCACCCCAGATCATTACTTGGGCCGAAGTAAGATGCTTAACTTACTGAGCCACTAAGGCCCTTAATGTTTTAATGTTTTTATTTAATTTGAGAGAGAGCTAGAGCACACGCGCGAGAGAGAGCACACAATTTGGGGAGAGGCAGATAAAGAAAGGAGTCAGAGGGCTCTGCACTGACAGCAGAGAGCCTGATGCCTGGCTCAAACTCACAAACTGTGAGATCATGACTCAAGGTGAAGTAGGAAGTCAGATGTTCAACCAACTAAGCCACCCAGACACCCCATAAATCAATTTTAATAAAGCACTATTTCTCAAAACTTTAAGGGACATACAAATAAGCTGGAGATCTTAAAATCTGATTTAGTAGGTCTATACTGGGGCCTGAGATTCTTAATTTCTAACAAACTTCAAGGTGATACCAATGATGTTGATCTTTAAAAAGCCCTTTGAGGGGTGCCTGGGTGGCTCAGGCAGGTATGTTTCAGACTCGATTTTGCCTCACGTGATCCTGTGGTCTTGGGATTGAGCCCTGTGTTGGGCTCCACACTCAGTGTGGAGTCTGCTTGGGATTCTCTCTCTCTCTCACTCTCTCTCTCTGCCCCTCCCTGCCCAAATACATACATACATACTTTTTTAAAAAGCCCTTTGAGTTACAAGAGAGTAGAATGTTGAGATGGTAGAAAAGATCTGAAACTGTTGGGCTATCATGGACATCAGCCCCATTATCATTCCAGGGAAAGGGCTTGTGTTCCCAGACAAGAAATGCTGGGATGGTAAAACAGGGCCAAACGTGAAGGCTCTGCAGTTTCATACAGTTGTTTGGCTATGGTTCTGTGTTTTGCAGATTCTAATGTCTGTTCCAGCTGGATTCCAATGTATTATACTTGAATATTATGGGCAGTGGTGGAAATGCATGCCTGTTGCTACTTCTATCTGGGTTTTCCCTAATATGTTCCATTTTAGAAAGCCAATGAGTATTCTGCCTGGTCATTTAATCTGACAATCTTTTAGTATAACTTTTTGGGTAGAGTTACAGAAGAACTGAGAAGTCTAAGAAATCAGGAAATAGATTAGGTGGAAACTACTCACATTCTTCTTCAAAAGTTCCTCCATAGAGTGATCCTAAGCCATCAATCCGAATTGATTTTCCCCTTTCCCTTAACCCACAGCTCACAGGCCCATTGAGTCTAGTCTGTTTCTTAGCCTACTCACATGCTATGCTAAGTTCCTGCTTCATGCAAGGGCACATCCATGTGTTCCCTTTCTTTTGAATTTTTAACCAAATATGAGCCCAGCTCAAGTTCTTCTTTCTTTGCAAGGCCTATCTTCATTGCTCCAAAGCACATACTATAGAATATAACTGGCACTAGTACTATTTGTTTCTTATTCCATTTCCAACATTCTTGTTTCACAGTCATACACTAGTTTCTTTGAGAACAGGGGACATCTTATTAATATTGTTATATAAATTTTTATTTTATTTTGTGTTTTTTCTAGGCTCTCACATTTTCTATTTTTACGCTCATGGGCAGACAGAAAACTTCACTAAGGACTTGGTTATCTCATCTGTGAAATACAAACACTGGACTAATTTGTGGTTTTCACATTTCTTGAAGACAAAGAACCACTTATTCAAATAATATATTACACAGTAATTCAATATGTGGAAGAGAGCAAAGTAGGCTGGCAGGGATGCAGCATGACATGATGGGGTGAGGGAAGGCACAGAATTTCCCCTTGTCTGTCCTTCTACACTTTGTAGAATCTCTGCCTCATCACAAAGTTGCATAGGAATCCAGAAAACCCTGTATTTAATGAAGTCTAAGGTCTTTTGTTACTCTAAAGACTTTGATTATAATCATTAGAGAAATGTTGTTGGTTTATGATAAAATAGAGAAACACATCATGACAAATAAGATAAAATTATAAGATAAGACCCACATGCCACAGAGGTATTTAAGGTGTGGCTCATGGAAAAGTTGCAGCAGATACACTGCGATGCTCTTCAGAAATGCCAGATCACAGATCTCCTTCGAGGCCTACCAAATCACGGTGGTGAGACTGGGAATCTGCAGATGACCAAGTCCTCCAGATGATTCTTACAAACACTGAGGTCTGAAACCCAATGACTTTTAACAGTGGTGCACCTAAGGTTCAAATACTGAGTTTGAATATAAATATCTGGTCCCTATTCCTATAAGTTCTGTTTTAATAGATCCTGGGTAAGGTCCTGGCATCTGTACTTTAAAAAAAACTTTCAGTGGTGATTCTCTGTGTGCCTCTGGTTGAGACCACTGATATACTGTAAAGAGAAGTAAAAATACCAAAAGTTTAGAGGTTCAGTTTCTGTCATTATGCAGCAAGTTTAGCTTTGAGGTTGCTAGCAGTGAAGCAAAAAAAGAGAGACAGTTTTATGTATCTTTTTGCAATGTTCAACATAGTGCAGGAGAAATAGTAATATTCAATAAGTCTTTTTATTTTTTGGAAGCACTTGTATTTCTTTCTGGTACCTCTTAGCATGATGATAAGACCTCTAGATTAAAAAAAAAGTTCTTCTACTTGCTCAGAAAATTCACTTGAAAATATTGTTAGCTAAGAATAACTCTAATAAAGCCAAAATATTTTTTGGAAAATATGTTGATATTTAATAATGCTTAAATACTTTATTAGTTACTGGGTAACAAAGAGTTCAAAGCGTAAATCTCCATTTGTTTTTGATAGCTTTCATTTTTAGTCTATATATTGTATTTAAATACTACTTGATGGTTACATGAGCACACAAGTGATCTTAACCTTGAGTAAACATTAGAATCGCCTCCTAGGATTTTAAAAATTCCTTTAAAAATCCTGATACTCAGGCCACACTCTTGAACAATTATATCAGAATCTCTGGAGACGGCATCTAAGCATCAGGATTTTATAAAGCTTTCTAAATTATTCCAGTGTAAAGCTAAGGTTTTTGCTTTGTCAATAGTTCTCAAAGTAGACAATGAATGACACTTCTCTAGGGAGTTTAATGGAAATACAAATTCTCCACAACCCTAAAACTAAGATTCAGATCCAATAGCCTTATTGGATATTTAGATGAGCACTGTAGGTGATCTTTGAGAAACAAAAGCCCATGAAAAAAATCAAATGGTTTCTAAAAAAGAAATCTAAAGTAAATGCTGACAGAAGAAGTAAAAATGTGATCTATATTTCCAATACTGTTTAATTATGGTCAGTCAATAGAAGTGAATACCGGACTTTTAATTTGTTATAGATACTAAGTGACCGTGATACATTAGAATCCAAGAATCAAAGAAGCACCTGACTTACTCATTCAAGTACAGCTGGAGATACACTTGAGGACCACACACCACTGAGCCACTGCTTTTAATATTTTGAAAAATGGCTTTTATGTTTTGAGGTAGTATATATTGCATAAAAATCTCTACCACAGTTTTGAAGGTAAAAAGTAGAGGTTCAACATGGAAATGCATTCTCCATTAAATGAAAAATTGGCAAAATTACCTGAAATACTTTGGTCTATGAAACTTGGTAATTGATTTTAAAATCGTATACAATGAAAAGGCTGATAAGAATCAATATTATATTTCTCAGAAATTCTCAATTTTAAAACTAAATATTACAAAGCTCCGAATTTTATAAAGTACAGTTTTTTCCCCATGATGTATTTATTACCACCAAATTCCCAACAATGGGTTATATGATCAATAAATAGCTGTTAAGATAGAAAAAAGTTCACAATGTAATTTGAAACTTAAAAGCATTATAACATGCTTTTAACTAACAATTAATTATAACTAACAATTAATTAGTATCATATCTAGTTGCATGAAGAATACTGATAAATAAAAAAATAAGAGAGAATAAATAGACAGTAAATGAGGATATGCCATAAAATCCACAATTGATTTTCCCTAGACAGTCAAGAGTCCAGTGAGGATTTATTAGGCTATAGCGTTAGTTTGAGTTTTTTTAGTTTGCCCCTCACAAAACCACTATTCAAACAAGTTTAAGAGGAAAGAAAAGGCATCGGGAATATAACTGAGAAGTCCGGGAGGCAGATGCTGATACAGATGCATTTGAGAATCAGGCAAAGTTATCATAGCTCCTTGTCTCTTGTCTATGTGACAGCTTCCTTTCTAGGTAGGCTTTCTCAGTGTGATGCCAAACATGGCCACCTGGGGCTCAAGAGTTTACCCTGAGCTCAAGATAATCTCAAGACATCTTTCTTAGTAATAGGGCTCTCAGGAAACAAACAAACAAACAGAAGTATATAACTGCCGCCAAGGGGATAAGGTTTGTCTGGACAGAATGGGGTCATGCTTACCTATCTGTAAGGCCTGGGCGATGTATTTGTGGGTGGGAATGAGGCGGTGCAGAGTAGAAGGAAGGGAGTCACGTGCTTGAGGATCTACCAAGTCCAAGAAAAAGAGCCAGCAGAAGGAAAAGTTGTTGAGAGCATAGATATTGAGGAAAATTGATGGAGCCGAGTCACTGAGGAGGGAGAAGGGATAGGATTCAGAAAACAGGAGAAGGTACTGACTGTTTGGCAGAGAAGAGTGATTCCTATTTCATTAAGGATGAAAGGAGGAATTCATGAAAAGACATGCACATTTGTGGGGAGAAGACAGGAACCTGAAGAAAACATGTGACCCATGACACTATTTTTCTCTTCGAACAAAGAGACAAGTTTCACTGCTGAAAGTGTGTGAGGGTATTTTGGGGCAAGGGTGCCCAGTAAGTCTTGAGGAAAGTGGTGAAAGAAATCTTTGGAAATGACACTCTGCAGGGAGGGATGGGGAGTATCATATTTCCTCCAAGGAAACTTCTATTAAGGAAGTTAAATCTCAGGAAAAAGCATGGATTAAGAGCTGTTCTTACATTAACCAATCACAAATGCCTGTCCCCTGTGTGAAGCGTTAACAACTAAGTCTGTTTTTCTGATTAATTGTCAAATATCTAAGTGGCAAATCCTATTATACATTGCATGACTCTTAAGCTTTCTTCCTTCAAAATGGCAAGTAAATGACTTTTGTTTTATCTCTAAAACTGACAGACTGAAAGGAGATTATGCACTTATATGCAGGCCGTTATCTTCAATTATGTATGATGTCAGGGTACTTTGGTCCTATAAATTTTACAAGGCATGCTCTGTTGATTCAAAAAGAACCCTCTCCTTTGGGAACAAATACAAAAAAATGACAAAATTGTCCCCCATTACTTTGTATTCACTAGAAGGAGGAAGAAAAGTGGATGTTCCTACAGAATCATTACAAATTGTAATTTAATTCTGTAGTGTTACAAATGAATATGACATTCCAGAGAATGCTCCCACAACTAGCTAGCAGAAGATTTGGGGAATAATAATGACTTCTAAGCCACTGCTCTTTTTACAAAATAAATCTCCAAACCCAAGATGTCACTGCTCTAGATATATATGCATACGTGTGTGTGTGTCTATGTGTGTATGTATATATGTATATGTATGTATATATATGCATATGCATATGTGAAATTCAGGCTTCACACATGGGATATGCATATATATACATATGCGGCAAACAGTAATTTCAGTTTCCTTTTCTCAATCCACAAACATTTATTAGCATTGACTTTGAAATGTGCAGGCACAGGAGTAAATAATGGGAATGTACTGAGAACATATGTGTGTGAGTGTATGTGTCTGTATGTATGCATACATGCTTGTGCATGTCAGCATGAGAAAGAATGAGAGAGGAAGAGAGAAGGATGAAGTGGCTGAGGACTTTTGGTGGGTGCTGGAAGGATGAAATTGCATCCCATTACTATTGTGATATTCTATCAATTGAGTCATTATTGAATATCTGTGGTAAGAAACTAGACTAGGCTGTGGGGGGAGGATAAAAAATAGAATACCCTTTAAGATTTGGGAATTCAAGATATAAATACTTAAGCATTTAATAAAAATGTAAAGTGATATTTGGTAAATTATCAAAATTGGTAATAATGAGCTGGAGTGGACAGAAGTCTGTTTAAAAAAGTGAAGTGAGTTTTCTCTCTGCCTCCGTCAATAAATCTAACTATTCCTTGAATTGGAGGCTGCTTTATTGGACATGGGAAACAAAAAGGTACGAAATACAGACTGGAGAGTTAATTAATTTGATTATTTCTCCTTTAACTAGTGAGAGGTTTCATACACATTGTTCTAGGTTCCATTGTGTTCCTCATAAGATATGTTTACGTCTTCATCCCTGGTAACAGTGAATGGCCTTATTTGGAAACAGAGTCTTTGCAGATGTAATCAAGTTAAGAAGAGGTCGCACTGGATTAGGATGGGCCCTAATCCAATGACTGGTGTCCTTATAAGAAGTTAGAAATTTAGACCTAGACACGGACACACAGGAGGAAAGACTGTGTGATGAAGAAGCAGGGATAAGGATGATGCACTTTCAAGACAAAGAAGACCCAGGGTTGCTGACAAGCAGCAGAAGAGGAAAAAGCAGGGAGGGATTCTTCCCTCCAGCCTTTAGAGGGAGGAGGCTCTAGGTTTAGACACCTTGATTTTAGACTTCTAGCCTCCAGAATTGTAAGAAAATAAGTAACTTTCTATTGTTTTAAGCCTCCCAGTCTGTGGTACTTCGTTACACAGCCTAGGAAACAAATACAAACATTTTCTGATAAACCCACCAAGGGGGTACAAATGGAAGGGTAACCAAGAAAGAGATACAGATAAGGAATTTTAGAGCTTTAGTACAACTTTCTCAAATATAAATGAGGGTGTTTAGACTACAGAAATAACAATTACTTTCCCAAAACTGATAATGGGAAGTGGGGACCAGAATCCAGGTATCTTGCTATGATGATGATGATGATGATGATGATGATGATTATTTCCATAGTGTCCAAATGTATATAGGAAACATGTGTTCTGTAGAGATAAATTACTACTCCTGATTTGGGCTTACTCTATTAGGTCAGTAGGTTTTGTGATTTTCTTGAAAATAACATTATATCAAATTTTACTGTCCAGTATTCAATTACCTATCAAGACTAATCCTTGAAATGAGAAACTGTGTTAGCAGACCAAAAGGACTCACCCTTTTTCAATCTTCATTAGGTTCACTTTTCCAGACTCTCTCATAAAAACAGATTCCTTTTTTTCAAATCATTGTCTGGACAATTGGGGCTTTATACATTTAAAAGTCCCTTTAGGAGTAACTAAAAAACTTTTTATTTTTTAAGCAGCTTTTTAACACACAGCAACTGGACAATGCAAAAAACAGACAAGTTGAGGAGGAAATTGTGTTTTCCCAAAGCTCTGCTCCATTGCTCTATCTTGTAAGATCCAGTGCCACGTAAAAAGTGCTTGAATTTATAATGGCTTATTTGTTTGACACATTGCCAAAATGCATAAAGAATTTTTTTAAAAAATCACATACTACTAGAAATGTGAGAATGTATTTGGTCACTGGATGCTCACAGATTTAAGGTTTGGAAAAAGAACTTCCCCTATGTCTTCATACCTTTTAGGGAGAAGACTAGGGGTTCATGACCCAGCTCTTGTGTTAAAGGAGATGGAGGTTTTCTTGTATAAAATGGTCAATAAAAATCTGTTTTTCTAAAAATACATGTTAAAATGCAATCTTTGAGAGAATGTACTTTAATTTACAGACGGACAGGTTTCAAGTTAATCGACTTGATGCATGTACCCTATAACACTGAAGTAGTTTTCACTGTGTCACATACATTTCCCCAAAGCTCAGGTGGCCTCCTGAACTCCTACTTTGTCCTGGATGCTTACATAGCTCCCATCTCTTTCTGCCCTCTTGTCCTCAATGCCATTTCTGCTGTTTCTCAAGATGACAAGTGGAGAAGTGAAGGCTCTGCAAACAGACTCAATTTTTCCTTGAATGAAAACATTAATCAAGGTGAAACAAACACGGGAAGAGATGAAAGAGCAACAGTGTACTTTAAAGCCTGTTGCCTGATTTTCATTAGTCATGCTACTGGCTCTCTTTCAGGTCCACACTGATTTCTTATATTTCCAGAACATGCCTCCAAACATTTCAGTCAATTGAGCATCCTTTGAATGTCCAAATATGACTTCTATTTTCTTACAGTCAAAACACAGAATTCTATCTTACACATGATCTAAGCCAAAGGAATCATTTTCACAGCAAGTAATAAGGTCTCCTTTCTCGTGATTAATTCTATGTTTATTTCTTTCAACAAATCACATCAGCACATATGACCTCACGTAATGGCTATGCCTGAGGCTTAGAAGGGCCACATGCTTACATATAGCAAATAATATTTTTGTGTTACTCTGGTAACTAGCTCCGAGGGACCTCTGTGTAGGCAGATCCGCAGGGGCTTCTGAGGCTATCTTTAAGGGGGTTGTCTGGTCACAGATGACTGTGTTTAAAACTCTCAACCTATGAAATTCCCTGCCAGCAAACACCATCAGGTCATAAATGTAGGACAAATTGATTCAAATAACAGAATCGGGAAGCTGTTGGGATCTCTAAAGACCATTTGATACTGACACATCAAAGCAGAGTTATGCCTGCTTCAGACAAGCAGGTCCCTGATCTGATTTTAAAATTGTCCAGGGCACTGAATAGTTTTGAGGTTCTTATAAAGTCCTAAGGAAGAGTGAACTTCTGGACAACTTACATTACAGATCATTCTGCTCTCTTCTCAAGAACCATATAATTAGCTGTCATATAAAATTGACACTTGCTTGGTCTTTGATATTTTTCTCTAAAACAGTGGTTCTCAGTCCTGGTTGCACATTGGAGAGATCTGGAGAGCTTTAATCAACAGACAAAAAGGCAAACAAACAAAAAACCAATGCCCCAAACCCCGCCCCAATCATGTTACATCACAATCTCTTTGTGGACGCTAGCACTAGTGTTTTTAAAAGCTGCCAAGGAGATTTCATTGCGCTACCAGAGTTGAAACTACTGTTCTAATGTATGGGATTTACTAGTGAGAGGTGATTCATCAATAGTACCTTTGTAGTCTAATGGTAGAATAAATATTGCAGTTTTTGTTTGTTTGTTTTAGAAATTAAAGTTGCCCTACCTACTTCATTCTTAGTTATTTATCTGGGGTTAGTTTTCAACAAAACAGCCAGAATGATTGTTTTAAGACAAGTTAGTTCATGATAGTCCTCTAACTCAGAACAGTTCAAAGGCTTCCTACCAGTCAAAATCGGACTAGAGCACGGCAAGAAGGTGTGACCTGGCCTCTCCGGAGGGGAGGACCGCATCTCCCCCTGCTCCGGCTCCGTGTGCCTCCCATCACTCTCCGCAGCTGCACATTCAGCTGCACGGGGGCCTCTGCCAGGGAAACCGCTCCCCGGAGTCTCGCAGGCTAGCTTCCTCACTTGTGTCAGGTCTGCCGGGTGCTCTATGTCATCTCCGTGCAGAGGCATCTCCTGTCCAAACCAGCCACCTCCTCTCCCTGATTACTCTCCATCCACTTACCCTGATTCACTACACTTAGCAGGACACACGACGACACCCTTCTCAAACTAGGAGGCAGCAAACTTTTGCTACAGTGGGCAAGAGAGTAAATAAGTTCGGTTTTGCATGCCTTATAGTCTCTGTCACAACCACTCAATTCTGTTATAGTGAAAAGGAGGCCACAGACAACATGTAAACAAATGAAGATGGCTGGATTCCAATAAAACTGTATCTAAAGCAAAGGCATTGGGTCATGTGGCCTGCACACAGTAATTTGAGACCCTTGCAGAATGAGTGAAGTTCTGCCACATACTTGGGTTTAGGTACTGCATTTTCTGTTATTGATAAACCCTTTCTAACTGAAAAAAATCCAAATTAATAACACACCCAAGTATAAATTAGCAAACGTTAAATGTAATTAGTATTTGCACAAATACTGGTATTCTTTCAAATTCTAATAAGAACATATACCTTATATATTCTTCTTTTTTAAGGTTTATTTATTTATTTGGAGAGAGAGGGAGAGAGAGAAAGAGAAAGAGAGAGAGAGAGAGAGAGAGAGAGAGCGAGCAAGCAGGGGAGGGGCAGAGAGAGGAAGAGAGAGAATCCCAAGTAGGCTGCATACTCAGCATGAAACCCGAAGCAGAGCTAGATCTCATGAACTGTAAGACTGTGACCTGAGCTGAAATCAAGAGGCCCAATGTCCAACCCACTAAACCACTCAGGTGCCTGCCTGCCTGCCTGTCTGCCTTCCTTCCTCCCTCCCTCCCTTCCTTTTCTTCTTTCCATCTTTCTTTCCTTTCCTTTCTTTTCTGAGTCAACAATCCTTTGAGAGGGAAAACCCAAACTTAAACCCAAGTTCTTGTAGCAGATCTGACATCAAAAGCCGACAACTACTTGTTGTCTACTTGGTGCCTCTGTTTTTCTGAAACCTATTTAGTACAGGAAAGAATGTCTTTACCTTCCTAATTCATTTGTGATGAGGAAGCCTATGATAGCTCTGGACACAATCACCTGGTAGATATGATTTTTTTCTGTTCCAACAGCTTTTTGAACTTACTCTAAGAATATCCTTCCCAGGAGGAGGATAAAATGACTAAAAACAGTTCTGCGTTCCTGGAAGTGTATTCCAGCGAACGCTGGATCTGTGGGATAATCACTGGTATTAGGATGGACAAAGTTTCTGGTCAAATAAATTTGGGAAATACTAGTTTCTTTACTGCAGGATTTTCAGAACATCCTACATAAAAGTATCAATGGATTCTTTTATCCACTATGAATTTTCTTTTTTTTTTTTATTTTTTTTAATTTTTTTTATTTTATTTTATTTTTTTTTTTTTATCCACTATGAATTTTCAAGAAAATTTATAAATACTCTAGCTGGAGCCAGAGTACAGGTATCTTACTCTGTTTTGATCACACAAGCCTGTTTTACTTACAGTGTATCTTACAGAAACAGGGCTCCATGGAATCCACATTGAGGAAAACAATTAAATACCATGCCCATTAAAAGTTATTTAATGATTTCTGGTGGTTTCCCTTGGTACTACTGAATCTCACAAGTACTACTGATACAAACTGCTTTGTTTATTTTTATTACTGTTTGAAAACATGTTAGTAAGTAAAGTAGTTTGCCTATAAAAGTCTCCACATTCTTGTCTCAGCTCTTGTTGATTAAAACATACATCAGTGTAATGTCTATAAAGAGTGATTGCTTTTACATATTTAAAATTTCAGTCGAAAGTTAAAGGATCCCTGATTATTATTATATTATTATTATTATTATTATTATTATTATTATTTGAAATGAAACACCCAGTGTCTCTTCCATGTAATACAGGAATACTTCAAAGTAAGCTATGGTAGTATGAGTCCTAAGGATAAAAGCTCAGGAAGATTAGAGTGTTTAGGGGACTTGAGGAGGTGACAAAGTATATGTAAGGAATGCTGCAGCTAGTAAGGAAGCAAGTTAATTTTAAAATTCAGAAGAGACAACTACCTGTCTTCAGCAGTAGTTTCCTTTTTGCCTTACTACTTAGCAATCTGTGTTGAACTATTTTTACTCTCTATTTACTATACTGTCTATAATACACACTTAGAAATACCTTGTAAGGACACTGCTTTAATCCTCCCTCCTCACAAAGTGAATTCTAATTATTTGTGATATTAACAAACAGTCCAAACATAAAATCTGTCCTGGGATAATTCTACCAAACTACCAGCATGAAAAATATCACTCATCTTCCATATGTTCAAAGCCACCAAATGGACAAATATGCAGGATTTGGAAGCCAGAAGAAACAGGATATGTATACATTTCCTTCATCCCTATTTTGTCCTACTGTCCAGTTTGAGTTGAAACTAAAGGAGAATATGAAGTTAATTCCAGGAGCACAAAGACTAGCATTGCTTTCCTCTTCATTATCTACAGTTCTTTAGTATTTAAACAACAACAACAAAAGAGCTAAAGGAAAAAAAAAATTATAAAAATAAACACTAGAGAAATAATGCATAAAAATTTTATAAATCTAATGTCTTGAAATTGTCTGTGACACACATTGGTCCTCCATCGTTTGTTAAATTATGCTAAACTGACATGAAATCACCCCCATTGCCAGTGGAAGCTTCAAGGGCAGCTGAAGTTCTAGGCTAATTAGTGCTTTATCAAAGTGTCCAAACAAATTTTAATTTCAAAAAATATTAATCATAACTAAGAATTAATATGAAGGATTCTTGGTGCTATTTAATTAGAAAAAATAGGCAAAAAAAGCTCAGAGAAAATGTAATACTTCTTCTTCTTATGATAATGAACATTATGAATATTCAAAAGGCAGCTGTTGTACTGTGTTTCTTTAACATGTCTTTGCTAATAAATGGGTCTGATCCTTAAACTAATGTCAAATGTTTGGCATTTCTCTCCATCCCTTTTACCCAGGATTTACTGTTCTCTCTCATTTAGGTGCAAACTTAGTCAGCAATATCCTGCAGCTACCCAGAATCCACGAAGCATTATATTAGTCAAGTCCATGACATAAATACACGGATATATTTTTTAAGCTTTAGTGTAGATCCATAATGCACAAATTTTTCTTAAAAAGCAAAGCAAAAATATCTCAAAAATCATACATTCAAAGGATACGTTTAGAATTCTGAATCTTAAGAAGATCAAATCAAATGATTGACAAAGAGAAGTCTGCAATGATTGATGTGGTAGTTTTAGGCACATTTTACACTTCCAAAATAATGAAGAAAATCACGATATGTTAAAAACTTAAATTTTTTTTATGTTTTATTTATTTTTGAGAGGAAGAGAGATAGAGCACAAACAGGGGAGGGGCAGAAAGAGAGGGAGACACAGAATCTGAAATAGGCTACAGGCTCTGAGCTATCAGCACAGAGTCTGACACAGGGCTCGAACTCACAGACCGCAAGATCATGACCTGAGCCAAAGACAGAGGCTTAATTGACTGAGCCACCCAGGTCCTCCCCGCTTTTGGTTTAATATTTTTTTATGGTTAAAAACTTTAAAGTGTTATGTTTGAAGAACAAAATAATATTGACTTTTTTTCTCACAAATTTGTCTGGATCAATTATTTTTATTATAAAATACTATTCCATTGCAACACTGCACTTTCTTAAAATTACAATAATACAAGCAAGTATCATTCATGTTAAAAGAGATTTAGGGTAGTTATCTGCAGTATATAGTGACAGTTATGGTTTATGGAAATTTTCAATATAATTTGATAAACACCCATTTCGGGGCATCTGGGTGCCTCAGTCAGTTAAGCATCTTACTCTTGATTTTGGCTCAGGTTATGATCTCACGGTTCAAGCCCTGCATCACACTCTGTGCTGAAAGCGTGGAGCCTGCTTGGGATTCTATCTCTCCCTCTCTCTCTGCCCCTCCCCTGCTTGTGCTCTTTCTCTCTCAAAATAAATTAACATTAAAAAAAGAAAACACTCATCTCATTTCAGTAGTAAGTTTTTGCTTTCTATCTTTAATTACATTTGTTATCGGTGTGTACACTTCCATTTTCTTCATTTCTCTACCTGGAGGATCTATAAAATCCAGTCCCATTTTCTTCATTGACATGGCATTAATAAAACAGCAGTCATAATACTCATGTATGATTCTAGTCTTTTCCCTGATCTCTCCTCAAAGAAGTACTCCATGATGTCTGACTAACAGTGCAGGGACTACACATTTATTCATTGCTGAGTCCTTTGTTCTTTTAGGTCTTATTGTTGATTTCTTTTTTTAATTGCAAGGCCATTTTTTCTGTACTTGCTTTTAAGATTACACTTTTGAACTTTTAAAAGACTTTATTTGTTTGTTTGTTTGTTTGAGAGAGAGAGAGAGAAAGAATGCAAGTGGGGCAGAGGGAGAGAGGGAGAATATTAAGCAGGCTCTACGCTCAGCACAGAACCTGAGGTGGGGCTTGCCACTGTGACCCTGGGATCATGACCGGAGTTGAAATCAAGAGGATGTTCAACTGACTGAGTCACCCAGGTGCCCCTAAGATTTTATTTTTAAGTAATCTCTACAGTTGTAAGCTCAAGCTTACAACCCTGAGATCAAGAGTCTCATGCTCTACTGAGTGACCCAGCTGAGTGCCCCTACCCTTTTAAATTTTAAGTTTTATTACAACTTTCCTAAAAGTGAGTATCCTTGTATTTATTCTTATTTGTATTTGTAACAATTCTTGAAATTGTCTTTTACGTGTTTTGGAAAATTCTCGACCATACTCCCTTCGACTATTCCTTCTGTCCTTTTTTCTATCAACTCACCTCTGGAAATCAAATGATACGCTGTTATTGTTTTCTCTCTGTCATCATCACATTAAAAAAATTCCACTGTTTTATCTGTGCATAAGTCTGGCTACTACTGATTTTCCAGGTCACTAAGTATTTCTTTTGCTGGTTAAATCTTTTGTAAACCTTGTCTAATAAAATCTTAGTTCCAGCCATGTAGGTTTTACACCTAGAATTTTAATTTGATTCTTTTAAACAGATGTCTCTGGTGAATTTTATGGATAATCTGCTAAAATCTTCTATTTTATTGTTTATTATCTTCAATATTCTAACCAGTGTGTTTAAAGTTCAGGACTGAAAACTTTAATATCTAGATCACTTGTGGCTCTATTTCTGTTATTTCCTTTTTTCTTTCCTCCTGTTTCTCAGTATGCCTGGATATATAGACATATATATATATTTTTTTTAATGGATTGAAGATTTTGTTTTTATGGTAATCTCTTGTGTATTTCATTTGAAGTTTGTGGCAACATTAATTATATTAAGGATACATATGAATTGTATTATATGTTCGTAGGCATGTACTATAAATCACTCTTGTATAGTTTATTCAGCATGTGCATATATTATACAACTTTAGAAAAAGGTATTAGAAGCCTGTCAGATAAAATATTCTTTCTGTTGTTTATCTAGGTATCAATAACTCTAGTTTTCCAAACCATTCTGTAGCATCCAGAAGTTACATTTTGTCTTCCATAGTAATTTTAAATAGGATATGGATGTATCAAATTGACATTTCAAAAGAACATATCTATACTGCATCTTAAAATGTACTAAAAGGGGGACTTAAAACATAAGTATATCTTTAGGAAATATTTACGAAAAATCTAAACCTATGGAAGACAAAAGCAAAATATGAAAAATATATAAAAATACAATTAGAAAAGAAAATTATTTGCTTGACATTTTCTAAGATAATATTCAAGTAATTGGCAATGTTTCAATACCTTTATTCTGGATTGGCTTTTACAGAGATTCTGTTGAAGCAACATAATTAAAAGTGTGGGAGGGAGGAGCTGTGTGTGTGCAAAAACTATAGTATTTAAGCTAAATGTAAGTAGTAAAAGCCTGTCTCCAAGATGGCCTTGACTTACATTCAGTTTAGATATGGAGTTTGGAAAATATAGGACTTTATATGTGAATGTCCTAATCCTTTCACTTTTTTGTGGAATTTGTGAACTATGTGATTTTAATTTTGGGACTGTTTGGGGAGACAGGAAAGCAGGCAGAGAGAAAGAGGAAGGAAGGAAGGAAGGAAGGAAGGAAGGAAGGAAGGAAGGAAGGAAGGAAGGAAGGAAGGGTGTTAGTTGTTTATCAGCTTCATGGTTTGACCTTATTGCAAGCTCTTGGTGTCTTTCCACTTCTGTCCAAATCAGTAGGCAGTTGGCCCCAGACTGCTCGATTCCATTACATCTTGAACCAGGAAAAGAAAACAGAATTGTTTGGAGGAGATGAGGGAAGGTAAACCAGTGATCTGAAGGAGGAGGCAGGAAGCTCTAGGCACTAACAAACACAAGCCTATGCTTCAGAGATAAAAGTACAAATACATAGTCCGTGTCTTCACAGAATGTGTCCACCAGAGAATGGAACAGCAGCTACAGAGCCTGTAGTAGCTGACTCTCCACCCTAAACAGAGGCACAAGTAGGGAACACCAATTATTAAAGCTATCACCTAAAAAAACCCAAAGGAGTAGAACATCTGGTTAATTCCACAAAAACCACTTAATGAGTAGGGACAGGATTAGGATCTATGACATGCCAGTGACTACAGACTTAACTAGACATTATTGTAGGGAGGCCTCTTTTTTGAGTGATATCATCCTACTCTGAGGTGCAACAGCTAAAAAAGGAAAACTAAACAAAAATAATCCAGACATCACTCTTTTTCTAGATTAAAAACCTGAGGAATCTGCATACTCAGCACCCAAGAGTTTTCCAAGGAGCCAGACTTAATTCAGCATACAAAGTGCTACTGAGAAATACACACAAAAGCACATTTCAGACCCTTGTGCCTCTATTTAGCATACTTCATCTCTACAGTAGATTTAGAGAATCCTAAGAAAAAAGCCAGGGAATGTAAGTCATTACGGAATGGAATGGTTATTGATTGAAATGGTGATCAACCTACTGCTAAAATTACTATAGGAAAAAATGTGGTAGTATATCAATTATAAAACAGAAAAGTTACACCAAAAAACTTCTGATTTGTCTTCTAAAAACTTAAGAAAAAAAGGACTCTAATAGCTGATTTGTCCTAAAATCATTTTCTGACATTTAGCAAAATAATGGTATAATTCCTTCTGGAAAGAATAAAAAATAACATGGACAAGTCTTCTATAGCTAGCAACAAAGAAACATAGAAAATGGTGGCAGAAAATCATATTTACCCTCAATACTAATGAAATCTCTATCGTATTCATCTTACTGTCAATGTACCACTTAAGCAACAATCCACAGGGTTATAAAATATATGATACAACGTATTTCAGCAAGTAATATTAAATGCAGAATTAATATCATGCATAATATACTGCTTTTGGGCATTTAGATATGCCTATTTGTTTTCTCTCTCTGTTACTTTCAAATTTTAAGAAATGAAAAATAACATTCTTTTGGATTTTTCATCTTCTGATTTCCACAAACCCTTCCCAATGGGAAAAACTGTTCTTGGAAACCATGGCCTGAGCCTGTTCATTTAGTTATGACTAAGATTTAAGTCATCATACACTGGAGGCAGAAACCTTTGGTCCTATATAAATTAAATGAAGCAAAACAAAAACCAGAAGACAAAAAAACAAAGGAAAACTAGGACTCAGGTCTCGTATCTCTTATGACTTTAAAACACTCCCCCAAATTTTACTGTATTCAGGGCTCAAGTCTTCACCTGCATTAACTAAGATGTATGCTTAGTCTCGACTTACTAACAATGTTTTCTCCAAATGCTGATTTCTGGAATCAGAATACAGTTAATTTTCCATAGAAATAAAATGATCACCCTGGAAGCCTATTTGTCTCCAATACAGAGATTAAAAATATTATGCATTTTACTAAATGTGGTTTTTTGTGCCTTTGCTGTTAATATCCTGTCATTCTTACATTTTCTTATTAGTATATCACTTATGATACCAACTGTTTTTGAAACATCGAATAATATCTACTTGCCATAAACTAGATTTGGTTCCGGTGAACGTGTGGTTGTGGGGAATTGGTTTGCAATACATTTTCAAATATTTCACCCTTACTAACCGGATTCACTCAGCTAGTAAGTGGTGGAGATAGGACTATGTTCAGGCGATCTTACTCCAGAGCTTTTGGTCTTTACTGCTTCTCAGTACTATTTCAGAAAGGAAAAATATAAGTTGTTCATTAGATATTAGGCCTTTATTTCTTCTAGGTAATAAACTTAGAGTAAAATCTTTTTCCTAGATTTTGTCAATTTTGGTTTATGCAGAGAATGGGCTAAGAGTTAAAGTATAAAATCATGTAAGAAAACTTTAATATTCGCTGCCACTTTGGAGTAGAAGATGTTATTATAGTTTACTTGCCTTTTATTTTTATTTTTTATTTTTATGTTTTTTCCCAGTCAGCCCAGCTAAATTAGTATTCTTGATTCTTTTAGAATACTTGGTAAATTAATACAACATGAAAATGTCCCGTTTGTTTATTTAACATTTTTCAAAAAAGCATATATCCACATTCCTTCACCCTCTAAGAGATTTCTGAATACTGTACATGTAAATCCTCCTAAACTTTGCCCCTAGTAAAGTGAAATATAGGCCCAGGAGATTGACAGCATGGATAAGTAAATGTTAAAAAAATTTTCACTCTGAAGAATAGAACTTTAAAAATAAAACTCATCTTGGAAACTACTTCTAATCAACTTGGTCAACATCAGTGATTACGGCTGGGCAGGCTTCTTACCACGTGACTCACCCCCTTTGCAATTGTTCAGTCCATGGTATGCCACTGTGGGTATCTACTTACACTCACATGGAAAAAAGTTGGTAATGAATCATGAAACCCTGGAATAGAAGCATACTTTTAAGTAATATGCATGGGATTTCCCAGGGTTGAAAAAAATTGTTTCTCCTATATCTCCTAAAATCTTTTTTAGGACTTCATCTACATTATCCTTAAAATTAATCCTACCCATCCCTTTCTCCATAATGTTCAGTGCTTAATTTTTCCTTTTTATCTGAAAAACATTCTATCTCAGTTTAGAACGTTTTTGGTACAGATGATATAGTTTCTAACACACTGCCACAAATGTACAAGAACAGACCTGACAACAAAGAAAATGACCCTGTTTCTTAACGATTTTCTGGAAGGCACAGAGCGTTTGGTGATATCTGTGATTTCCTAGTATGGGTTCTTTTAGCCATTGTGTTTTGAGACCAGGATGGACACAGGCAACTGAGGCCGGTTTGCAAGAATTTCATGGATTACCGAGGAGGCCCATTTAATGAGCATCTTGTACCTTACAAGCCACAATCATTCCAGAGGTTAACCTTATGAAGCAATTAAGAAAAATCATCCCAGTATTGTGAAATGACCTAGAATCAGAGATCACTGGACTTAACAAAGACTCTTTTTATGTAGAAAGCTAAGTATACAGTTGAACTTGAGTAAATAATAGTCTTTGGAGATTGGCACATAGCTCGACTCCAATGAAGTTGATATAAAAGAAAGAAATAGAGGTAACCTTTGCCTCTCCAAGAAGGACAAGGAAGAGCCATCGGGAATTCATGAGATGACACTTCCAGGGTCAAATGAGGGATCACTGTCTCTTCTAAAGAGGAGATTGTGTTGATAATTTTGTTTTAGTTAATGGAGAAAATGCAATTTCCAAATTTTATCTATTATTTACTGGATACACATAGGACACAATTCAGGAATCTGACACAGGAAGTGTTGCCTCTTTGCATGTTAATGGCAAGTTGTGATGTGAAGTAAAGGAAAATAAAAATCTTGATCAAAAACACAATCGAGTATTATCTAACTAAAGAAAACTTTTCAACATAGTGACAGATATACCTTTGTAATACCAGATTACAGGTTTCTCCAACTCTGCATTCTTTGTGCAAGCCTCGATAATTATATGTGCTTCTAGGATTGTCAGTTTTTATTCCCCAAACCATATCATAATTCACAACTCTCGTGATTTTATTTTCTTACAAACTTAAAACATTGTTTAAAAAATCAAAGAGGAATTCTACAGCAAAGCATATTCAGATTAAGGGTAATGAAACTTAGGTTTAGTTTAAAAATAAAATTAGAATTCAAAAAGTAAATTTATTTTTAACTGAAACTATAAACTTTATTTTCTAAGCATTTTTTCTTTTTTCTAGTATATAACTAATGGTGTTTTGATTACTTTTTATTTTAAGACTAAAAAGTTTTCCTTAATAAGTCTTTCAAAATTAAAGGCCATGAACGAATTTTTCCAAATGAAATGATCATCACAACAAACAAATATACATGTATATGTCACATTTTCTTAAGATTTATAAATGTAAGATAAAGGGAACTAGAGATTAAATTTGAAAAAACACAATGTATAAAACATCTTTTGCCTGATTTAAGTCACATTAAATTCATTTTTGGCTATTTCTTAATCATATTTTGCTGATATTAAGCCTGACTTGTTTTCAGCTACATCCAGCATCCAATTTGTTTGAGATAGCTTTGGAAATCTTATATAAAGGATGAAAGAAGAGTACAACAGTATTTTAAGAGTTATCTCATGAAAAAAATTAAAGTGAATTTAGGATACAAAATGATTTTCTTTATATATATATCTTTACAAATACATTAAACATTAAAAGTTAGCTTATTTTTGAAAACTGTAGCAGATTATAGTTATACCTATATCTCCCCATAATTTGACTAACCTCAGTAGTTACATCTGTTTTGAAAATTAAATCTCACCCAGAGTAAAAGTGTCACTCAACTCATGTTATTCTATGTATGGCTACAGGAGGTGCTAAAACATTTTTTACTTGATATGAAAATATCCAGATATCCTTATGTCAAATTGACAGTGTGATAGCTCAAGTTTTAACCTCTCAACAATTTGCTGAAGCAATAGATACAAATAACTACCATATAGTCATCAGAAGTAAACAAAGTGGCTAAATTATTTTTCTTCTCCAAATTGAATTGCTTCCATCTGCTACAGTGATCCCAAAGTTAGAGCTAAAGCATGCTTGCCCTTGTACCCTGCATTTAGCAACAGTGGTTACCAAGACCTGAGAATGTTGACTTTGCTGTATGTATGCTCAATCCAAACTGTGCTGATCTCACCTGACCGAATCTGGAGTCTCAAGGTTAGTCTAAGTCCACAGTCATGCATACTTGGTGGTTCTGGGCTGCTGGGTTACCTCACTGGGACATTCTAATGTCAAGATCATCCATCATAGCTGTATTTGCTCAGCTAACTCCACAACTGAACGGACTGCATCTCCTATATGAGAATGGTTATAATAGGAGTTAGAATAATGAAATGACAATACTGGCTTATAGTTTCTTGCTTTTCTTCCTTTCAGCATGGAGTCACAGTCATTACCTTACTTGTCTTTCATAATAACCTATCAGCAATTTAATTCTTATTTTAACAGAAGAACTGAGAGACAGTAAGTGTCTAGCCCATATCACAATAAATCTCTTCAGTATTTCTACCAGAACTGATTCTAATGAAATATTTTTAAAATACCTTTTTATTTGTAAATACTGAAATATTTTAAAACAACTTTTTATTCATAAAAATAAAAAGAATGAATTATATATGTATATGTAAAAATAACTAAACATTTAATTAAAAAAGGCATATAATAAACATATATATGATAAAAGATTATATGTATTCCTGTTCCTGTTTGTTAGATTAATGAAAATAGAGAAATTCCTTATATGCTTACTAATGGAATAGATGGCCCAGGATATTTTTTTTCAATGTTTACTTATTTTTGAGAAAGAGGGAGAGAGAAAGAGATATACAGAGCAGGAGGTGGGGAGAGGCAGAGAGAGAGGGAGACACAGAATCCGAAGCAGACTCCAGGCTCTGAGCTGTCAGCACAGAGCCTGATGTTGGGCTCGGATTCACAATTCACAAATTGTGAGATCATGATCTGAGCCAAAGTTGGACGCCTAACAGACTGAGCCACCCAGGCGCCCCCCCCCCCCTTTTTTTCTCAGAGAGAAATGTTTACTGTGTCTAAACTAAACCACCAATTCATTTGTCTGGTTTAAGAAAGCGTATCTCATTGGAAATCTCATGACTATCCTCAAAAGAATTTACAGAGATGCCACTAGCCTGGCTAGGTTTTCTTTTTAAACTTCCTATAATTTGAAACTCAGCAGTACTTCATTACCATTGTAGAAATGTTATTATTTTATAGTTAAATGAAATTACGAAGACAACTTCTTTATCTGCTAAAATATATATTAGAGTATCTCCTAAAATATGGATTAGTATGTAAAAGATAATTGATTTCCGCTAATTGTTTAAGCAAGTAAATATATTCTGAAGTTGCAAAATATGACTGCCTTCATTTTTTGTCATGTCCATTCAGCTAACAACCAAAAACTGGGAACACACTGCAAAACCTTTCTCAGACTGTTAAATTATTTTATTATGTCTCCCAAGGTTTAAAATCCTCCTCATGGTTAAATGATAAAATTAAATGTTTTAGCCGCCATTATACTAGTGTTCCTTGAATATGGCACTTAAAAAGAGTGTGGTGCAAAAGGCGGAATTATTTTCTGGACTACGTGCAGTTTGGCTTGTTCATGTAGTTACAAAAAACAAATGTTTGTCCAACAAAATGCTGAGAATCATGTCTCCTGGGAAACTTATACAAGGTCACAGTTTCATGAGCATAAAAAAAATAATAATCTTGTAAAAGCAGACTAGCATGTAATGTGAGAAAGTAAAGAAGTGGTTGGGGGGAGAAATTTGATTTTGTTGGTTGAAACATCTACCAATAAAAAATAAATAAGTTACTGTCCTACTAAAATACTACATTTCATATGTAAATATATTCAAAAAGTAATGATCAACTTCCAGCAATATTACAGAGAAGGCAGGAGTCAGACTTGGAATAAAACTGCTGAGTGGTACATATTGAAAAAGCAGGCGTGAAAGTGCTTAATATTTGTACAATGTGCAGTATTGGGACAATTAGCTGAGGGTGCGTAGGTGGGGAAGATTAGGAAGGATAGACAGGTGTGGTGGTGACTTCTACCAACTCTTGGATTTTGTTGGTTTCATTCACTACTGAATCCCCATGTGCTAAGTGCCTGACATACAGAAGACCCTCAACAATTACTTGTTGAATGACTGACTGATTAATAGTAAACAATCTAGTTAGATAAAGGTATGAGAATTGATTTGATATCAGGATTTATAGACAGTTCATCAGAAATTAGGCAAAATTACTCCTGTGTTTATAAATCATACAAAATGACTCCTTTGTTAATAACAGCAAATATTACAAACAACTATCACGATCATGAAAATATCTGCCCTTGTTGAAGGAAAGGGGAGGAGATGGAATGCTGTACAAACGGAGTCATTTGTATTCAGATATCCACACTTTACACTAACTGCCCACATGGAAATATCCTTGACTGGCATATTAAAATGTGAGTATCATGTTACTCTTCTCTTCAAAACATTCCAAAGGCTCACATGACATTCAGGGTAAGAGCCACAGGTCCCGAAGGTCCTCAATCCTTGAGCTTATCTCCTGCAGAGTTCATCTACCTCACGCCACTCCACTCACACTTGTTCCATCCCGGCAGCTTCCGTCTCAAGCCCTTCCTACTGTCTGTGTCCGTGGACTCTGCATTTCCCGCACCCACACCCACACCCACACCCACACCGGCAAAGCTGGATCACTCTCTCATGCCCCTTTGGATCTCTACTCTGTCACCTTCTCCGTGGGGCACTCTTTGGCAACTCTGTCTAAAACTGCATTTCCTATATTTTTCCTGCCTTGTTTTCATGTGTCACTATATACTTTCCTACATATTCTATTTATATACTTTTTATATTATCTGCCTCCCTCTCTACAATGTAAACTTCATGAAGGTAGGAATTTTTGTCTGTTTTGCAGTTGGTTTGCCTATTATAGTTTGTATCTTAAACTGAATACTGTCTGGAACACAACATATGTTGACTTAATGAATGAACAAATAAATGAATTAGTTAATCAAATTTTTAAAACTTGGGGGAGGGATTTCTGGTTGACATTTATTTCCAATTTTTAAAAGATGCTAATTGATTGAAATGATAAATAATAAATGAAACAGCAATTATTAAGGAAAAAAATAAAGCTTTGTGTCCAAAAAAGGAAAAGCATCACTTCTCTTCAAGATATCACGCAACAGAGTTTTGGGTAGCAGAAAAACTTTAGATTAAGAGTTCTTAATCTGGAGTTCATGGGTCCCTAACAATTTCAGAAGGGGTTTCTGAGCCTCTGTATTTTTTTGGCCAATTTGTGTTTTGTTCATTACTTATTTTACTGGTAAGATGTATCGCCTCCTTCACATACTCAAAGACAATGTTTACAAAAGGATAGTATTTTTACCACCTATGTTGCTATAATTAGGGTGGGAAGGGGTGCTTACATAAATTGTATATTCCTGGGCCCTTCTCCAGACATAATGAAACCACAATCTCTGGATGACTGACGTTATGTTTTGAAATAAGTTTTCTAGTTGATTTGCATCAAAATTTTATTTCAGAATTCACTGCTTCCAGTAGGGGTGATCCCCGAAATGTGATAACCATTTCACATGGTTATTTCCCAGGTTACACAGTGTCACTTACATTTGATCGGCTCAGCAGGTCAGCGAGGTATACAAAGGTAGATAGCTATTCTCCTTGTTTCCTTGGCCAGGGTACTGATGTTCGGGGAGAAGCGATTCGACCTAGTTTTCAAAGTTAAGTCCAAGGGTTTTTCACTGCCTGTTTACTTTCTGAAGATGAGATACTTCCATAAAGAATTCAAAAAGGTCCTCCTAATATCCTAGCCACAACATTTCCGGTAGCAGTCAAGACATTTACTGAATTTTTCAATGTGATCAAGTAAATATGTAGAGCAATGTAGATAAAAAACAACCCAGGCAAGATGAAATTTTTGAAGCACTGCATGATACCTCTATATAATTTATAAACATTTGGGCCTCTTCATCTCTAGATAGTCCCTTTATGTTGCATCCCTCACTGGCTTCTGTTTAGAAGGCCCTCTTCTTCCCAAGGACTTTGCCTTCATGGCCAGCATCACACAGCAGTGCTTGCAGGCCAACAGTTTCACATGAAAAGGTTTTCAGCCTCGCCTACATTGCCCTTAAGAGCAGGATTTATGTGCTTACATTTCTTTCATATGGGACTTGAGAGGTGGCAGACCCCTCAAATAAGATGATCTCTGTGGCCCCTCAAGTTTGGGATCAGCTCCAAACACAGCTTCCACTAATGCTGCTTGAGCGCCTACTGTAGTGTGGTCTATGTACTGGCACAGACTGCTCCTCCTTTATATTAAGCTGCAGAAAATCAGTTTAAGACAACTTAATTAAATCTGTAATGTTATTAATATGTTTAAATGGCCGCACTGCTTATTATATTCTGTAGTTGTCATAATTGAAAACATTGTCCATTTTTAGAACACAACCCTAATTGCGGCTCAGATGGTCTGTATTAAACTCAAAAACCGCATTTAAAATCTTTGTTCTTGATACATTTCTATTTCTGTGCATGATTCCTTGGTTGCACTGAGCATGTAGCTCCCTTCTTCAGAGTACTGTGAACTCTTTATCTAAATCCAGCACTAGGCCCCACTTACACTGCTTGATAAATGTTTACTGAGTAAAAGAATAAAAACAAAATTATTTCCAAAGCCACCATTTCTATGTCCGTTTTGTTGGATTATTTAGAATATGCTCCTGTTGAACAAATAGGATTATAGATTATGAAAAATGCTCCTGTCACATTACATTATTATAATAATGACTAGAAGGCTCTTCTATGCTCAATCAGGAGAGATGAAGCCAGAGGTGGGATATATCTTACAAAAGATATAAAAGAGCAAGGCAACTGTATTTACTATAATTAAAGAATTTTGGTATTATAGGAAATTCTAAGGATACTAAGAGAAATAAAATATGGGCAATCTTCCAGGGGGAATGGATGGATAAACAAATAATGCTAAGTGAGACTGATAGTAAAAACAAAGTACACACAAACCCTCATTGGGAGCCTGGTGGTTTTAGCCACACTCGCCCCTCCTCCCCCACCAAGAAGTAACTCAACCTTTACTTTTTGCCTCTGTGTTATAGTACAGTGTGAGAATAGTAAAAGAGTAACTATTCATCATTTCTCCAAATCATCACTTATCATCTTCTCCAAAACACTTTATTAAAGTATAGAGCAGGCTCAAAGAGAACCAATATGAACCACAAGGATGGACAGTAAAATAACAGTCTTATGAGAACTGTGACCCTCGGTGAAAGTCTCTAGGTGACCAGCTGACACTACAAGAATGCTCCAATGTTGGCAGAGGGCTACTACAAAGCCCTTTAAAAAACAAAGCAGAATGATTTTAGGGACTACAGAACACAGAGTTTAAGTCATATATGGATAAACAACAATCAAATGTCATCAGAGTTAAGGGTTTCAATTCTGGCCCAAATCTGAGCATTATAAGTCTATTACCATTAGGTGTGGTGTGCAACTGCAGTGGAGAAATTTTGGCAAGAGTCGTAGTTTTAGAGTTGGAGGGAGCTTTAACAATCATCAGTCTCGCTCCCTTGCATTATACATGAGGGGTGTATCTTGTATGAAAGATAAATTGATTTCCCCAGGGTCAAACTAGGCAAAAATTAAAACACAGAACTCTTAACTCCCAGCCCACTGTGATTTCTATCAATGGAAGTTTTGATTTTTTTTAGAGCCTTGATAAGATACAGTCAATAAAATGTTCTAACATGGGGTAGCCTGTTAAAGAATTCCCTTGTTATTTGAAATGCTAAGCTGACATTTGAGAAAACTCCAAAGCAGTAATTTGTTCCCTGTTACACAGAGCTCACGCTGTACAATATATGAAAACAGTGATCTGAGATTAAGTCACTACTACAATTTTGAAATCACAGATGTTGCTGACACTTCCTATGTCAGTAGTTCAAAGTACTTCAAATGACCTCAAATAGGGGCTAAATCTATAATTACCTTTCCCCCCTCAAACCAGATTTGGTAACATTTCTACCATTATTCTACCTCTATCATGTGTAATGAATAGGAAAAATCAAGCCCACAGTTTTTCTTCACCTTGAAAAAAAAGGTGTTCTAATTATTGTGGGTAAAAATCCTCAAAAAGTGTTTTATTATTCATTTGGGATCCAATTTTGTAAAATAGCATATTAAACACATAGCCTTAAATAAAAATATAGTCTTCTTTTGAAGAATAAAATTCAACTAACATACTAATCAGCTAAAAATGTTAGCCTTCAGTGAAGTTCCATTACCACAGATCAATCAATTTCTTGTGTCCAGCTAATGAATAAAAATTCTTTCCTAATGGACTATGAATTTAAACAGCCAACAAACTAGTTTGATTTTCTAAACGTAGCACTTCTAAGAGTTTTCTAAAAAAGCAGTTCTCTTTAAAGTTCCCCTTTTACTTGCTTTATCTCTGGAGAATTTCTAAGTTGTGTGGAGTTCTATGTTTTTCATCTTTCTTTTTTTCCCCCTCCTTGTCTTTCATTCTGCCTCTCTTCTCTTTCTCTGGGACAGGAAGTTGAGGGTGTTGACCTCATCTGGATCTTTCCAATGTCAGATGTTGGTCTTTTCAAAAAGGATTCCTAGTTGTGGATTTCTTCCTGACTTTATTTTTTAGATAACTATGTCAATAAATGCACTCTAAATGTTTTCCCCTTCCCTCCTCATAGCTCTAAAATGACCAAGTGACTCCTTTGAGGCTAATTACTGGGCAGGCTCTAAGAGAAATAAGTATTATATCTTTGTTCATTGAAAATGCGCTGTGCTTTTCTGATGGAGTAGGGGGGTGGGTTGGGAGTGCAAGCAACAAGATGTCCTATCCACAGCACCCTCAGCTCACAGTCATCAGAGTATGGGCTGCTGACACCCTGGACCTGCTTCTCCTGCCCAGCAAAGTTAATGCAGCGTGGCTATTATGATTTCCTATCCCCATCCGGTCTAAATAGTAACCCCTTTGATTTCTAGAAAAGGGAAATATTACATAAAAACTGCTTCCTATGAATAAGCATACTAAAACTGGAATGCCACACAATATACTCTATAAAAAGATTTTTGTGCTCAATTCTTTTTATAAGTTTATGAGGAGGAGGATGGCCTGGGGAACACCCCCTCCAGTCAGCCAGTATTGCTTTGCGTACATGTTCCCGGAATGCCATCCTGATTCCAGTCTGCCCGTTCCTGAGCCGACCCATCCTTCAACTGAATGGAAATTATGCATGCTGCCCCTTCTGAAACTTGCCTCACTGATTCTGCTCACTGCCACAGGATTAGCATCTAGGACTGTGCCTGGAATTTACCGAGCATTCAATAAAGAACTGATGAACACATAAAGAAATGAATGCCAGCAGCCAGTGAGGCTGCCTCACCCTGATATATCCTGCTTGTAACTCTTGCAGGTTTTCAAAATATGCTGTCTTGGACTCATTTATATCTGAAAAGGCCTGGTCTATTTAATTATCTCAGTATTTAAAGGACTGTGTTTCTTCTCTTCATAGCAGCTTTTTAATCTCCCACAGCTCCTTGTGAAGTGCCTTCCTTGTCCATGATAAAAGCTCAGCAAATATTGGTTATCTAATTAAAAGACTCTCATAACATTTTCCTCAAAGTCACGGTAAATCTTCTATGCATCTATTCAGTTAGTCATCATGACACAGTTATTTAGATCTGATTACACACTGGAGTTGCAAAGGCAAATAAAAAAGTCTCTACCTTGGAGGATCCATCAGGGAATGGACAAAACAAATAAACATTTACATTTCAAGATAATGACTGTCACTCTGACGTAGGAGCACAGCCATGGGAGACTAGGATTCTGAGAAGGGACAAAAGAAGGCATAGGGACAGACATACGTGGGGAGATGACGGTAAAGATTGAAGTGAAGAACACAGGGAGACTCTCCTCCCATGTTTTCTGACAGCACACTTCCGCTACTTGAAAGATAAAAGGGATTCCCACATATGAGAAGAAGTCTGCTACTAAGGCCAGGCATATTTAGGAATCACAATGTAAACAACAAACACTAGTACTATGGGCACTGATTCTGAAGACAGATTCCATTCCTTCCTTCCATAGAAAAGGTTGTTCCAGTTTCACAGTGTGAGCAAAAAACAGGGTCCTATGGATATAAAATATGTGTAGAAAGTGATACTGATGGAAGCCATCTCATCAGTGAAACAGCATCTCATACCAAGGTGTCTTGGGATGAATTCACCACTTCTTTATGTGAAAATTCAGCACATCGGTCCACACAGGATTTCTCAACATTTATATACATGCACATTCATTTTCTTGCAAGCCTTTAACAAACATTCACATTGTCAATCTCTTCTTGCCCTTCCCCTCAACCCTGCACTGTATAGGGCATGTTTCTGCCTTCAGGTGATAATCATTAAATATTCTGTCACTATCCATCAGGCCAGATTTTGGTGGAGCTTATCTTCCATAGTCATTAATCAAACAAAAATTATATTTATTACTGATTTCAAACTATGCATGGTCCTTTAGACGAGGCATTTGTCCCAGCCTGTACTCAGTCCCCTGCAAAGTATTGCATTCAGTCCCCTTTTTCTACAAGCGAAGGAATGTGTTCACTGACTTAACCAAGGTCACAGAACAAGTTAGTGGTAAAGCTGGCATGAGGCTCATCTCTTCTCTCTGATTCCAGCGTGCTTTCTCTCATGCCATGGTATCTTTTTTATTTACGTTTAAGTCAATCAACACGGTATGCAAAGATGCTACCCAAGACATACCGTGCTATGTTTCTATGTGTCTAGCAGTAACAGTATCCGTGGGGCACTTATCTCTGCTAACATCTAGCTCATTCACCTTGGCAGTATTGGAGAGAAAGCCATACTGCAGATGTGTCTGTTCTCATCCCAGTATTATACCCTCTGGAAAGCAGAAGAAATGAACACAGCTGTAATCAAAGTAACTCTACAAGGTGCTGAAGCTCACTCTACCCATAGTCTTTAGAGAAGAGTGCTGAGCATATATTTTATTAGTGGTGTTACTACTTCTAGGCTCCCATAACTCTTGTTATTTTATTGTTGGTCATCAGGATGCATAGGTAGCATTAGTGCAAAGAATAAAAATAAATCAGAAGTAACGCCTTCCTCTTTGTCATCACAGACAGCATACATCTGGCAATTTTGAATTGAAGTATCTTAACCATCAAGGTAGCCTCTTATACATTAGCAAAACAAGCAAAAAAGTTTAGGAGATGTTTTTATCTGGTTGCTCTCATTCAAGGAACTTCACAAAAGACCGTTATCTAGCATGTCAGCTTTGTGTGACTGAATATGTATCAGGTTTTCCACGCTGTGGGAATAAGATCACTAGAATTTGGGCCTTGATTAAGACTAAAATTTCTTTTCTATTAGTTGCAAAGAAGATTAACTGCTTGGGGTGATTCTGAACTCTGCTATGAAGTAACAGAGAGTAATCATAGGAAGGGAATATTTTAAAACTACGACCTGATAAAATATAGATTGGTTTCTTCAGTTCTATTCAAAGAATAAAAGATTGTAATCTCATACATATTCATACTACATGGATATTCACTATTTTGCTTTTCTCATTGATTTGTTACAGACACTTGCTTAGGGAAAAGCTTTAATTCTGTTTAGCTTCGGAGTAGGTTTGTTGAAACTAGTGAATTTGGTAGATTTTACGTAGACTAAAAAGCTTTTTGTGCTCAATTGTCTCCAGATTGGAACTGGTCATTTCTGGTCATGAGGAAGCAACATTGTTCTAATAGCTGTTTAGAGTTATTATTTTTGGCTTATTATTCTCTGATGAGGAAACAGAAACCTGACATTTTGCTGGATTCCCAGGACCTATGTCTTTAAAGACTAGGATTATCAACCTTCCCCGGAGAGTTGTCTGTTAGGGAAAGAGGGCCATCTGGGACTAGAGTTGCAGAGCTATTTGTAGGGACATGAAAGAGCTTAGAAGAGCTAGGAGAAAATGGCAGCTAACTCACTTCCTTTTTCTGTAGTTGTCCAAGGGATAAAATAAATGAAACAGATAAACTAAAATAAAAGGAAGAGAAAAAAAAATGATGAAATTTGAATACAGTGGAAAGTTTTTCCCCAGAGGCAACACTCAAGTTCAAGGCTATTAGTGGATAAAAACTGGCAAGGTCATGGATGTGGGGTGAGACCTTGGGGCAATTTATAGAGTTGGTGCTGGAGGACACCAAGAATAAAAGTTTTTTGAAGCCTGAAGAGGGACCTACGTCTTCTTATTCTGGAAGAATGTTGTGGCCATGTGCACATGGTCAGATGTAATCTAGACTCACACAAGAGAAAAAGCAATACATGTAAACAAAAGGCAATGGTAGACATTCTTTTTTTCTTCATCAAGTTGATGCATTCATGTGTCATATTTACCAAGTGTTACTTAGAATTCGGTCATAACCGTTGCCTTTGAGCAGTTCCAATCTAATTAGGGAAAATAGATCTCGGGGCGCCTGGGTGGCTTAGTCGGTTAAGCGTCTGACTTTCGCTTGGGTCATGATCTCACGGTTCGTGGGTTCGAGCCCCGCATTGGGCTCTGCGCTGACTGCCAGCTCGGAGCCTGGAGCCTATTTCAGAGTCTGTGTCTCCCTCTCTCTGACCCTCCCCTGCTCACGCTGTCTCTCTCTCTCTCTCTCTCTCTCTCTCTCTCCTAGAAATAAAAAAAAATATTAAAAAAAAAGAAAAGAAAATAGATCTCAAACACAATAATTTAAAATACGGCAATAAAAATTTCTCTAAATCATTATAGTGAAAGCACATCCGCATTTGTTATCACACTGAAGTAACTATTTTATTTTAATATCAACTGATGTTAATAAGGAACATGTGCCCCAAGTTCAAAAGTTATAAAGCATACTAGTATAGTGATTCTCCCATGAACCCACCACTTCATGCTGGGACTAGAGCCCATTTACATGCCCCTTCCTATCTCATCCTTGCCTTCCTCCACTCTGCTAAGTTGGTTTTTTGTTTGTTTGTTTTGTTTTATTCCTTTGCTTTAAAAAAAACAAACAAACAGGGCTGGGCACGTGGGTGGCCAACTCTTGATTTCAGCTCAGGTCATGATCTCACTGTGGTGGGTTTGAATCCTATTTTGGGCTCATGCTGAGTGTGGAGGCTGCTTGGGATTCTCTTACTCCCTCTCTTTCTGACCCTTCCCCCGTTGCACTCTCTCTCAAATAAATATTTTTAAAAAATAATAAAAAGATTTAAAAATAGAGGCTTTAAACTGTGAATATGTGTACTTAAATATTATTTAGTTCCTTTTGAGCTCTATAAACATATTGAATTCTAAGCAGTTTTCTGAAGCATGCTTCCCTTATACCCAGCAACATTATTTTACAAACACATAGTGTAGTGGGTTGAGTGCTTAATTTATTTTCTATCTGTACAACATGCCATGTGTTGCTATTCTACATTGTATTCATCCATTTTCTCACAACTGCATATTTGGATTATTTCCAGTTGATTTGCTATTATGAAAATTAATGCAATGCATACTATTGTACACATTTCTTGAGGGGCAAGTTCAAGACTGCCTGAGAGTACATACTTAGTGAGATTAATTTTAAAATATGTGAAGGTTTAACTTTAAGATATAATGCCAAATTGTTTTCTAAAATTGTTATATCAATTATATTGATCCTTGGAATGTATACAAGTTCCTATGGATCCTAATCAATTCTGACATCTGGTATGTTAAGCTTTTCAATTAGTGTCAATCTAGAGGATGTGGAATCATTTTGATTTTAACTGGCATTTCTCTGATTTGAAAGTATTTTTTAAATGCCTTCTTTAGACTGTGTTTTCTTTTCTTTTTTTTTTTTTTAATGTTTTATTTATTTCTAGGAGAGAGAGAGAGAGACAGCATGAGCAGGGGAGGGTCAGAGAGAGAGAGGGAGACACAGAATCTGAAGCAGGCTCCAGGCTCTGAGCTGGCAGTCAGCACAGAGCCCAACGCGGGGCTCGAACCCACGAACCGCGAGATCATGACCTAAGTGAAAGTCGGACGCTTAACCGACTAAGCCACCTAGGCGCCCCTCTATTTCTTACTCCTTTTTTTCTTTAATTTTTTTAATGTTTTATTTATTTCTAGGAGAGAGAGAGAGAGAGAGACAGCATGAGCAGGGGAGGGTCAGAGAGAGAGAGGGAGACACAGAATCTGAAGCAGGCTCCAGGCTCTGAGCTGGCAGTCAGCACAGAGCCCAACGCGGGGCTCGAACCCACGAACCGCGAGATCATGACCTAAGCGAAAGTCGGACGCTTAACCGACTAAGCCACCTAGGCGCCCCTCTATTTCTTACTCCTTTTTTTCTTTAATTTTTTTAATGTTTTATTTATTTCTAGGAGAGAGAGAGAGAGACAGCATGAGCAGGGGAGGGTCAGAGAGAGAGAGGGAGACACAGAATCTGAAGCAGGCTCCAGGCTCTGAGCTGGCAGTCAGCACAGAGCCCAACGCGGGGCTCGAACCCACGAACCGCGAGATCATGACCTAAGCGAAAGTCGGACGCTTAACCGACTAAGCCACCCAGGCGCCCCATAGACTGTGTTTTCATAAATTTAGAATTTCTAAATTTTAACATAAAACATATCCATCTTTTCTTATGTAATTAGTGTTCTCTCTGTGTTGTTTATGAATTCCTTACTATCCTACTTCAAGGTCATAAATTTATCTAGTCATAGTTTCATCTAAAATATTTCAAGTTCTCTTTTCATATTTAAATCATTAATCTTCCATCTAGAAATGCAGAGGAACAGAAGAGAAGAGTGGAGGAGAGGACAAGAGAAGAGAGGAGATGGATTTAATTTTATTCTTTTCCACATACTCAAGTTTCCAGGTATCAGCGCCCTTTCCCTCAGGACACTCTCCTATACTACTGAATTTCTGTCTACATGGATTGTTCTTGGCTTTCTCTCCTGTTTCATTAATTTGTCTGTTCCTTCATAAATATCACATTATATTAATTCAATATGTTTTAAAATGTTTGACACTTAAGCAGGCCAATTCTCCCACCTTGCACAACTTCGTTAGTAATCTCTTGGCTATATTATGTCCATTGCTCTTCCATACATATTTTAGAATCCACTTGTCAAGTTTCTTGAAAAACAGAACTTTGATTTTAACTGTATAGAATGTATGGACCAACTTTGGGAACATTGGCATCTTTACAATATTGAATCTATTTGTGAGCATAATATACCCTTCTACTTATTCAGATCCTCTTTAATATCTTTCAGAAAAGTTTTATAATTTCCTACATATGGTATAATATGCAACATTACATCACATAAAGAGTTCTTTGTAACTTACAATTCTTGTTGCTTTCATAAATGGAAAATTTTTAAATACACATTTTCTAAATATTTGTGGGTTTGTTAAACTATTTTTAATAATTTGACTATTTTTGTCACATGTTCTTAGTAGAAAATCATATCATCTGCAAAAAATCTGATTCTTAGACTTTTATCACCACTACCTTCCCTGCATTTGTGTGAATCTCTAGCATAAAGCTGAAAATAGACCAAGATAGTGTATCCCCAACAGAGATCTTGTTTTCTTTATTTTCTTCTTTTTAACAAAATTTTTTAATGTTTATTTTTGAGAGTGAGAGAGAGAGAGAGAGAAAGGGGAAGGGCAGAAAGAGAGGGAGACACAGAATCTGAAGCAGGCTCCAGGCTCTGAGTCATCAGCACAGAGTCCAACGAAGGGTTTGAACTTGGGGCTGGGGGGACCGCAAGATCATGACCTGAGACAAAGTCAGAAGCTCAACCGACTGAGCCACCCAGGCGCCCCAGAGATTCTGTTTCCTGTAGGCTTTTCTTTTTAAAATAGGTATTACTTTTTTAAGTTAAAATAGTTCTAACCTGTTCCTACTTTCTCAATTAAAACAAAAATGGATGTTGGATTTTGCCAAATGTTTTTTAAGCCAATCTGTTAAGATGGTCATACTTTTCCCCCTTTAACACACAATTATTTAAAATTACATATATAGATTTTTTTCTAATGTCAAACCACCCTTAAGTGTTTTATCTTGTTTTATACTGCTGAATTGTTCAGGTTTTAGCATCTCTGTTCATGAGTGACATTTATTCTTTTCTATTCTCTGCACGAGTTTATACAGAGATTGAAATGATTTGTTTCTTGAAAGCTAAGTACAATTTGCTTATAAAATCATCTGTTTGGTGCTTCCTTTGTAAGAGAATTTTAAAAGGTTTTTATTTTTAAAGTGTCATAAGATTAGTTTTTTCTTCGTTAGGTTCAGTGAATTTCTATATATTTTAGTAATTTGTCTATGCCAATAATTTTTCAAGTTTATTTACCTAAAATTGTACATTATGTTCTCTAATTAATCTTTATCGGTGATTATTCTATTTTCTATTTATAATATTATTTGTTTCCTCTCTCTTGACTTGATAGAGGCTAGTACATTTATTTTACCACATAATCAAATTTTTTTGTCACTTAATTTTATATTTGCTTTATCCTTGATATTTCTTTTTCTTAAGTATTTCCTTTCTTGAACTGGGTTTATATGTCATTCTATTTCTTACTCCTTTTTTTCTTTAATTTTTTTAATGTTTTATTTATTTCTAGGAGAGAGAGAGAGAGAGAGAGAGCGTGAGCAGGGGAGGGTCAGAGAGAGAGGGAGTCAGACCGAAACAGGCTCCAGGCTCTGAGCTGGCAGTCAGCAGAGAGCCCGACGCCGGGCTCGAACCCACGAACCGCGAGATCATGACCTAAGTGAAAGTCGGACGCTTAACCGACTAAGCCACCTAGGCGCCCCTCTATTTCTTACTCCTTAAGACACCTGCTTTATTATCATTCTATTTTTCTTCCTTTATAATGACATTTAACATTTTTACATTTCCCTAGAAGTACCTCTTTTTTTTTTTTACAAGCCATATGTTTAGATGTACACTATACCATCCAATTATTTTTAAAAATGTTTTTAAATGCTTATTTTTGAAAGACAGAGAGCGAGTAGGGAAGGGGCAGAGAGACAGGGAGACACAAAATCTGAAGCAGGCTCCAGGCTCCGAGCTGTTAGCACAAAGCCTGACACGGGGCTTGAACTTCCCAACCCCAACATTGTGACTGGAGCCAAAGTTGGATGTAAAACTGACTGAGCCACCCAAGTGCCCCAATCACCAATTATTTGTAAAATTTCAATTACAGGTGCTTATCTCTTGAATTATTAGTGTGAATATGTTTTAATTTCCTAATGTATGGAAATTTCTATTAAGTTCTAACGTGTCTTAGTTGTACTGTGGTTTGAGTATGTAGTCTCTGCAACAGCAATTTTTTGAAATTTGTTGAGACATACTTCACAGTCTACATTTTCAATTTTCCAAATACTCCATGTGTGACTGAGAACAATATGTATATTCTAATTCTAATTCTTATGTACAGAGTTCTATATGTGCATCAGATTAAGCTTGATTCTTTTGTTGCTTAAAGCATTTGATGCTTTATTAATTTTTTACTAGCACTTTTTGATAGCCTCCCACCCAAACTGTAGATTTTTAAAAATCTCTATATAGTTGTTTTCAATGATTTCTTTATTTTAGTTCATTTTAGTTGTATACAGTTTATATTTATTATATCTTCATGGTGAACTGAAACTTTTATCAATATTGGTGACTTACAATTTTACGTGGTAATTTTAATAATTTGTCTTAAATGTCTATATTTCATTTGTATTTACCTTTTATTTTTTCCTTTACTTTGTATGCTTTCTAAACTTTTATATATTACATATCTTTGTAAATAGCATTTGACTAGACTCTTTTTCATACAATAAACTTTGATTACTGAAATCCATTTCCATTTATTGTGATTACTGATATAATCCCTATTTCCTACAAGGATACAAGAAACTTGGAGCTTTTTGACTCTGATCAGCCCTCTTCTGACTTACTCTCAGCTCTAGCAGCCTTCTGTTTTATAATCTGTAACTGAAGCTCATTGTTTGATCTTATTAGGTGGGAGCTAAATTGGGATTGGGAATGCTTTTTTTGCCAGAGAGTTTTTTGCTTCTGCCACTAGGTAGGAGAACTACTCAACTTGAGGGGCTTAGCTCAGCTTAGGCTTGCTCAAGCCTCAGTTTCCCAGCTGCTGTGTTGATCAGGCAACTCCGTTCTTCCAGTCTCCCCACGACTCAGGTTCTGGGTCTTCCCTTTATTCCTACCTCATGTTGGCCTGTTTTTAGAAGAGTGCTTCATTGGTGATCTTCTTACTCCTTGTGAGACTAATGGCATCAGAGTCTGTTCTTTCTGGAGTTTACTCTTTACTCTTTCTGGAAGTTTCTTTGGGGCAAT
This sequence comes from Hyaena hyaena, assembly GCF_003009895.1. Lineage (NCBI taxonomy): Eukaryota > Metazoa > Chordata > Mammalia > Carnivora > Hyaenidae > Hyaena > Hyaena hyaena. The sequence goes on along the minus strand of NW_024080648.1, from coordinate 3,234,935 downwards.
ACTGCTCTCAGCAATCTTCCCTTCAGTCATTCTAATATTGCAGCAAAGCTGGAATTATTACTACTACACTTACTTTGAAGAATTTTTGACATACAGAGGTAAATTTGCAGAAGATACAACAGAAATTTAAGTGGGAGACTGGACTCTTGGTTTTGTTTTATACTTCATTTTCATATTCTTTTTACCTTAAAGTTTTATTAAAACATGCAACATGTTGTACACATCAGTAACACACTAATGCTGAGGGAAGGCAGAATAAGGACATGATCAGAATTTTTGTTCTAGTTAGAGCAACTGTTGTTTTCATAGAATATGGTGGTATTCAGTCACCCAGGTACTACTTCTCATATTTTCCGTATTTTCCATAGTCTACCTAACCCCGCCTTTCAGTTTCCATAAATCAGATTATCATCAGCTTTGCTACCAGTTATCTGCCTCCTTTGTGACAGATTTCATGAAAATAATTTCCCACACTTATGTATCACTGTTACTCCAATCCTACAGATAGATGACTGAGACCAACACACTGAATGACTTTCTCAGTGTCACTAGGTATAGGTGAGATTCAGGAATCTGAAATTTTGTCTACTGTCAGAATCCACTCTCTTATATTTTCTTTTATAAATTTTATGCAGCACACAGTTTTCTAGGAGAAAGAACTGGACAGTGATTTAAGTCTAAATAACAGAACTGCTTTTTAAATTTTCATAAGCCTACATTCCAAAGTACAGGTCAAAGAGTATAAGTGCCTCTCTTTCAATTTTGTAAATAGTCTTTGAAGTTCTGAAGTCTTCTATATTTCAAAGAATGCCTTAAAAGCTGAGTTTAGGGGCGCCTGGGTGGCTTAGTCGGTTAAGCGTCCGACTTTCGCTTAGGTCATGATCTCGCGGTTCGTGGGTTCGAGCCCCGCGTCAGGCTCTGTGCTGACTGCCAGCTCAGAGCCTGGAGCCTGCTTCAGATTCTGTGTCTCCCTCTCTCTCTGACCCTCCCCTGCTCACGCTGTCTCTCTCTCTCTCTCTCTCCTAGAAATAAATAAAACAATAAAAAAATTTTAAAAAGCTGAGTTTAATAATGATGTTTTAAAAAATCCTACGTATTCCATTAGAATTGGGTTTTCCGTATTAATGCCTAATCCTAAAGCCTGTACTGTGGCTTTAGAAATAATGGTTTTTGGAGGCCTGACTCAATTAAGCCAACACTTAATTGATCTGTGTGACCTGGAAGCATGTTATTTATTTGTCAAGGCTTCAGATTTTTCATCTGCCAATTTTTACCAAATTTTTAGGTTTTGTGACAATTAAATGGGATCATGCATGTAGTCCAGGTCTGGTGCCAGAACACAGTTAATGTTAAAACAGTAGGACTTATAGGAATTTGGAAAAGGGAAATTATGGATAGATTGTATGGTTTTTCTATATCCTAAAAGTTTTACTGAAATTTATGTTTGAATGTTAAGATTAACATCAAAATTTGCAGTAAGAAATGATTAGAAGCTATTGTTGAAATACATACCCTACATAATTAGACATGATTTTGACCTTCTTATAGTTGTTAACATTGCTTGTCTAGAAAAGTGAGATACTGCTTTGATATAGTCTTTACAGATATCCAAATGATCCAAAGCTCTTGAGTTTTCTTGAAGGGAAAGCAGATATAGCCACTCTAGTTTCTGTCCTCCAGACTAATAGTATAATAGCTTAATACTGTAGAAAAACATCTGGGCAGGGCAGCTTACTTGGTATAAAAAGTGGCAATTGGATTTCCCTTGATTTTTCTGTACTTTATATGAAGCACTGTTTAACAATGTATCCACTTGTGTTCAGCCACCCATTCAACCTCATTTTTTCCCCCTCAGTGAACAAAGTTACTTCCTCTTGTGGAAAAATTTAATAAAACATTTGAATAAAATAATCCTTTGATACAGTTGAAAAAGAGGAAAGTACATTTGTCTTATCTGACTACATAACTTAAAAGCAATTCAGGAAGAAGTCATTTATTGCCCAAGGGGCTTTTATTTTTATTGTATTTTATTATTTGAACATAATGTGCTAGGTAACTGTTCTACTGGCCATTTAAAATAAAGAATGCCTTTCAGCAAAGTCCCTGGAATGCTCCTTGGCAGGTCCCCCAACCCTTTCCACCCCAACCTGAAGTCACTAGTGACATCAGCTTGGGGCCTGTCTCCAGAAGGAGATTTTAGACCTAAGAGGCAGTCATGGGGCTCTCCCCTCTGGGGACCACAAAAATCCCAAAAGTTTCTTAGTTAACACCCTTTAAAATATTGAGGCCTGTGGAAAACCTACGCATGGAAAGTCTGTTTCTATTTCAGTTGTGTATCAGTTAAGATGGAAAAATTTTAAAGTCCACACAGATGGTAAATAAATTTCTGCTACATGAGGCAGTTCCTGGAATAAAGCAATTTTCTCAAATAACAAGTGCCAACTTATTTTTTCAGCGGGTCTTATTTTTAACTTTCCCAGGGAATAGCTGAGAGACTGGGAGCAGTGTCCTTCACCTTAGGAATCTGAGTCTCTTTCCAGAAGAAACTAAGGCTGTTCTTGCTACAGACTTATGTGGATGTATACATACATACATTGAATGAAGGGAGTGGTTGTTCATTTTCCTGGAGGAGGGGAATGGGAGAGAGGCTGGGAAGCTGGAAATCTTGCAGAAATATTTATGTTTTAGTTCAATGTTCAATTTTCTATAACTTACTCTAAACAGTATAAAATTAAGTTTAACACTTGTTTAAGAATTCATTAAACATCTTGAATTAATGACCATTAATCCTCAGGAATTATTTTTTAAATAGTTATTTACTTATTTTGAGAGAGAGAACACATGCGCACAGAATTGGGGGGAGGGGCAGAGAGAATCCCAAGCAGGCTCCGGTGCTATCAGTGCAGAGTCCAACCTGGGGCCCGATCTCATGAACTATGAGATCATGACCTGAGTCAAAATCAAAAGCCAACTGCTTGAGGGACTCAGCCTCCCAGGCACCCCAATCCTTGGGAAATCTTTACACACTTATTAGACTTGGTCTGTGTCTCCAGAAGTCTTCAGTGCTCAAGTCTCCTAGGATATAGCTGAACCCCTAATGGTTTGCTGGCTCATGCTTCATTGGGAAGAAACATCCCAGGATGGCAATTGGCAGGAAATGCTGGTGCCTTAAACAAAACTATGCCATTTACTAAATCAGGGTGATGCAAACATTTCTTCTAGTAGCAGAAATTCCTTATTCATAAGAAAAACAAACATTAACTATTAAATAATTAAATTGTTATAGCATACTGACAGGTTTAGTGAGGTATTACAGCAGAGTGCAAATAAGTACATACCCCTTACAAACGTGTTAACTTTTTTTTGGCAAAATATATTATTCAGCACTAGAGTGGGTTTATCAATCTATCAATAAATATTTACTAAATGCCTAAATACCAGTCACTGTAAAAGTAAGGAAAAAAAGGAAAACGCATCTTTGCTTTAAAGAGGTTATAGCTGAAGAGACAAATATGAAGGAATTAGTGAACCACCAAGAGCCAGACTGTGTGACGCTGAACATCAGCGGTGGAGGCGGAGGGTGATATGCTAACCTGCTATGTCAGAGAGATCCTTCTGTAGATTGGGTATTTGTGTCTTCTTCCTTCCACCCAAATTATGTTGGAGCCTTAATCCTCCATATGATGGTATTAGGAGGTGAGGCCTTTGGAAACTAATTAGTTTTAGATGAGGTCATGAGGACAAAGCCTCCATGATGGAATCAGCATCATAATAAAAGGGAGAGAAAGCAAAGCTTCCTCTCTCCACCAGGTAAGAACAAAGGAAGGTACCCATCCATAAGACAGGAAGAGACTCTTCACCGGAACCTGAACATCCTGGCACCCTGATCTCAGACTTCTAGCCTCCAGAACTGTAAGGAAACAGATGTTTATTGTTTAAACCACCTAGCCTATGGTATTTTGTTACAGCAGCCTGATCAGACTAAGACAGCTACTCAATGCTCGGGTGAAATCTATCAGTAACCCATCCACATGGAACAGGAAGACAGGGTTTTAGAAGGAAATTTTTGAAGTACTTTTTTAGTGACATGGTTATCATCTTTCCACTGCAGCGACAACTCTGTGTGACAAATTCTAATATTTGAAAGTAAGTGCTGACAAATAAACAACATTCACTATGCTGAGAACCAAACACAACTTACTATCAAACAAGTATGTGGGAATCAGAAAAATGGGGAGCTGGGGGGAACAGAAAAATTTCCTAATTCAATGCCCTCCCTTGAATAATGAGGAAACAATCCTGAGGAAGGGACAGGCTTGTTCTAGGTCACAGGTGTTGTCGGAGCTGGAAACAGAACACTACTCTCCTAGGAGGTAACTAACCCAGCGCCCTCCCCCATTACAACATCAGAACACCAAAGGTTCCATGTTCTTCTTCTGTAGTATTTATGCAAAAATGTGTCAATGTGACTTACTGAGAATAAAAGACCTCTCGAATAATTGCCTAAATTCTCCTTCTTGGTTTTATTTGGTCACTAAGTTTCTTGTGGGTTTATATCAAATCAAAGTGCAGGTATTAACAATTAAATGAGAACCTATTCTGATAGTGACACAATGGCATTTTTTAACAGACAAGACCAAATTACAATTTTGTTTTAAAAAAGTAGTAGATTCCTAAATACTTGGAGCTGGTTTTCCTTTTTTGACTTAAATGTGTTGTGTCAGGGTTGAATTTGTTCTTAAAAGACTTGAAAAAGGTGTTTTCTATAATACAGTACAGATATCTTCATAATTAAAGTTTATTTCTGAAAATCTTTAGTCTGGAGAAAACCTTGATGTTCATTTTGGTTCAAAAGGATTTTAGTTTTCTGATTCTGAGGCTCAGCAAAGGCCATCTTTCCTATCAGGGCTTTGGCTAAAAACTAGTGGTTATAATAATGAATTTCCTGTTATTCTTAGCATGTGCCCAGAAGCCATGGAGATTTTTGGACTTACTTAGTGAATTAAAGAACTAAAGTTTAAAAAGACCCTTTTATGAATAGCAACCAGAGAAAATACAGATTATAAACAGTGGTAGTTTCACAATGAAAAAAAAAAAAAAAACAATGATACAACCATAACCACAGAATCTATTCCAGAGATTGGGGGACTCTTTGGTGTATTTCAGCTCTGAGGTAAATCTGGGGAAATATAAACCCTGAGGTTGCTATTTAAATCTTTAGAAGAACAAACTATGGTCAATGATTGACAAGTGCTGGGTATATGGCACTAGGAACTGAATCTGTAATATGAAAGAGACCCGGATGTCATCTCAGAAACCTGATTAGTGTTGAATGAAATTATTCTCTAAAAAGAGAATGGATCTAAACTCATCATTATCTTCAATCTTATGTTGTTTGTGGTTCCCACATGGTTGGGTCATTATTTCATAATCAGTTCTCCACTGAATTATAAATGGGTAGGTAATGTAGAAACTTCTACAAGGTAATCAGTTCTTAGTTTACCATTTCCAAGGCAATAAGAAAAATGAGTAGGTTGCCTTTTAAAGCTAAAAGAAGCTATAAGGGTGACCTGTGATGGGTAAAATGTTATCATTTTAAAACTAATAAGTATTTTATACATTTTGAGCTTTAAATAGAATATATAATATGCTATCTTAGTATTGCTTCAGAAATCTAACTAGGATCACTTATTGCTTTTTGAATATTAGCTCTTTCACAGCTTTCTGTGAACATTCAGCTATGAGCCTTATTTTCCATGATATTTTTAAAGCATTATATTAGTTATCTAAAGCTTAATCTCTATCAAAACAGATTGGATTGAGGTTTTCAAAATATTAGAAAAATTAAAAACAAAAGCAATTATATTCTACTAATTTCAACAGGATTTTCTTACATCACTAAGAAATTTAAATTTAGAAGAGGCAAGGTACGTTTTCATTTTTACATACATAGCCACAGCCCAATTTTTTTTAGCATGACAGTACGTAAGTCAACAATGTAATGTGTCACCTAAATGGGACAATTGAGAACGCGAAAGGGGGAGCACAGTAGGCAGGATGAGGGGATAACAGGCATAAAGTAGAGTGGCTAGACAAACCAGGATGAATGGTCATCATGCTAATGGAGCATATTCCTTACGTGTTAGAGTTCGGAAAGTTTTTTTTAATTTGTTAAGGAGATTGTTAATATTAATCTTTGACTATCTGGCAACTAACATGATGCCTAAATGTTATATGGTAAAAACAATGTTAAATGAATGAATTAATGGTTGAATACATTAACAAAAATATATGTTCATGCCTACAATTATAATTTTATTGTGGGATACACTCCCTCCTATTTATAAAATCAAACAAGATTAACACAGTAGATTTGAGGATATGAAAAGACATAACCATGAAGGAATCTTTTTCCCTTCTTCCAAACACATAGCAAGGGAAGTTGTGTCTTCCACAAACCATACTGAAAATGGAGACAATTCAACTATGGCTGGGGGAGTACGCATTCACTCACCCATCTCATCTCATCCCATCCATCCATCCATCCATCCATCCATCCATCCATCCATCCATCTGCTGGAGAACTCCTGGTTTTTCACTATACCATACTGATCACTGAGACTACACGAGGGAAATACATAGTCCTCAAAATGCATAAGGTACCACCACATCAGGGCATTTATTAGGTTCACTTTCAAACAAAATTTTAAAAAGATTAATTATCATTCACTTATTTCCTCAGTGAAGATATTTTCAGGGAGAGAGAGAGGGAGAGTAGCTTCAGGAAGTGTAACAAAGTAGAATGAGTCTGAAACAGTTAAGTGGTAAATGCTAGAATGAAGAACTATGTGTACAGAGTGACTCAGAAACTCTAAGAGCCCATGGTGGCCAAAGAGCATGGATTTGTGGTGCATCTCTATACAACTCATCAGAGTAATGAGAGTAAGTTTAAAATTTTAACAAGGACTAAATAGAGAACTTTAAACTTTAAATACATAACAATACTGAGGATACTATTTTCATTTGACAAAAAACAAGACATTAGGTTAGCTTTTTCATGAAGGGAAATAACCTGGTGATGATATATTTTTTAGGAAGTTTAAATCTGATTATACTGTGTAGAATAAATTAGAATAAGAGGAAAAAGACTGGATCCAGGGAAATGGTAAGGAATTTATTATAGTGCCTCCTCATGCAGAGATGAGCATATAAGTAGGATGGGGACATGAGAAGTGGAGAGAAATCATACCTAAGAGAAGTAGGGATTCCTACAAGAATCACAGAGGGGTCACACAACAGTCACCTAATGCTCTCCAATTTTCCTTGGTCATCATACAGAAAAGGAACCCAAATCACTTAATCATTAAGAAAAACCAATAGCAGGAAACTGCTGCACAAAAAGGAGTGACTCAGATAATACCAACTACATATTAAAAATGTCTAAACCTCACATTAAATTATCCCTATAATTACTGTTCTCAGAGAGATTTGAGAAAATGCCCCATCTATAAAATATGAACACACTACTGTCAAGGAGCAAGCAGAAAACATATTTCATCCACTTCACCTTCCCTCTTGTGGCACAGAAGAGGTTTTGGGTCCATCTCATCCGAAGGCCTCCACTGGCCACTGGATCTGCTCTCTCATCAGTTCAAGAACAACATTCCTACGTTCTCTGTTGCAGTAATGATATATCCTATACTCGGTCATTTCGCTGAGCTTCTAAATTTGATGTCCAAATCTCTCCTATTTAATATTTACAAAATTCTCTCTTGACTACACATCTTCTGGCTTCACTCTCTTCATTTTCTTTTATGGCAAATATTAAATCATTGTTTAATATCTGGCTCTGCTTATTTTCTTTAATTCCTGTCCTCCCTTTTGGTCCTGAGAACCCTCTGAAAGCAGGCCTGTGCCCCCGGCAAACTATGAACAAGCCAGCCAATGGACTTTATGCTGTTAAATGCCAAGTTTCTTCATGATCTACCGACAGCATTTGAAATATTCTGATTGCACTCTCTTTTAGAAACAGTTCCTTCATATGGTTTCTACCATCTTACTCTTTGATTCTGTTCCTTTTGTTCATTCTACTCCTTCCTTGGTTTACTATCCATTTGTTGGATCTCTTTTCTGCTTCCCTCTACTAGAAAGTAAGTCCTTGAGAACAAAGATGCTATTTTGTATCTCTCACATTCAAAGGAGTGCTTGGTACACAGTAAGTGCTCAATAAATGTTTATTGACTAGGCAGCTGAATAACAACAAGAGCTATGTAAGTTAAAAATAGGACTGAAACAATAAATATTTTAAAGGACAATGAATAATAAAATGAATCTATTTGAACATCCAGCTGTTGATCTGTTGTGGGAGGAGAGGTAGATCAAGGGATAAGTGTAAATTTTCTAATCTTTGGAAATGGAAATGCAATACTATTTAAAATAGATAATTAACATATAGAGAAAAAAACCTTTTATATAGCAGGCATATCCATGAAGGCAAATATCAGAGAAAATAAAAATAAATAAATAAGAAAAATCCATAGGTAGAGGGGAGAAGCTTTGAACTAGTACGAGAATATTAAATTCCACTGAAAATAAGCTTTGGAGGATAGAAAATTTGTCAGCCATTTTTTTAGTCCGTTACATCAACTATGCTTTGCATAACATAAGCAACTGTTATGGGTTGAATGGTGTCTCCCTCACCCACAAATTCATATGTTGACAATTTATGAAGTCATACTAGAGTAGGATGGACCTCCATTCCAATATGAGTCCTTGCATGAGGTCCAGTTCCTCCTTGCAAAAAGGGGAAATCTGGACCCAGACACAACACCATGTGAACATAAATGTAGAGACCACCTGATGCGTCTGCAAGCCAAGGACCAATAAAAATCACCAGCAGACACCAGAAGCTAGGAGAGAGGCATGGAACACATGCCCTGTCACAGTGAACAGAGGGAACTAACCCTCCTAACACCTTGATCTCAGACTTGTGGTCTTCAGGACCAATAAAATGACAATAAATTTCTACTGCTGAGTACACAGTTTGAGGTACTTTGGCACAACTGTCCTCACAAACTGATACAGCAAAGACTATTTGTTCAAAACACAAATGAAATACTTCATCTTTCACAAGTGAACATCATTAAGTTCTATGTACTGTCACTAATTAATAAGTATGAATAAAAGTCTGTGGGTTTTTTTTTTTAATTTTCAGAGACAGAGTGTGAGTGGTGGCGGGGTGGACAGAGGATCTGATGCTGGCTCTGTGCTCACAGGAGGCAGCCGGATGCAGGGCTCGAAGTCATGAACGGTTTGATCATGACCTGAATCCAAGTCAGACGTAAAAGCACGTACTTATACTTAGGTAATGAATCAGAATTGGAGACAATGAACATGGCAGACTTTGGGAAAATGGGACTAGTCAGAGAGAAAATTCACCTTCATTTTATACTTTTTTTTGGCCATGTGCACATATCTCTTATTAAAAGATAAAAATATGGAATTGGTAAATAAACCCGTGCTATCTTACTGGAAGTATCTTCTCTCAAGTGAAGCAGTGAGGCAGTTTAAAGCTTGGAACAGATTCAGGCATTTTTACTTCATATAATTACTTATAATTATGGCAGGCATGTTATCTCTCAAACAAAATAAGCTACGTTTTATGTAGAAATGTCCTCATGTTATTCGCTATCCTTTACAGTTACTTTTAGTACAGTTTCCAAAGAACTTTCAGATTAAGAGAAAAGATGGGGAAAAAGAGAGGGTGAGGTGAGGAAGTGATTTAAGGAACAAGAAGGCGGTAAAAAGCGGGGTGGATTATTGCAGTCCACGAAGATAACGCTCAACGCGCTGTGCTTGTCCCTCAAGCCCTCAGTTCTCCTAACTGTAACAACCCCTCAAGCCCTCATCCTACAAACGGCAGTAGGTGCACCCCGCGTGCCGTCACCAAGTAGGCGTGGGGTGGGGTGGGGTGAGGATGGCGGTGGGATGGGGGTGAGGATGGGGGTGGGATGGAGGTGGGATGGAGG
>NW_024080648.1:3126665-3224401 GCF_003009895.1 Hyaena hyaena | reverse complement strand
GGGATGGGGGTGAGGATGGAGGTGAGGATGGGGATGGGGTGGGGGTGGGGCTGGGATGGGGTGGGGGGGTGGGATGGGATGGGGGTGAGGATGGGGTGGGTGTGAGGATGGGGGTGAGGATGGGGGTGGGAATGGGGGTGAGGATGGGGTGGGGGTGAGGATGGGGTGGGATGGGGGTGAGGATGGGGTGGGGGTAGGATGGGGTGGGGGTGAGGGTGGGGTGAGGTGGGGGTGGGGGACGATGGTGAACTAACCCTAAGTGCGCTAGTCCCGGCTTTCCGGGAACGTAGCTCGAGGCGAGGGCGGTGACCCGCAGCGGTACCCCGCCTCACTGACCCCCAGAGGGTTTCCGAAACTGCACGGAGTACCAAAGCCCGCAGCCACGGTGTGTTCCTATGCAGGCACACCTCCGGGAAAGTTTAACTTAAAAACGAGGCACAGCAAGAGAGTAACAACGAATAAGGCCGTAAAACAGTGGTCACAATGTACTATAGTCAAAGTTACGGGAATACACGCTCTCTCAAAATATCTAATTGTCGTGTACTCACCCTTCCCGAGGGGCCGGGAGAGGAGAGAACCCCCACGGGCGGAGGGCCGGGAGGGGATGACGTAGGCGCTGTGACCTACGCGGGCTACTACTGACGTCAGGATGCTGCGTCAGAAGGAGGGGCCTCCGCTTCCGGAGGGCGCTGGCGGCAGGTAACTGAAGCCGCCGGTGAGGGGAGACTACTGCAGTTCCCCGAGGCTGCCTCCTGGGGGCGCCTGGGCCGCTCCGTTCCTTCAGTGTAGGATTCTTTTTTTTTTTTTTTTTTTGGTGGTGGGTTTATTTTTTTAAATTTTTTTATTACAAATAGTTTATTGTCAAGTTGGTTTCCATATAACACCCAGTGCTCATCCCCACAAGTGCCCTCCTCCATGCCCATCACCCCCCCTTCCCCTCCCCCCACACACCCATCAGTCCTCCGTGCAGGACTCTTGATTTCCCCTCAGGTCTTGATCTCTTAGTAGTGAGTCTGAGCCCCGCCCACGTGCGGCTCTGCGCTGCCTGTGCGGGGCCTGCTTGGGATGCTCTCGCTCTCTCACTCACTCTCTCATGCTCTCGCTCTCTCAAAATAAATAATAAGTAAACCTAAAAAGAACACAAAAAAAAGTACAGAACTTTCAGCACAGAACTTTTTTCTCTCACAGTTCCTGGGCCCAGAAATCCAAGTGTGTGGGCAGGGCTGTGCTCCCTCCCAGAAGGCTCTGCAAGGGCTTCCTTCCTGGCTGTTTCCAGCTTCTGGCCTCGCCAGGTGTTCCTTGCCTGCGTAATCTCTGCCTCCATCTCCTCAGGGCTTCCTCCTCTGCGTCCCTCTTCTCTTCTGCCCTGTATAAGGTCACTTGGCATTGGATGTAGGGTTCACCCAGGAAATCCAGGGTCTCATCTTGAGATTCTTCATTACATGCGCAAAGATGCTTTTTCCCAGTGAGGTCACAGTCACAGTTTCCCCGTGGTAGGATATGCACATACTTTTGGGGCAGGGGGGGGCTCCACAATTCAACCGGTACACTATGGATTGGTATGAATCGAAAATTCCAACACAGTGTGATTAAGTGCTAGGCTAGAGGGTTACAGCACGCACAGATGACACCTAGAAGGAGGCCCTAATTCAGTCTGAGGGGTCTCAGAGGAGACTTTCTGAGTGAAGTGTAAGATGAAACCTGAAGACTGCCAGGGGCCGGAAGGTAGGCTGGGGGAGTTTTCGGGGTGAGAACGTGTGCTGAATTTAGGTAACTGAGAGAAGGTTTAATGTGGCTATAAAATGTGAGAAGAGGAAAAGCGGAAAAGGCCACACAGGTAGGTAATCAGGGCCCAGAATGTGACTGTCCTTGAAAACCTTGTCCAGAATATTGGAATTTTAAAGCTATGGAGGGCAGAGGGGGGTGGGATGGATTTCCATTGGATAAAGGTAATTTGGAGTGCAGTATGGAGGGTGGATTTGTGGGGCTTAGGACTGGAGCCAATGCAATCAGTTAGGATGATGTTTGCAGTAATTTGAGCAAGAGACTGTGAGGGGATTCAGAAGATTGGGATGAGAAATACCGAGGATGTAGAATTATTTTCATTACTATTGTTAGTCACAGCTAAACTCACGGGTGCATTTCTAGTGTTTCCAAAGTGAAGTTGGATTCCAAAGGTCTCAACTTTTCACCTGAGCTTGCTTTCTGGAACTATGACTAGCCAGCAGAGCAAGAGAGAAAAGGAGAGAGAGAGAGAGGAAGGGGTAGCAAGAGGGATCCAGCAACAGTTTGTAATAAACACTTCGAATTTCTGAAACACATCCCTGACAAATGGATTGATTTCCTTCAGCTCTTAGAGCTGTGGGTACACTTTAATTTGCATCGCTTCAAAGTAAATTTGGCTTTTCAAACCTCTTCCTAAGTGAAAGGGTAGGACTGTACGTTTGAGGGGGTGTATATTGCCTATGAGTCACTCTTAATTATATGTACCTGTTTAGTTCTTTGGGTCTCAAAAAGCTACAGAAGAAGGCTAGGAATGCAGAAGGGTGTTATCAAGTGGCAGTGGAATTCTGTGCAGAAAGGACAGAGGCAGCAGCAGGAAGAGAAGGTAAATATGTCATTGTGGATATAAGCAGTCCTGAAAAGCAAACAGTAGTGTGTTTCCGGCAAATTCTGCTGCTTCTCACCTGGGTGCCCACTGCCCATAACAGGAAGTGGGACGTAATGACTGACACACCCAAGTGAGATCACGAGGCATCTGCCAATGGACTGACCAGCCCCAGAAGGAATTATTTCTGACTTTGCTAATAATTCTTTCAGAATCAAGCTTTATTGTTAAGTGGATGAAATGGCAATAACGACTTGAAAACAGTGTGTCAAGTACAACTCCTTGGATTTGAATTGGAGAACAGCAACAACAAGAATCCCTAGACAAGGCTATTATTCACCAATAAGTGTGTGTTGGCTCCACTCTTTGGTATTTTAAGCATGACGTTGTGGTTGCTTTCCATTCCCTTCCAACAGCAAAGGTTGGAACTAGGTCCTATTAACTTGAATTTGCTTCTGAGTAGAGACCGGCTTGTATTTCTTCCATGAGACCTCATATTATGTAGGAAACCACAGTGCGGCCATTTTTATTATTCACTACATTCTGTTTTAGTCTCTCATCATAAACAACAGATTTTACCTGGCTTCAAGGTGCATTGCTAACAACTAGCAGCATACAAATTTTCCTTCTCTGAGCCTGCAACTCTCCTTGCCCTTCAATACCATCCTACCCGTCCTCTCTTACCTCAAACAACTTTACATACACCAAGTGTTGCTACAGTGATGTGTGCAATAACCGGAGCTCCAGCTCAGTATTGTACAGTGTCTGACTTTAGAAGGGAAACTGGAGGCACAAATATTGGGCGGCAGCTCACATGTATAAATCACTACATCAGCACAGTGACTGATCTATTGACATGTCCTGTGTAAATCTGGTCCTCTTAAAAATGAAAAGATTTATGGGGCACCTGGGTGGCTCAGTCAATTAAGCCTCTGACTTTAGCTCAAGTCATGATCTCACAGTTCCTGAGTTCAAGCTCCGCATCAGGCTCTGTGGTGACAGCTCAGAGCCTGAAGCCTGCTTTGGATTCTGTGTCTCCCTCTCTCTGCCCCTCCTGCACTCATGCTCTGTCTCTCTCTCTCTCAAAAAATGAATAGACACTAAAAAAAATGAAGATTTATGTGAAAGTTAGAATTTAAAGTTCATAACCAACTGGCTTCCTACAAGCAATACGACTATTGCTTATTTATTTTCTATCAATAAAATAAATGATCTCAGTGTTCAGGTTTGAAAATTTAGGATTATAATAACTATAATGTACTGCATGTGAAGAACAGATTTATTTCCATTTTAAGTTGCCTGGAACAGGCTGATGGACAACTTAGCATACTTTTTGTTTCTAGTCTATGTCAAATTTTAAGTATAAAAATGTAGCGCTTCACATAATCACTAATATGTTTAAAAATTTTTGCGTGAAGATTATATTGAAATCTGCTGGCTAATTTCCTTTCTCTCCTTGCCTCTTTAATGATTGCTCACAGTATGGAGCTTGTTTGAAATACTTTTCAGCTTGTTTAAAATTTATCATGCCTCAACCCAAACACTGAAGACATCTGAGAGAAACCACTTTGTAACTTCTAAGTGGACAGAGATAATATTTATGATAAAAGTCTATGTTGATCGCAGGGAAAGGGTACAGACTAATTGAATTAAATGAAAATTCATGCCTCAGGAAAAGACTAACTTTTTATTATAAAGCTAGAAACTGGGAGAAGCTGGGAAAAATAAACTTTATTTTAGACTCTATTTTCAGTTTTTAAAAATTTATTTTATATTCTTGTCAGCATATACCTGAAATGGTAGTAAATTCTCAAAGCTGTGTGTGTTTGCGTTTTTTTTTTTCCCCTGCACACCAAGGGGACAAATGTCTGAAATAGAAGGATAAAACATTTCCTTTCATCGTTCAAAAAAACCTTAATATTAGGTTTGTGTTACATTTTGATGTTGGCCAATTCTTTCTGATTACTTTTAAATTATAGCTTCTCCATGATAATATGCAACTCAGCATCTTCTCCGCGGAGCTGCAACTTCACATTGGTAACAGGACATACCACTATTAACACTCCAAATTATAGCTCCTTGGCCTTGTCAATACACACACATTATTCCAGTTAAAGTGAAATGCAAGGGTATTTAAAGTCCCTTCCAGCTGGAACATTCCATGAGCCGATGAAAAGCAGATTCTGTCTCTCATCCCATATTTGTTTGCAGGATGCTGCCTACAACAGTTTAGTCAAGTGAATAATGTTGTCCTTGTCGGGTAAATGAACACAGGACGTTAAGCATCATGCTGCCATCTTACAGTAAGACGTAGACAAAATGCAAGGGATGTTATTGAGAAATGGATTGAAATGACAGTCCTAACGCACAATGGCAAATACATGCTGTGGGAAATAACAACACTGAACCCGAGAGCTCAGAAGACCAGTGCTGTGTCGACCAAACTCCACTTTCCTGTGCCTTTGGTGGGAGGCTGGGGGTGGGGGGAGGTGAGAAAATGGTCCACAGACTTCGAAGGTGATATTTACTGCAGAGGCCTAGCCTGCATCTGGTTTCCTTTTACATCTCCCTTGGAAACATGTGGGAGTAGAATGCCACCAGCCAGCTTGCTAACGCTCCTGTGGTGGTAACCACTTAGTTCCTCTGAGTTTTGTCACATCCTCTACTCTGAGTCTCACTAAAGACTGCATTGCTGCAGGCAGCCAAATACTGCATCCCAGACTGTGCTTGATTATTGCAGGTATTTGAAAATTAATCTCTATGAACATACAATTATATATATGTATTATGTATTAATTGATATATGTAGATACATATGTAATATTTTGATAAGGAAACTTATTTTATCCTTAGCATTTCTGCTATATAGGCTTTATACACTTCATAATTCTCGTAGGAAAAAGTTGAACTCATTAAAAAATTCCTAGAATGGATTTTGTGGCACAAGCTGACATTTAATCTAAATGGTATCTATTTCTTTGTTGTTTTATTTTTGTTTTTGTTTTTTTAATGTTTATTTCTGAGAGAGAGAGACAGCGTGAGCAGGGGAGGGTCAGAGAGAGAGGGAGACACAGAATCCAAAGCAGGCTCCAGGCTCAGAGCTAGCTGTCAGCACAGAGCCCGATGCGGGGCTCGAACCCACAAACTGTGAGATCATGACCTGAGCCGAAGTCGGATGCTTAACCGACTGAGCCACCCAGGCGCCCCACTAAATGCTACCTAAATAGCAGTGTTGAAAATGAAGGTTGTCATCAGCCCACCAAGCATGAGTACCAATCTTTCTTCATGTAACAATGGGATGAACAGCGTGGTCAGAGCGCCGTCCTCTGAACACCTTGTCATCCATTAGACAATTCACATCACTCCTAGGGACTATGCACTCTTATCCTTTAAAATTTATTTGTTTATTGTGTGTGTGTGTGTGTGTGAGAGAGAGAGACAGAGAGTAAGTGGGGAAGGGGCAAAGAGAGAGGGAGACACAGAATCTGAAGCAGGTTCCAGGCTCTGAGCTGTCAGCACAGAGAGAGAGACAAACCGAGGGGCGAGGGGTGTGTGTGTGTGTGTGTGTGTGTGTGTGTGAGTGAGGGGGGGGGGGGGAGAGAGAGAGNAGTACCAATCTTTCTTCATGTAACAATGGGATGAACAGCGTGGTCAGAGCGCCGTCCTCTGAACACCTTGTCATCCATTAGACAATTCACATCACTGATAGGGACTATGCACTCTTATCCTTTAAAATTTATTTGTTTATTGTGTGTGTGTGTGTGTGTGAGAGAGAGAGACAGAGACAGAGTGGGGGGGGGGGAGAGAGAGAGAGAGAGAGAATGAGCAGGTAAGGGGCAGAGAGAGAGAATCCCAAGTAGGCACTATCAGTGCAGAGCCCCACATCTTACAACTGTGGGATCATGACCTGAACCAAAATCAAGAGTGGGAAAGCTTAAATGACTGAGCCACCCAGGCACCCCTATGTGCTTTTATTATTAAGGGATTTCTTCATTGAAACTCAAGGAAGATGAAAATTGAAATTTGAACTTTTATCAGATATTCATCAAGTACATTTCTCATCTGTCATGCTCTGACTGAAATACTTTGGGTTCTTCTTCCAAGTGACTCTAAAGAAAATTTCCAATTGTACATTAGGCCAATATGTGAGTGAAGTGTGAAATATTATAATCAGAATGGAATTATTAACAAAAAATGAATTATTATCTTGCTTTTTTACTTATGTTTTTGATGAATTATGCTGTTAAATCACCTTGTTATGATTGTCCACCATGAATAAATTAATTATTGGCACTCCATTAACGATTCCTACATATCTATGAGTATGAAAATTTTTGAGCATCACTGTCTAACCACTATCTTACAGTTGAGCCATTTTGTGAGTGCATTTCCTGATAATACTACAGTCATCAAGCAAATGTCCATAATCTTCATTTCACTTTTCTTTCAACTAATCAAATACTAGCTGGGAGGAAATGAACATATCTAGCATTTTTTTCAGGACTCATTCATATGCTGAAATCAGATTATTTATTTACTTATTTTAGATACAGTGCGCCCAGAATTTATGAAGCTAAATATCTAAGTTTGAAAACAGAAAGCTGTTTTGCCTGAGATAAAGTATGGCATATGAAGTGCTGTTCTCCTCTTTTGAAATTTTTATAACCATGAAATAGTTTGGGAAACACACTTTAGCATTTAAAAGTGACTGTTTACAAATGACTTTCTTTAAAAAATTTTTTTAAATGTTTTTATTTATTTCTAAGAGAGACAGAGAGACAGCGTGAGCAGGGGAGGGTCAGAAAGAGAGGGAGATACAGAATCTGAAGCAGGCTCCAGGCTCTGAGCTAGCTATCAGCACAGAGGGTGACGCGGGGCTCAAACCCACAAACCGTGAGATCATGACCTGAGCCGAAGTCAGACGCTTAACTGACTGAGCCACCCCTACAAATGAGTTTCTTGAAGTATTTGTTTATTTCACTTACCTTAAGACTGAAATCTGTGTATTAAAAAAATAATAAAATTTCATTTTTTAAAACAGATAAAGGAAGGACAGAGAGATACCTCTCCTTCATTCTCACAAGGGAGGACACAGTCTTTGCATCTTTCAAAGCTCAGTTGAGGCATCTCTTGGTGAAACCTTCTTTGACTTCCTCACAGGGACAGAGTCCCTCTCCTAGCCTATAACAGACCCTAGCCTAGTTCCATAGATCTTAATACTTTCTTCCTTCGATTAGGTTGAACCATGGTGTTACTATATTTGTGATTCCAAACCTAATATTATATTAGGTTCTAAAAGTAGTAGCTATTAAAGTTAATTTAACTGAATATTTTGTTATTTGTTATTTATGTGACATAGCTCTTTCAATATGTAAGTCCCTTTACAGAAGGATGTATATATGAGTTTTATTCAGGTCTTATACTACATATGACAAAGTCCTGGGAAAGAGAAGGTACTTAATATTTATTTAGTTAATGAATGAATATTCCAGGCTTTACTATATGATGATATGATATGGTATATGATATACTATACGATATGATTCCATATGGTACTAAATTCTCTCTCAAATTTTATGTCTTTCCCCACACTTGTTTCCAGACAAGTTTAGCTTACTCTTAGATCTATAAAAAGGGCAATTTAGTAAAACAAACAACAAAAACAACTACTACTTATAGCTAAAGTCCATGGTGTTGTCTGTGTGTCAGGCACTGCTTTAATTACTTCTATATATTAACATTCTATCTTTGTAACAACAGAGTGAAGTATTTCATTATACAGATGAAAAAAACCGAGGCACAGAGAAAATCAGTAACATACAAAGCTAAAAAGCTACTTGTGAGGGAAGCAGTTCGGTTTCAGAGTCCATTGGGTTAATTACTTGGTTCTATGCATACCCATAGTGTAGACGGTATGGAGACTTAAAGTAAATACTGACCCCGGCTGCTATTTACGCTAAGAATATAGATTCTGCCTACAATTTTTCAGTTATTCAACTGTCTACCCACCTCGAATTTTGGTTAAAAAATGGACAGTTACAGTAGTTGTACTAGGTAGTTGTTTAATCACATTTTCTACCTCATTTAGTATTCTAGTGACCTTGTGATGTAGGGAATGTTGCCTCCATTTTTTTAGGGATATATAAGCTTCACAAAGATTAAATAACATCCCTTAATTTAGACTGTGCTCTTTCTCCTCACCATAGCTTATTTTCTTGGTTAGAAAATCAAGCTCGGACCAAGCTATTCATTTTCTAGACCAAATAATAATGCTATTTCAACTTGGTTTTAAAACCCTGGGTTAACTTTTAATGTATATAAAACTTTTAACATGTATAAAATCCTTTAAAGTTCCACTGGCTCAAAAAATAGTACCCAAAATTGAAGAGTTTCATTAATCACTACTTTTATTCCTCTGCCAATACAGGAACAGACTTGAAAAAAGAATAAAAGTATATTTTCCTATTTGAAAGTTGTGAGGTTATCTCGAAAGTAGCACTATAATTTTCCTGACAGAAAACTATCCGTGGAATAGAGATCGTGTTAGCAGCGGGGATAAGTACCTTATTTCTAAGAACATGAACCAGAAAGTGAACTGACTCTACTGAGAGCATTGTGTTTAGTGCCCAGATAACAGAGGCAGGGCCTTGCTCTGTAGGCTATATTAGTTATCCCAACTTTTGTGGATATTGGCATTTCTTTGAGGGAGGCCGCCAAAACCTATGGTGGTTTTGTTGGTATTAAAAGATTAATAAAAAAAAATAAAATAAAATAAAAAATAAAAAAATAAAAGATTAGTAAATTGGTCCTGGTTTATAGTAACAGGAATCCACGAGGAAGAAACTAAACCAGTTTCACTGTTACGATGGCCTCTAATGCGCAATCGGCTCTGATATATCCATCAATTATTTAAAATAACATCATAAACGTGTATTAATTCTTGCTCTAATAAAAGCTGATGTTGGGTTACTGTGAATTTATTAATGATCTTGTTACTAATAATGTACATGTGCAGTTTGGGTCCAAGTCACTGCTTGGATCAGAGGCCCATCACACATCATAACTATTAAAAAAAAAATCTGGAACAAGAAACAAGCAGATCTAATTGCTCTCATTCAGAGTATATTTTTTCCGCCTTAGAGGCACCTGGCAACACATCTCCCTACTTGATGTGGTTTTCAGAATATAAATTACAGGGAAATTTACTATTGTGTGACACTTTCTAAACAAATCCCTTAATCCCTCCTACTCATTTGTCTTTCAGTCTCTTACTCTATTTTTGCTGTCATTTCCTCTCCACTCTACTCCTGACTTCCTCGGAATGACATGAACCAGAAAAGCTGGAGAATTTCTGAACCAGTGGCCTCCCAACATTTTTGATCATATGCTCCTCAGTGAGCAGGTGTATGTTATTTACTTATAAACTGTAACAGATATACGTTTGTATTAATATGTAAGATATCTTATATAGATACAAAATTAAAGGATAAAAATTAAAAATAAAATTAAATATAAATGTGAATGGTTATTCTAATATTTTCCTTCTCTACCCTTACTCTTGCCCATTACTCTCTGGAAACAATTGAGTAGATTCTAAATAACATTTACTCCTCAGATTTCTATGCACCAATTAGTTACAATTAATTCGTTGTTTTGAGACCAATGGTAATAATAATCAAACTCAAAGGTTGCCTTGGAGAACCAGATTCTACATAGTTCTTTCCTCCCTTTTGTCTGATGCTCTATTTCAGCATGGAAGTAGCAGGGAGCACAGAGGAGATTACGGCACAAAGCAGGGGCTATTTGGTTTCTGATTTGGGTTGTATGATTCCATTTCTCCTGTATCTTTTCCCTTGGGCTCTTGACACCTCATTTTGTCTTCTGAAAAGAAATTGTTGACCATGCCAGGAATATTCATTCATTCAAACACTGACGAATAGAGTTCTAAGCGCTGGGCCGAATGCTATAGGCACAAATCTGAACCACTGCAGACACAAAACTGCTCCCACTAAACTGCTTCGGTTTTAGTTAGCAGTGGCGGGATCAACTGATTTTGTAGTAAAGGTTATAAAAGAAGTCCTCTGTGAATGAAGAAGCAGGCATCTAACTCGGCAGAGGAAATTTGGAAGTCCCCACCAAAGTCAAACCGTTTGAGGATCTGGAACTAGGACTCACGGGCGGAGGGCGGGGGGGGGGGGGGGGGGGGGGGGGGGAGGCTTCCCCTGCAGCCTGGTGGAGATGAGCTGTTGAACACTGGCCCTGCTCAGCAGAGTTCCTCATGTGAACCGATAATGAAAGTAATTCCTCTCCACCTGCTCTATAAGCACTGGACTCAAATTCATGTTCCTTATCTCCCTGCTAACCTCGTGCCAGTGATAACCATAACTGCATCATGCTGAAATAGAATCTGACTCCAGCCGGCTACAAATCCACTTTTCATCAAGGGCTTGGAGCCTTGCTTCTCCTCGCAGTTGACTGGTGCTTCCCTTGGTAACTTACTATAGCTTCTCTTCCCCTCTGTTCCTCTCTCTTTTCCTTTTCCTTCTCCCCCCCTTCCTCTGCCCCACCCATTTTTTTTCTCATGCACTACTGTTCCCTCCCTTCCGTGCTACCCTGCAGTGTGAGTCAAACAGAAGTGTTCCTTGAGAACACTCTAGCAGCGTGTCAAGGATTGTATGCTGCATGGTGGAAGGAAGCACTGTCTGGCTCATGGCGGTATACCAGATACCTGGACTGGGGCCCGGGATATTGAAAATGCTCCATATTTATTACTGTTTGATTTTATCAGAGACTATATCTGGTGTTATATAGGGAAACTATGTTTATCATGAGGCAAAACACTTGAGCCCCAAATGTCTGCAGACATGGTTTTGGCTTTCTCATTGTTTATAAGGCAAAAGTTGGATGGCATAAAACAATGTGATGGTTTTCAGTGACCTAACAACACAAAATGAGCTGCTCTCAAAGTTGCCAGATGTACCTGAGATGCAAACCCAGCTAAAATATGGCTGGGAAGACCTAGTGATATCTTTCTACATGCCCCCTTTCTACCTGGTAATGATTTTCCTCTGCCAGTCCTTATCCTTGAGCCAGGAAAACAAAGTTTAAAAACAATACAATCTACTCAACAGGACTATCTGTTTAAAAACCCTGTGAACTTAGCAGAAGAGCATGCTGTTATTATGAATCTATCTGCAGAGTTATATATACTTACCCTGCTTTGTATTCCTTCCTTTTTTGTAAAATGATAGTAGGCTTATTAACAAAATCTAATTCTTCCACTAGTCCCTACTTTCATTTACATATCTGGGGTCTTTAGCTTAAACATCCTTTTATTTTTTATTTCTTAGACAATTTTTTCCTTCGCTTTTGTATTCTCCCAGCTGGCTTCCTATCTTGGTCATTTCTATCTTCTCCATAATTTATAATGTTCTTTATGTCACCCACCGGTCAATGACAGCCTCCTAATGCTACAAGGCTCCCACAGAGGCAGTCAGGACACAGAAAAAAACAAGAAGGTCATAGAAAGGAATGAGAAGGTCATTTCAAGTAGAAATGTGCTTTTACTGAATTTATACATATTTTAGAGATAGGGTAAGGAGAAAATACTTGATTTTATCAGCTGTTTCTAATTAATGTATTAAATTTGTCCAGAGATAAAGTACGGTATATATTGTATAATGTTTTGTTTCTGGTGACTTTTCCATAAACAGTGTACCATTTATTCAACATCACTTTGAAAAGTTTCCTAACACAGAAAGGTATTCTGTAGTGTGAAATTAAATCAAGTATTTATACAAAATACCACCTAACATACAGCAACCTGTTCATTCCTTTCATCACAGGCCATGATATACTAGAAAAAAATTTGTTAGGGTGCTACTCCTCAACATATTTAATGGTATAAGTGATAACCCAATATAAAATTTCTCCTTCTTTAATAATACAATTTTTAACAGACACCTGCTTGCCCAGAATGCAGACTCCATGTCTCAGCCCTTATTGCTAGGTGTGCCCATGTAACTACATCCTAGCACATGAAATGTGAGAGAAAAAGAAGTGTGCACCTTCTGGGTCCTGCCTTTACACAGGACTGTGGCCATCCCTGCACTCCCTCCTCTTCCCACTGACTTGACTATCAATAAGGGTTCGAGGAGGTGGAGCAGTTAGATGGAAGGGGTCTGGGGCTGTGAAAACAGAGGCTACATATTGGTCTAGTACTATTTATCCCCAATTATTATGTGTATGTGAGAAAAAGATGTTATATTTAAACTACTTTTATGCTGTTTTTCTATGACAGCAGTCAAAACTCTAGCAACAGTTATACAATTTAGTTTATTGATTGGAATATGAGATTTTTGTTCGACTGTGGAATCAGGTGTCTTCCCAAGGTTCAGATCACTTTTGCATTATATTCTAGAGTTTATATTGCTTTGTAATACAGATTATGTTTTATGTGAGCAAATAAAAATATGCTCATACATTTATGTAACTATTACGGTTATGCCAAACTTGGGGGACTATTTAAATAGTCTCTAGAGAAGACTGAATGTTGGAATCTCTTTAATTAGCTAACCGCCATCAAGAACAAATACACTAGTTCTTTAAAAAAGTCTAACCTCAAGCCTTTCCCTACATATTTTCCATCTTCACATCTCATTTGGTTTAGAGAGACCACTTCTTAGAGTGCCTCCCTCCTCCAGATTTCTGTGGAATTTGTCTCTGAGAATTGCTCTGAACCAGCTGCCTTACCCCAAGGACCCACCCACACTCTATAAGTGCTGGTCATCTGCCATACGACCTTCTGACTCATTTACTTATGTCTGCTCCTAATCCACTTGGTTTTCCTTTGATTTCATTGGCTTCACTTTAATTATATATTTCATCATGTTTAGAATTATTAGCTTAAAAGATTAATATTTATGTATACTACAAACGTTGTCCTCTCCACTTGGGACACTTAATAAAAATATGTGTAGCTATCCTTGGATGGCCAGAGATAACATCGGAAAACAACAAAAAAATACAGCATGTGAAACAGTGAATGCCTGGCAAGATTTATAGGTTTCAGGAAATGATGATGTGCTAAAATACAATGATATCTCTAGTACAATGCTATTTGAGTACATTCTAAGGATCACTCGTACAAGTTCTACTTGAGTTTTCTTCTCTTTTCTTTTTTCAAGTCTTAGAACCTTGATTATATCCTGACCCCCCCCCCCAAAAAAAAATCATGCTCATGAATTCAGTGAAGGATTTGGCTCACTCATAGGACCATCAGATAGTAAGATGATTAAAGTTCTTAAAATTTTATTAGCTTATATTCTACTCACCTTTTCATGCACTAATCTTAAAGCTGTCACCATGGCTGACAAATAGTTTTAAAGACATGGACAATGAAGCAAATTCTTTTCAGCATCTGGTACCTAACACCTTAGACATGTAAATGTGGCTTGTGTGTCTCCCCAAAAGACTTAGCTGTTTTTAATGATATGCACTAGTATTAGGAATGGAGTAGTTGACTAGAGTTCTTGTTAATATTTTGAAAAACTTTATACATACTTGTTTCTATTTCACAGAAGTAATGATACTCATAATAACTATATAAAGGTCATTTCATGCCATGCAGAACATGTTCCAAATACTTTATGTGTTTAATATTACATTGCCCTTGTACTTCTGTTGGTTGTATGCATTTCACCCATAGTTCTATCACCTTTTATAACAATTATGTAGGGCAAAAAGGGAAAATCCCCTGCTTCTATATGTTTAATCCATTCTCTCAAAATAACGGCTATTAACAATTTTATGCCTAGATAGCCAGATTTTTGCATAGTCTTTTAAAATCATATGGAGAAGTTTATACCCTGTTCTTATTTATTTTATATATTTATCTATATATAGACATTTTGTCATATAAGGTTGGCATTTACTATACATACAGGTCTGCCACTGTCTTTTTCCACATATACTATATTATGAGATCATTCAGTTAGTGCACATGGGTCTCCCTCTATCTTTTAATGACTCCATAGCATTCCAAAGTCTAGATAAACAATAATTAAACATTCTTTATTGATGGAAATTTAAGTTCTTTTTTGTCAGTAACCCACAATACAAAGATAAACATTTCTGCACATTTATGAGCTTGCATTACTATTTTCTTTGGTAAAGTTCTAAAATGGCTAATTGCCAATTCAAAGGTATTTTAACACTCATTCACTATCAAATAGAACAGGAATTCCTACAGACTTTGGTTATAGAGATTTATCCCATAATGATACTTTTCCAGGGTAAATTCCTAACTTGAAATTTTGCATTTAATCTGTTTATTACAAAGCATCCCAAATGAACTGTAGAGTCAAAGCAAATATTCCACCAGACAATGCCATAACACTTTAGAATGATGAAATGCTTAAAATAGAATATTTAAGTTAGAACTTGTAAATAGGTTATAATTATATCGCTCACAATGTAACCATGCTATAGTGACATGTCCAAGAGAAAATTCTTTCCAGCACTCTTAGTATTGATATAAATGTCCAAGTGGTGAGCATATGTTTCTGGAATGTTTAATGTTTGTCGGCAGTTGGGCAGGGTTTGTCTTATTTTAGGGGAGCTATGTCATAGGTCGATTAATAATTTCTTATGTCATTATTACATTCCCAGCAGATTTGATAGGATATATGACATTTCTGGAAAAGTGACCTGAGCACGCCAATCATAACAACTGTACAGAGCATTAATATTTCAATACAATATATATGATCTTCGCTGTCAGGTCGTTGACTTCATTGAAACTAACTTATGACACGTTACTTATCTAGTTTGTTGGCAAAACCACAGTTTATGGAAACCAGAGGGTTTTTTTTTGTTTTGTTTTTTTTCTTTGTTTTTTTGTTTTTTTCAGCACAAAGAGTTAGAGATTGCTTTCTTTCCTCATTGTACATAGCCCCAGTTGAACAGAACTGAGAACACTGGTTTTGTATTAGAATTGCCATTATAGATTAATATTATATCAAAAGAGGAGTAAAGATGTTGTTCAGTCCACAGGGAGTTTCTGATGCCAATGACCATGCTGCATTTATGGAAGAAATTATATTTGTATTTACATCAGGATAGTAAACCACTACACTGTTGGAAGAATTTGGGGAAAATCCTAAAGATAAGACAAATTTTGGTCAAGAATCTACTAGCTATGCTATGCTTCAAATAAACATTTGTTTCTCTCACTCCAATCTTTGTTTCTCTCACTTGTGAACTTCATAGGGGAGTGTGGTACCTACAGGATTAGTTAAAGTGGCCTCACCATAAAAAATAATGTCAGTTATGGGTCTTTTTGGTTCAGAGTTAAAGAAAAGTTGATACATCTAATGATGGCAAATGTGCCAGGTTATTATTTTTATCAAAATATTTGGGGGTAGGGCATGCTGTTCTCTTTGTAGATGTAAATGGGTCATTTTTAACATGTGATTCATACCACTTTAATTATGATGAAATATGCTTTTTGAAGGGAAAAATAAATAAGTGCAAATAATTGACATTAAGTAAAGAAAATATCATTACTTTCTTTCTAAAAATTAGAGAACACTCTTCAGCTAGGCCTTGAACTATGACCTATCTGATGGCTATTTAATTCCATCTAAGGAAAGTGAAACCAATTCTGTCTTTGACACAATTCCAAAAAGCACAGTTCACAAACTATGTGAAATACTATTAGTGAAATGAATCGGTTATTATATTTTAGTTTTTGCATATTTTGATGCTTCCCCCAAGAAGATAATCCTTGAGTTATACAGCTACACTATAGGGCAAAAGAAACATCTACCCATTCTCTCTCTAATCCTAGCAAAATAATAAATGATGGAAACAAGGATATTTGTAAAATTCCAAAAGCCGGATAATCTGTGCACGTGCCTTACCTTTCTTTTGCGAAGCCTGACCGGATTATCTGTGGGTTCCTGGGTGGCCAGAGTCTCCTTTAAGTGTAAACACTGCATGCCATCTTCTGAGTTGACCTTTGGAAGGCTTTTGTTTTGATGTTCTGAGAAACCACTCTTCTCTAGGCCATTTTCAGCTGACATTCCATTAGGGCAGGAAGGAGGTTGTAGAAGGCAGCTTCCAGAATCTGTTTTTAATAATGGCAGGCCTCTGCCCTTGCGAGGAATAGCCAAGAACTCATCCTGTACTACACTGCAGGTGTTTCTTTCATGTTCATCTTTAGGGAAGTCAAGTTTTCTTCGTTGCTGAGCAATTACAGCCGAATTAAGCAATTGCTTCTCAGGCACAATATCTTTCACATTTGAAGAGTCACATGCATTTATTTTGGATGCATCTTTTACTTCGCTTAAGCTTATATCAGTACAAAGCTCCAGGCTTTTACTTGTAATGTCAACAGCTTTTTTCTCCCTCTTTTCTTCTACCAGTGCTAAGTCAGCTCCGCCAGCCACTCCCCAGGAGTTACTTTGGTTACCTTCCATGACGGGCAGTGTCTTTACTAAGGAGCCTCCTCCTCTGATAGTATGTTGGTCTGATGTTTTATGTCCTTGGGTAGTTAAAATTGGCTTCTCATCTGTAATACATGGATCAGAATCGGTATCCTCATCAGACACATGCACTAGTGTTTCCGTGCTGGCCTCTAGAGAAAGAAACTGATCTTCACCTTCGGGGCTGTCATTTTCATCCACCTTCTTTGAAATGTGACCCATTGGCCTCCCAGGAAAGTCTCTCAGCTCTGAGCCATGGCAGCAGTCTGGTAGTGAAACACACTTCTCTTTGCGATCCACATTTAAAGTTGCATCTTTTTCCATACTTGCCTGCGAGCTGTCAGCTACTAGTCCATGATGGCATGCTGGGTTATAATCATCGGAATTAAAAGGCTGCCCCATCCATTGGGTCACATGTTCTTCCCAGCTTCTCTTTCTGATAGCTACAGACATGTCATCGTAGTTTAACAACAAATTGAGAGATACGTTCCATTTGACACTAAAGGGGATGTAACTTGAGGAAACATTACTTCATATGCACCAATTGAAGAAGAGTGAATTTTGTCATTTCACCACCTATGAAAAAATTAAATATATATATGTAGTTCAAGATAATCATTCTAGAGTCAAAATATGTCTTGGAAAAGAGAGTGCTTAATCTGTGCTATGAAAGATTAAGTAAGAGATTTTACAAAGCTTCTTTTCAATAGATTTAATGATGTTATTTCCATAAGAGGCAGCCTCATATTAGAAGATAATTTCACATTTAATATTTCTGGTCAAAAAATATTGACAGCATTTGAAAGGCAGGTGGATCGATTGACCTATTAATGAATGAAGATATAAATCCTGAATGTTTGACACTCTACTAAGAACATATTTGCGTTGCAGTATTTAATAAAAACCACCAGAAGAAATGTGTTGCTCTAGCTTATATGCTTTTCCTGCTTTACTTTTGTGAACACATGTCCTTACAGAAATCTATTTGTTGTTTGGTTTAAATTGCAGCAATGGCCACCAGGAGCTGCTCATGCAAAACATGAGCTAGAGGGATGGCATGTGTAATGCACCAGTTTGTGAAAGAGCTAATACAGATCCCAAACTAATAGGATGTATTTACTCCAGGGCGTAAGAAACATGGAATAATCTAGTTTAGCTCCTATTAACACATAATTCATAAGAAAATGTAAACACAGACCACTGCCTATGCCTTAAGATAAATACATTTACACTCATGCTATTACTGCTACTACTAGGTGGCAAGCTCATTTTGTTGAGACATTAAACAACTTGCCCAAGGTGATACATCTAGGAAGGATTCACACTAGGCCGAGGTTCTAAGGCCCAAATTTAAATAGCCAACAAACTTTACTGTCTCCATGGGATGAGATTCTACTTGTGCTCCTTTCCTCCACACATATTTAGTGTGCATAAAATCTAAACTCCTCAGGTAGGAACTCAGAGAACCAAAAAGAAGATGTATGCATGATAAAATAATGGGGACAATTCTTCAGAAATTTCGCATCCTTCTTTTTGGCTTCTGAGTTTCATTTGTATACTTCTATTAGACGTTAGCCACAAAAATTTAAGTAAACCAGAAAACCAGGCATAAGATAAGGTGGAATATAAACACATTCCAGGTACCCATCTCCTTTTTGCTTTGAATTATTCAAACCCCTTAGTTCGAGGAAACAAATTATACCAATTAAACTGAACTTTGCAAAACTGACTAATCCAAATGTTGCCCCGTAAGGAAACCAAATTATTGGACCATAAAAGAGAAATCCCATTCAAAGAGTAGACACTTCTAATTTTTCCTCCACACAAGAACGGTCAGCACATAACGTGGACTGGCTTATTGATTTCAGCCATAAACAAGATTAACTACTATGCTGGCTCGGGGTCACTTCAGTCTATTGAAAAGGATTCTGAGTCTCTACCAAAAACTTCAAGCTATTTTGACTAAGCACTTGCCAGAAAGGTAAATATTCCCATCCTGTGAAGACCAGCAGACTTATTAAGGAACGTACTAGAATTTGGTACCCTAGCCTGACCAAATATCTTTCTGGATACTATCTGGTTCTCTCAAAGGTCTGTGACCATTTGAAAATGGTCAGCGTGCACATTTTCCATGTTGGCATTCATTTTGCACTCAAAAGAAAATATAAAGTCCCTAAATTCCATGCATAAGTCATTATAGTGTGGGAGGCTACGGAAAGTGGAAAAAACGCATAGATGCAGGCCAGAAAATTTCTGCTTTCATGGGCAAATTTGGGTTGTAATAGGGCGGTTCTGTTTTAGATGCTTTCTTTTCTTTATTTTTATCCAGTGTAGAAAGAGCAGGCTAACTCAAGAAATGCCAAGTGGTATTACTGTGTCATTCCTAAGCCACATTTACATTTAAGTTTAGACTAAATTCTAAATTCATTTCTTTCGCTAAAAAGAAATTGAGTTTTATTAACTCCTTGGAGGACAGATGCCATAAAAATTGTGCCCCTCAGACCTTATCATAATATTAATTTATTTTACTTACCCTTGGTAAATAGGTAAGTGTTTTTATAATGTCAAAGGAAGACAGTTCAACAAGTTCTAAGGCCATCTAGTTGTGAAGAGAGATTGCAAATTAGGTAGATTGAATACATTAAACATTAACTCCTTCTGTCCTGCTAATGTAGGTTTGTTGGACATTTCCAAATCATTCCTGTGAATGTATATTTTTTAAAAAATCTGTATTTTTAAAGACATAAAATTTCCCAATTCTCATTATGACCATCATCACTTCATTTTGAGTGCTCATTCCATATCCTCTGGTCTGATAGATTTATTAAAAATTTATGTCTCCAGACTTTCTTATTCATACTTCCTGTTTAAAATCTATTAAACGATTTATAGCTAAAATCTGCCTCTATGATCTAAACTCTAGACCACAGACTAGTCATAGACCTCTAGACTATTAAGGAAAAGGAGTATTGGATTATTATCAATTGCATCTGGGCACATTGGTATCATTTTCTATGTCTTTTTTTTTTAAATATTTTTATTTATTTCTAAGAGAGAGAGAGAGAGAGAGAGAGAGACAGCGTGAGCAGGGGAGGGTCAGAGAGAGAGAGGGAGACACAGACTCTGAAATAGGCTCCAGGCTCTGAGCTGGCAGTCAGCACAGAGCCCGACGCGGGGCTCGAACCCACGAACCGCGAGATCATGACCCAAGCGAAAGTCGGACGCTTAACCGACTAAGCCACCCAGGTGCCCCTGGTATCATTTTCTAAATCATCTGAATTAACTAGAGCCCATCCTATAGATTGAGAAGTCTTTGTAAAATACTTGATTTTCCCCATCAGCCTCCTCACCAGACTGCTTTCTTTAAAATTATATTTCTAAATACTAGTTATTTTGCAAATTTCTATTTAATATTTTTTGTAATCTTTTTTTGTGCAATTCCATTCAGAATGAGCTCAGCTGCTGAGGATTTGGATGAAGGATCTGGAAAAGTGTAGGTCACTGCAGGGTGTTGATTTTATGAAGTGAATTTCCATGGGGATTTTTCACTTCTTAAATGCATGTGTTCAAACACCACTGTATTAATATTACAAGAGAGTCTATGTGCTTCTAATTATGTAAGAATTTTGGAAAATGTTTGTAAAATGTCCAAATTTGCTTTTTGTGATATTAGTACATAGGATGTTTAGACACAATTAATTTCAAATTTATTGTTTGAGCTAATTTTGTAACACTTCACCACTCCTTAAGTATTTTATTTCTGTCATACAGTATTTTAAAGTTAAGTGAAATTAAATATAACTTTTTGTCATTTTAGAGAGAGGGAGAGAGCACATGTAGGTTGGGGAGGAAGGTAGAGGGTGAGGGAGAGAGAGAAGGGGGGAGAGAGAGAGAGAGAGAGAGAGAGAGAATCCCAAGCAGGTTCCACACTCAGTGTAGAGACCGATGCAGCGCTCGATTCCATGACCCTTGGATTACGACCTGAGCAAAAATTAGGAGACAGACACTCAACCGAGCCACTCAGGTGCCCTGAAATTAAAGATTATTATAACTAAACAATAACAACAAATTGGAGACATTCTGGTGTGAGAATCACTGACCTATATCTGATATCAAATGATTATGTTCTCCTTTATACCTGTTTCTGAAATAAACACATACTATGTATTTTGGCCTGGCAATTGTCCTTAGGAAAGAAGACCCTGATGATAATCACCATTGCTCATTCTACAGCCGAGAAGGCGATGAAAACAAAGCAGTTATGGCTTGAAATCAAGGGAGCAGCAATGAGGACCTGACAGCAAAACTACCTGGCCAACATCAAGTTTTCAGTACCTGTTTATTTAGTGCCCAGGGGCCACAGACACCCTGCTAATCTTTGGGAATATACACTTAAATAATATACTCTACCTTTCCTAAAAGAATTTAAATTTTACGGGAGAAACTCATGTAAAGAAAAATAATAAGTTCTCTCATGGCCACAAATACCATGTAAAGTTTCACATAAAACAGGGGTCATCAGTTCCTCCCTCCCTGCCCCTTCCTTCCCCTTCCTTCCTTCCTGACTTCCTTCCCCTTTCACTCCCTTCCTCCCTCCTTTCCTTCCCTCCCCTTTCCCTTCCTCCTTTCCCCTTTCCTTCCCTCCTTTCCTCTCTTCTTCCCTCCCTCCCTTCCTTCCTTCCCTCCTTCCTCCCTCCCTCCCTTCCTTCCTTCCCCTTTCCCTTCCCCCCTTCCTCCTTTCCCCTTTCCCTCCCTCTTTTCCTCTCTTTCTCCCTCCCTCCCTTCCTTCCCTCTCTTCCTCCATTCCTTCCTTCCTTCCTTCCTTCCNTCATATCATATCAGGGTTCAGAATATCAGCCCTAGAGACACATGTTTTAAATCCCATTCCAACCACTTTGTAATTGTGGGACACTGGCAAATAATTTGATCCCTCTCTTCCTCCATTCCTTCCTTCCTTCCTTCCTTCCCTCCTTCCTTCCTTCCTTCCTTTTCCTTCCTTCCTTCCTTCCTTCCTTCCTTCCTTCCTTCCTTCCTTCCTTCCTTCCTTCCTTCCCACTTCCCTTCTTCTTCCCTCCCTCTCTTTTCCTCCCTCCCTTCCTTCCTTCCTATAAACAGTGAGTGGTATGGGGATGATGTAAATGTCGGATAGGGCTTCTAGAGGAGAAAACCAGAGGAATAAAGCCCTCTGTAGTAAATTTCTTGCCTCCACAACATCCAGATCCAATGGGAGCAAAGGTTCAGAGTTTCCCTATTCTAGAACCACCTCCTTCAGAAAGATAGCACAGGCAACAACTAACTCCAGAGAATTACTAACAATTGGAAAGCCCATTTGTCATCGTGGAGGGGAACCACATTTCTCAGGTGCATTCAGAGAAAACTGAAGGGAGAGATTTAAACAATTTCTTTTCAGAAAATTTTGCAGGCCCAAGTCTTCAGATGCAAGGGATCCATAAAGCATGCAGCACAAGGAATAAAAATAGACCATGCCAAGAAACATTATTGTGAAATTTCAGAACTTTAGAGGTAAGCAAATGAACATAAATGTTATCAAAGAGAGAGAAAAGAGATGATATATTATATATTGGGGATCTCAGTGGTATTGGATTTCTTAACAGAAAAACTGGAAACAAGACAGGCAAATATATCTTCAAAATCCTGATAGGAAATTATTTCTACCTTAAAATTATATGAGGAGAATTAAACTATGTCCCCCCTCTTCTCAAGAAGCTACTGGAGGGATAGTTCCAACTAAATAAGAGAATAAATAAAGTGGAAAAGACATGGCAACAAGGGAGTCAGAAATTCAACACAAAGACCAGGGAATGGAAGTTTCAGGATGAAATTTATGCAGCAGGCCTAGTGGGCAATCATTTCACACAAATCCCCAAGTTTTCCACAAGAGCTGTCTCTAAGGAAATAACATGGAAATAATAGATTATATGAGGCATGTGACCACATTGAGAGGAATACATAATAAAACCAGACAATTTAGGTGGAATAATTAGTAATAATTACATAGAAAACTAGAAAAATCATTTATTACTGCCATGGAAAAGAGATTTAAAAGAAAGGAAAAAATAACATAGTATACTACCTGGCTTAGCTGTGAATTTTTTGTGTAGCCAAAATAATGCAAATAGTAAATGCTGACTTAATTTAAAAAATTTTGAAAGCAACTATCTTTGGAGCCTAACATTTTTGTGGAGGATGGGGTTAGGGATGCTGGGAAGAATAGTCTCAGAGAGCTAACTCTTTACTTTCCATAATAGGAAGTAGGAGATAACATCTAAAGTTGGAAAAAAAAGTAGTATAATCAGAGTGTTTAGAAATATGGAGGTAATAGGAGAAACAGCTAAAAGCAAGTTAAATTGCTATGATTCTGTGTGTGACTTTCTTGAGATAAAGAAAATTTTCTGAAACTCAGAAAGCATGTTAAATAATCATCTAAATTTAATCTAAATTTTAATATGTCCCAGAGCAGTGATTTTTGTAAAGTTTTTTAAAATGCTTGTTTATTTTTCAGAGAAAGACAGACACAGTGTGAGCAGGAGATAGTGAGGCAGACACAAAATCCAAAGCAGGCTCCAGGCTCTGAGCTGTAAGCACGGAGCCCGACACAGGGCTCAAACTCATGAATCATGAGATCATGACCTGAGCTGCTCAGATACTTAACCAACTGAGCCACCCAGGCACCTCTTTGAACAGTGATTTTAAGATTGAGTTGATAGGGAAATATGACTGCAGTTCCTCTACAAAATCTCCAATGGGGCCAAACAACTCCCTGTATTCCCTTCCCCACTCACAATTATACATATTTATCTTTCTCATTCATTTAGCACAATAAAAGTGCCAGTTTTGGTATTTATTTTGGGTTAATAGTGTCATGCAGTTTTCTATAAGACTCTTAGAGATCTTTTTTTAATGGCCTTTTTTCCTCCTTTGACCCTTTTGCGAACTTCTGCAATTCAGGACAAATATTCTTGCTAGTCTTCTTAACCATAGCTCTCTAAAATGTTATCTGAACAGAAGTTTTAAGATACAGAAAACAAGGGGTGTCTGGGTGGCTCAGTTGGTTGAGTGTCCAACTCTTGATCTTGGCTCAGGTTATGATCTCATGGTTCATGAGTTCAAGCCCCACATCTGGCTCTGTGCTGACAGTGTGGAGTCTGCTTGGGATTCCCTCTCTCTCTCTGGCCCTCCCTGACTTGTGCACACAAGTGCTCACTCTCTTGCTCTCTCTCTCTCTCTCAAAATAAATAAATAAAAAACATTTAACAAATCTTTAAAATTAAAAGTTAAAAAATAAGACAGAAAATAAGCTGTACATAACCTGAACTGAGTAACTGCATATGAAAAGAGGAATTCTCCATTACACTATTTTGCTACTTCTCCTAGATATCTCATTCATAGTACTTAAAAAATGGCAACTTTTCTGGATCAACCACTTAAATGTGGGTCTCTCATTTTATCCTTTAAGAAACAAATGGCATATATAGACATATATGCGTGTCTGTGTATACATATATAAACAAAAATTTTAAAATATATGTATACACACACACACACACACATACATGATTGACTTCCGGGTCATTTTTAAACATTTCACACAGATTCTATATATTTAGTAGATGAGAAAATAAAGACATAATAGAACTACCACTTTCACTTTATTTTTCTACCCTTTTCTAAGATGGCCACAGTTGCTTCTGGTTTCTTTTAGGGCCTTTCCTCTTAATTACTTATCCCATGTTAAATTTTAGGTCATATGTCCTTCTAGAACTGTTTTTAGAGCATATATAAGTGTAATATCTACCATATAGCATATTCTCAGCCATTGTGGGAAAGAAGAGATGAAATGAGGGAAATAAATCTCCTTTTAATTAAAAGTAGTTTCAGCTTTCTAAAACGCAGTCTTTAAAGAATAAAAAATGCATCTGAACCAAGGAAAGAACATTTCTACATTGACCTACTTTGTCGCTAATATAAGGGTCAAGTCAGTGAAATGGAGTGACTGGGAATCTGAAGATCCTATCACGATTTGAAATCTTAATGTCTCTGAGCCTACCTTCAGGGAGTCATATTTGCAAATAGTTAAGTGCTCCCAAACCACGTATGATCCGAATTAGACAATCAGAACAGAAGCAACAACAGAGAGATGATCACAACTTAGTATAGTTCTTCAAATGTAGGCTCACTAATTCAAAGTAAATATTGATTACAGTGAGAATTTGCTGAGGCCAAAATGAAATTCATTTTCTTGATGAGACTGTCAAGGAACAAATTATCTAGCAAACCAAGTTGTGCACATTTGGGCATCTTCCCACTGCTTGCCAACTCAATGATAACATGAAGAGGAATGCTTTTCATTGCCAAACTGATGTCTCATATTCATGATACTTAGGAGCAGTAAGAAAGCGTAGGCAGACATGACTTTTCTTAATTCCTTTATGTAAATACATGAACAAAAAGCCAAAAAAGATAACACATTTAAAAAAAAAAACAAACATTTTTATGAGTCTAGTCAGGGGTTGGGGCAGCCAAATTTTAGTAAGAGATAATTAGTGCTTTTCCTTTAAAATATTCATTCTGTCTGATCCAAATCTGACAGCTAGGAATAGACTGTGGGAGAGCGAGACCGTTAATAATATGATGTGTGAATTTATCTCCATATGATTCCATGCAGATTTTCTTTCTTTAGTAGCAATCTGTGTCCCAATTCTTCACAAAAATCATTATTCATCTACTTCCACAATCTTGTCAGATGTTGGAATTTACTCATTACGCCTCTTTAGCTGTTTGTGGAAAACAAACTCTTAATGAAATTCTTTATTGGTAAATTGCTTCATGAAGCTTAAAATATTATATGTGAAATAGCTTCCATGCATTTAGGCTGTCTGTATATCATAAAAAATTAGTATATTATAGAATCAACTGTCTATAATGAACTAAGCCAGTAGAATAAGTAGTACATTACTTTTTCCAAAAGACACATCCAAGCTTCCATCAGTTTTGGGCTTTAGCAGAAAACTGAAGAATTAGGTACCCAATTTGAAAAATAGTCTTTTAATATTGACCTATTTTTATGTGTATCTCAGTTTTACTGAGCTCAGAAATTTTTTTCTTATTCTTAGCTTTCGGGGTCAGAGATTCCAGGAGATAGGTAAATGTGGAAATTAACTCTGTCAATTCACTAGAAGTCAGCCCATCAAAAAAAAGAAGGTTTCTAAAACTACAAATTATTATTCCTGTGGTGCCCTATTTTTACCTTCAGGTTCCTGCTATGTAATGCACCCTTAGTAATTTTTTTTTTTTTTTTTTTTTTTTTTTTTTTTTTTTGCTGGGAGGGGCCCAGATACTGGCAGTGTGTGACTTACTACCACTTTATAGTTCAGGTTAGCCAGATCTGCTGATTCTCTTAATGTTTTCTTAAGTAACCCACATGTAATTTGAGGAAATCTTGGAATACTTCATAATGTTTGCCTGATATCACTAAGACCTTTTTGAGGATAACTGGTTTCCAGATGATCCCAGAATTAAGAAGATAAAAAACAGAGAGGGAAGCAAACCATAACAGACTCTTAAATACAGAGAACTGAGGGTTGCTGGAGGGGTTTTGGGTGGGCGGATGGGCGAAATGGGTGATGGGCATTAAGAAGGGCATTTATTGGGATGAGCCCTGGGTGATATCCATAAGTGATGGATCACTAAATTCTACATCCGAAATCATTATTACATTATATGTCAACTAATTTAGATTTAAATAAAATAAAAAATATAATACAGTCATGGAGAATAATATTGCATCATGGATGCAGTAATTTCTAGATATGTGTACTTTCTTCAGGTTTGCCTATTTTTCAAAAGCATGAAGTTTTCTCATTGATGGTGTTCCATCCTATGCAGAATCCTTTGAGCATTTAGAACTATACTGTATCTTAAATGTGTTCTACAAATAAATTCATTAATGAATAATCATTTGGGTTTTTGCCTTGCTATCCTTTTTTCCTACAGAATCCCTTATAACCAAAAAAAAAAAAACAAACAAACAAAAAACAGAGAAAGAGAGACTGAGAGAGAGAGCCTTTGCTCTCAACTTGTTTCTGTTGCAATTTTTTGTGCAATAGGAAATAGCTTAGAGTTAAATTTGATATCAAGAGTTTGGCTGCTATTTTTTTTAATGGCAAAACAGCATTTCTATTCAACAAGAGGCATGGATTATAATGCTTTATCATCAGCATGGTGAGATGTGTCTTTGCTTTAAGTGGCCACTTTCTATTTTTAGCTTTGCTATCATTTCTAAGAACCCTCTAACGGTAGACACAGTAATCACTAACTGTAAATAAGAGATATGGCTACGTCAACACAGGTGCTTAGATTGCTAGGTGACAACAGGATACGGAGATTTCACTCATTCAAATAAGTACAATTTCCAGGGAAATCAGGAACATCAAATCATTGGGAACTTAGCTACTTCTGCTAGGTCTGTATCCTAGCAGGGGTTGCTGCTTCTGATGTCAACTTTGCCTTCTATTTTTAATATGTAGAATTCTCATTTTATTTTGTCATCTCACTATATAGAGTTGAGCTTGTTTTCATTACCAAATGTGTTTTTTTTTGTATACAGAACTAATAGTAGGTGCATCAAAAACTTTTGATGGTCATGATCATAATAGTAACAGTAAAAAAAGACTCTCATTTACTAAGCATTTGCTATACATCAGGTACTGTACTTACACAATGTCCTTCAGTAATAATACTCACAAGTACTCTATGACATAGTTGCTATCGTTGCCCTGATTTTCTGGGGAGGAATTTTGGCAGGAATCAGTAACTAGCTCAATGTCAAACACCTACCGGTGGGCAGAAGTTATTATCTCCATTTTTGTGTAGAGGCAAGATGGTTAAAGAACCATTTCTTTTTCCTGGGGCGCCTGGGTGGCTCAGTCGGTTGAGCATTCGACTTCAGCTCAGGTCATGATCTCGCGGTTCATGGGTTCGAGCCCCCCGGGCTCTGTGCTGACAGCTAGGTCAGAGCCTGGAGCCTGTTTCAGATTCTATATCTCCCTCTCTCTCTGACCCTCCCATGCTCATGCGCTCTCTCTCTCTCTCTTTCTCTCTCTCTCTCCCCTCTCTCAGAAATAAATTTTAAAAACATTTAAAAAAAGAACCATTTCTTTTTCCTGATGATTGAGTAACCTAAATGTTGTATTCTTCACTTTTCTCACTTCTGTAATGGGAATAAAGAAAAACTTTTGAGGGGTAAATAATAAAATTAAGCTAAAATAATAATACTAAGCTAATATATATGTAGAACACCTAACCCAATGCATACTGCAAGAACTCACTAGATGTTACGGGACATAAAGATAATGCTAATGGTTACAACAGTGATGGTGATGATGATGATGATGATGACAATGACGATGGCTCCTTCAGTTTCTGATTGATCTTAGATACAGAATCCATGGCTGAGTATGAGCTGGACTATCCCTTGTATGACCATGCTGTTTCAATAGAGATGAGCGACTTGGCCAAAATGTGAAACACCATGAGTGTTTCTTTCTTGACTAGTTGACCTATGCTTTGTTAAACAAAGATTTGTTTGTTATACTGTGTGCAAAACAATTTGCCCATGTAAAATCTCATGTGATGCTCAACATGACCCAGGGATATAATTGTTTTCATTCTCTGCCACGTTTTACCAATAAAAAGCAGAAACTCAAAGTAGTTATGGGGTGTGCTGCAGTTCACAGAACATCAAATGGCAAAGATGCAAATTAGAGCCAGTTTTCTGACTCTGCCCATGAGATTTTCAGTTCACCACCCAATCTGAATAGCGGAAAATGCACTAGTGCCATCAGTGGATTCATGTAACTTTTCATCTTAAACTATTTCTAGATGTTCATGCTTCCTTCTGGTTTTTAATGAATTTGTAATGTCATCTTATGAAAATGTTGTTAACCTTTGGCCTCAGCCTCTGATGATTCTTGACAACTTCTTATTTTCCCTCCCCTGTAAAAATTATTCTATCATCACAGGAAGTCTGGAAATTTTTTTTTTAAAGTCCCAGAATTCTCATTCTTTATCACTAGTGTTTCTTTCCTTTCTTTCCTCTTTCCCTCCTATTTATTTCACAAACATTTGTTGACAAATAGGTATGGACATCATCAAAACTCTATGAACTGACTACCAATTTCCCTGACTAACAAAGGGACCATGGAAGTAAAAGTTGCATTCCTATATCCATACCAAAGTCCATCTGGAGTTGCACTTCTTTGTAAACTTGTTGGGTTTAAGTTGTAGACATATGGGGATTACCATTCACGTGGGGTAGGAAGGTACCACAGTCATGACAATGCCTTCAAACCCGGAGGTTTTTACTTTTCCCTCATCCTCTTCAAATTCTCATGCACAATTACTGACATTTCCCTATTTTGATAATAAAATTCTCTGATCCAGGACAAGGTCATCTCTTTGGAAATCTGTTGTACTGTAATGATTTCTAAAGAGAGGGTCTCATTGTAAGATAATACGCTCATTCATTAATTCTCCAAGAAGAAATAAACAAACGATTAATTTTTAGATGTCCGAAATTTAAACTTGTTGAAAGCTAGTAAGACCCAATCCTCTATGACTGAGATTAAAGCATGCCTGAAGTCTTTGTAGTGAGGTGTATGGTATGGGCAGATTTAAATGGGGCCAGAAAAGGGGCGCCTGGGTGGCTTAGTCAGTTAAGCATCCGACTTTCTCTTAGGTCATGGTCTCGCGGTTCGTGGGTTCGAGCCCCGTGTTGGGTTCTGTGCTGACTGCCAGCTCAGAGCCTGGAGCCTGTTTCAGTCTGTGACTCCCTCTATCTCTGACCCTCCCCTGCTCACGCTGTCTCTCTCTATCTCTCCTAGAAATAAATTAAAAAAAAAAACATTTAAATGGGGTCAGAAAAATCCTCCTTTTAAATTATAATATCCTTAAGAAAAATATAAATTGATGCATTTTTTTTTGCTGGCTCTCTAATTTCTAATCTCCTACTAATCATGGAGGCAGTTGTATAGGCTACTGCTTTACTGAATTTATTCCTCATTCCAATGATGTGCAGTACAGTGACACTGAAAGTGTGGAAGAGTGTATCTTTTAAGGGTAATAACATCAGGAAATTTGATCTGGGTCACAAAAATGGAAAGAAAAGGATCACAACGCACAGGAAATGGCATGGAGTAGAAATGACATATATTAGTTTTATAAGAACATTTCTTGCCTTGCAAAGTGAAGGGTTCAGCTTGGATGACAACATATACTGTCATATATGAAGTATGATACAGCTTAAACAGCCAACTCTTTCATTTCACACCGCACCGCTCAGACATTTATTTAT
The DNA here is from genome assembly GCF_003009895.1 of Hyaena hyaena. Lineage (NCBI taxonomy): Eukaryota > Metazoa > Chordata > Mammalia > Carnivora > Hyaenidae > Hyaena > Hyaena hyaena. Next base: position 3,193,935 of record NW_024080648.1, on the reverse strand, counting down.
ATGCTGTAAGAAATTCTATATTCTACAACTCTAGGACCTTGTAGAAGGCTCAGAGTAGATGTATGAACCAATTAAAGGATTGAAAATAAGCCGTACAAGGGAAGATGAAAGCAAGTGGGCTTTATTTGGCCCACAAATGTACACTTATGTTTTCATATGTCCATTTAGGTTTTCCATGTTTCCATGGAGGAAAAACCCATAAAACTGGAAAGAGGCTACAGCAATAGAGATTTAGGTTAGATAAAAGAATGTCTGGGTACATGAGATCCTTAAACAGATTCTGATGTGGGGAGTAAAATCTCTGATCATCGCTGGTTGGGATAGCTTTGTTATGATACCATTTGAATACAAGGACATCAATTGGACAAGCTCCTTTCTAGCCCTCTGGTTTTAAGAAACATCAGTTTAAAATTAATATAATTACTGGCATATGGATTGATTTTCTTGGCATAAATAGGAAATATAACAAAACAGTCACCAACAATTACTCCATTGAAGTGTTAAAGGCATAAAAAACTTAGGCATTTGAAAAACGTTCAATACTGAGTGAATCTAATTCTTTTCTTTTAAGCCATGATTTGTTTTACCCACCTGGGTAGCATCTTTAAGCATTTTTTATTTTTTAAAGAGGTGTTACAAGATTCTGTCTAAAAGTGGCCTTCTACTGGACATATTTCATATTTCACTCTACATAATCACTATTATTTAGAAGATGATGTAGTATAAAGATATCTGAATTATGAAGCAGGGTTCCTCTGTTATCTCTTCCACTAACTTATGGTATGACCTTGGACAGGTCACTTTTGAATGTCATTCCTCAGCTCTTTTGTGGCAACCTCAGGACAGTGCTCAAAGAAGTGATCTCTCATGAGATCTTTGCTTCCTTGAAATTCTTTTGAATTATGAATTCAAATTGTGAATTTTTAAGAACTATGAATTCTTTTGAATTATGATTCTGAAATCATAATTTAAATCAGTCATCATTTTATTTTTAACATGCTTAACAACAGATGTTTTTAACATTTAAAAGTGTTAACACCTCTTAATTTCCTAGTGAATAGTTAAAATATATCAAGATCATTCATTCTAGCATAGAATCCAGTAAGTTAGCTAATGCAACAAATGGTCACCTTGTACTGTGTGAAAGTTTAGAATCAAAACACTTGATTTCTTAGGATCCAACTGTCAAATGGCTTTCATCTTTCATTTATTATATTTGGTGTTCATTTAATTGATTTGGAGATACGCATGAATATTTATTCCCTTCACATGCCATTGCACATTGTTTCTTTAAAATAATTATTTTCATTTTTAAATCTTCAGAAATATAAATGTAACAGTATCCTATGCATTGCAAGTACATTTTATTTCAGTCATTGCTAGATTTCTGTCTTCATATATTACAGGCTTAAACATTTAAGATACCTGGAAGAGATTACAGCCCAGTAGAAATCTAATTTTATGATTACATGAATTATGAATACATGAATATGATTGGTTTTTCATAAACTGCAGTGATTTCCAGCTGCCTTAAAATGATAATAATGAATGTCATTGTCATTGAGGTTTATTTTAATTATTCACAAATATTCACACAAATACGACTTGGGCAGTGAATCTAGGAAAGTTCATATAAACTAAGTCCAATTCTAATATTTAAAGTTTTGAAAGTCAGATTAAATACTATTTAGGGTAGAAATAATTTTTGACGTTTCATGCGTTTACCTGTTTCTTCATGAAACATTTAAGCTGTACATTAGCAGCTTGAACTGTGGTTGAAACTGGTTTGGGGAAATACTGAGGACTCTAATTTTTGTATTTTTACGTGACACACAGACTATTCTTTGGACATTTATCATCAAGAAAAGTCACTCTGGTGCTATCTACTCTCCCCGTTGGCAAAAGAAGGGGAGATTAAAACAAATCCTTTACACCTCACACTTAAGTGTGAGAATATGTATTTGCTTTCTATTATGCCATGTTAACAGGAAACCTGGTTTTATTCATAAAAAAAGTTAAGAAAAAAAAGGGACTAAAATAAAATCTTAGTTCATGGAGGAAAAGAGTAAAATCTCTATGGAGTCTATTTTAGAATTGATATTGTGCTAAAACAATTTGGCTCACAGTTTTCTCCTCACTAAACATTTTCCACTTCCAATTTCATAGCTGAGCTCCAAAACTCAGGAAATCACCACTCAGTGCAAGATGCTAGCATTTCTGTCAAACTTTCTGCCTCGTCAAAGATTGCCTCAAGATACAAAGACAGAGAGTCCACGGCGTCTTACCTAGACAGCGAGGAGCTGAAACGCCCAGAATGACATTGTTCAACACTCAGGCTAGGAAAGAAGTCCGTCCCCGTTAGTTCCTCCAAAGTATAAGTTCACATTTCGTGGTTGAGATCATGGCTCTATTCTAAGCAGTTTTACGCAGTGTGTGATTCTAACAAAAACACCCTCTGCAGCTGGAGGGAGCCTCAGTTAAAGCAGGAGTCTGTCAAGGCGTTCCTAGTGACTTCTGTCCACTAAATTCAGACTGATGTTTGGCGAAAGGGGCCTCCACAAGCAGGCCCAGATTGCCTGGGAAGCATTTCCTGCCTCTGAGTAGTGCATGTGAGAAAGAGTGCACGAAGCAGAGGGAGGGGGGCCGAGCGCAGCCCGCCTGGGCGTTTTTAGGAGTTCTGATTTTACACAGAACTGAAGTGAGTTTGTCAAAGCTCTTGAGGTGATTAGCTGGAGAGTCATAAAGTCGTAGAGCTTTCTCTATCCCACACTGCTGATGAGTTAACCAAAAAAAAAAGAAAAAAGAAAAAAAAAAAGAAAGGAAAGAAAACAGTTTTTTCCCCTCCTCTGCAGCTTTTGCACTATATTAAACGTATATGCACTGCATAATCCAAATACCTTTGCCGTTCTCCTTTCAAAAGATCTCTTATGAGAGCAAGATGAATATAGGGCTTTAAAAACAGTTAAGCCCCTAAACACAAAAACTTTTTTTTAACCCTACTTACAATTTAAAATGCTACAGCCCTGCATACTATACCTGAGAAGATCTGGGAGTATAATCCCAAGAAGCCAGGAGATAGAACATTGCCCTCAAAAGTCTCCAATCCCAGGAATCCTTCACAGAATTAAAGTCGTTTGTGGCAGGGCACATGCAGCTTTACCTCCAGTCAGAATCCTCCAGTTACACAAACGCGGTGCTGGGGAAGCAGGAGACAGACTCCATCTTGATCCTATTACAGTCTTGCTGACATTAACCACTTGCAACTTCTTCCATCTAGCATGACAGAGTCCCTGAATCACATCTCCAAAGCAGCTCACGGTATCTGCACCCTTTGTCCGACACAAATTTTGTGAACTATCATCTGTTTATCTTTTCTGCTTTCTTGTGCCTCCACTGAATGACTTCCTCCTAGCCGCTCCAGGCTGGGAACTTGGACTACCATTTGGTTTTGATTAAAACCAGACAGCCAACTCTGGAGAATTTAGGGAATAGGCTAATGGAAACTGCAAATATGGCTTTAATTAGTGCATCAATTAATAATAGATGTTAGCTCGTCTTATAATAAGATGACACAAATATCAACACAGAGGAAGCTCAAGTCCTTTCAGGAAAGAAGTTATACCAATTCTCATTCCTTTACGACCCAGGATTCTCTTTAAGGAAAGTGGAAGGAAAGAAGAGGGATGTGGCCTAGGGACATCCAGGTTGTGCAAAGGCCAGTGGAGCCGCTTTGTTGTTTATACCAGAGAAACAGGAAACAGTATCTCTGAGTTTAATTATCTTGCTTGGTTGAAACTGCTCTGTAATGTCTCCCTTCTACTTTATTTACAGTAAGTGGATTCTCTTGCTATTTATGACTTAAGCATTTTTTTTCCTGTGACTAGTGATTACATTAATCTGATTATTGGGCCTACGTGCAGCTAATAAATTTCTAGAGGTTTCTTATAATGGGACTTATGAGAACAAATCCAATTTCAATATGATAAATGAACAGCATATAGAAAGGTACAAGAAATGTTAAACTTTTTAGCCTTAAGATTCACCCTGTACATCTCTGACATTATAAGTCGTTTTCATTGTTGGTTTCTATCTCAGTTGGCTCTAATTTTTATGAAGATTGACAGATACCTGGATATCACAATGGCCATCTATTTAGTATCCCCTGAGAATACTGGGTAGGTGATAACTTGAAGAAGTATGATGAGATAGCTACTATTTCTTTTCTTACTGGATAACTAAAATCTCTCAGAACTAATGCAAAGCATGGACTGTTAGAGAAATATGAAATGGCAAGGAAAGCATACTGCAAATGAATTTAAAGATGAGAAGCATTCAAGTAATAATAACATGTGGGCAGAAAAGCGAGTTTTAAAAGTTTACAGAAAAACATTATTGTTTTTCTATAATAATGTTTAAGTGAAAAACATTTTAAAAATGACCATCTAGATTCCTTTAATTTAACCTTCAACTACATGGCAAGAAGGAAGTCCATAATTTCATAAATCCTTTGAAGACTTACTATATTCATATTGAAAATACTTCCACTGAAACTATGTCCATTTACTCTTCCCAATAATCTTTTTGTGTGCTCTTATTTTTTTTAAGTTTATTTATTTATTTTTTTGAGAGTGAGAGACACACATACACAGAGCACAAGCTGCGGAGGGCAGAGAGAGAGGGAGACACAGAATCTGAAGCAGGCTCCGCACTGTCAGCACAGACATGACATGAGGCTTGAATTCACGAATTGCCAGATCATGACCTGAGCTGATGTTGGATCCTTAATCGACTGAGCCACCCAGGTGCCCCAGTGTGTGCTCTGATTTTTATTTTAAAAATAAAGCAGTAGAAATTTGTGGAATTATTTTTCTCAGAATCACATGATGTTCACACCACAACTCAGATTTTCTAACTCCAGATTTTGTGTATTTTCCCTCCCACGGAGGGTTCCACTGTCTGTCTGGACCCACACTTACTTGCTGTATGAAATTAGGGAGACTTAAACTTTCTGAGTTTCAGATTCCCCTTTAAAAATAGGGACAGCTCCACATAACTCACAGATTGGAATGCAGGATCAGCTTTATATACACATATATTTATACATTTATATTTATTTCCCTCAGGAAAACACTGGAGCAGAATGGAATGGGAATTGATGTAAGTTCTTTCCCAAAATAACTTGTTTATCTCTATCTCTATCTCTGCCTCTAGGCCTCTGGTTTTCTGGTTGATAGTAGGCACTCAATAAATGTTAGTATGCTGCTAATTCTTCTTACCAAGCTTCTCCTCATGAGTGACATAATCACCCCTTCATACAACTTTGTCTTCTCCTGCTTATATTGGCCTGAGGAAACAACAAAATCCTATTCACATACATTTATAAATGCCTTTTTAGAGATCTATACACTCTTCATAGTAATCTTCTCCTTAACGTTCTCTAAACAAACAAGACTTCATGCTTTATTCTATTATTAGAAGGATTACTTCCCAAATCTTTAATCACTCTTATTTATTTTTCATCCTTCAGTTGCCTGACTCCAAACAAATCTCAGAACTTATATTCTCATGAAGGCTTTACCAAATATGAGTATAAAGATAAGTAATGAGATAATCTTCTAAATATTTAACATCATGGCAGGCACACAGAAGTGGTCCGAAGTTTTTGTCCCCTTCTCCTTTCTGCATGTAAATCTAAATACATCAGTTCCTTACATGTTTCCTTATTACTCTACATTAGATCACTAATAAAATATGGTATAGAGGCAGTTAGGAAGCTGAAAATAGAGTATCAGGATAGGAGTCAGGTTCCAAAACTAACAACCATGATGGCCCCGTGTGAGTAACTGAAGCCATGTGAGCCTCATTTTACAGCCTCTGGATCTAAGGATTTTTTCAAAATTAGAGATGATAGTCCATGTAAAGCCATTATGGCTCGCACAGTACTCATTTTTAACTAGGATTATTTTTACATTTAAATTATTGGCCTTTCTCATCCTTACATTGCCTCTCTGTGATAATTAAAAAAGAAACTTATCAATCTTTTGAAGTCTGAATCAAATGTATGCATTTGGAACACTTTTATTGGTGGGGAGTTATGTAGTTACTTTTAATTTTTAATGTTAATTTTTGAGAGATAGAGAGAGTATGAGCATGGGAGGGGCAGAGAGAGAAGGAGACACAGAATCTGAAGCAGGCTCCCGGCTCTGAGCTGTCAGTCCTGACACAGGGCTCGAACCCACAAACCACAAGATCATGACCTGAGTGAAAGTCAGACGCTTAACTGACTAAGCTACTCAGGTACACCTAAAGCATTTTTTTTACACGTACTTTTTCCAGTAGTTTTGTTTTGATAGACATACAGCCACTTAGGAAAAAAATACAGTTTTGTAGTTTGCATCAAATAATATGCATGTACGTTGTTGTTTTCTTAATCAATCTTGTTGAACTTGGGATATTTCACTTTCACTAAACATTTAGTATTCATCCATAAGTATTTATTAAAGGAACACAATTAAGTTGATGATAAATGAACTAAAGGACAAGTCATATAAATTCCCCAAAACTAATTGTACCTGCCTCTTTGATTATCATATTCATTGTTTCCTTTTGTTGAAAATTATGATGACCCAAGAATAATTGTAAAGAAAAAGTACCTTTATAAATGCCAGTAGCTTAGAAAACAATCTTAGTAAGTATTACGAAATTAGAATTTACACAAATGCAATAGTGTATATGGTTTTTGAAGCTAACAGGTCTCCCCTGCCTGTCCAGAAGGGCCAGGATGCTGTCAGGAGCATGAAGATCCCAAACCACACACGACTTGTTTCAGAGAGGTCTGGGTGTGCCTGGCCAGTAGAGGTTAAGGTTCCTTCTATGTCACACAAAGAGTTTGTTCCATATGAAAATGTAAGCTAAGGTCACCATGTGGCACACACCAGCATCCTCGCAAAGCATCGTTACATCATTCTCATTCCGTGGCTAAAAATGTCTCTATATCTTCAGTCAATTCAGAAAAAAAAAAGTTCCCTCTTCACTTTGGGCCTAGAGTTCACACTCTCTTCTAGCATCTCTTACCATTCTTTCCAATGAGGCCACACATTGTCTCTTACACCTGCTCTGTTCACCTGGGAAAGAGGTGAAACTGCCTGTGTCCAGAATTCTTCTTCTGGATAAAGTCTTTGACCCACTTTCAGCTCTGTCCTTGGAGAGCCCTTCTACCTTACACTTTATCCCATACTCTAGAGTATAGGCCACATTCTCAGCTCACCACTGTGGGGAAGAGGAGGGGATCATGAAGCTGTTACAAAGGATTATGTCCTTGAAAGAATATTCATTCCATTTCTACTAAATATAAATATGCATTTTATATTTTCCCCTTTAAAATAGAACAATTTGTGGCTGCCTGGGTGGCTCAGTCAGTTGGACATCCGACTCTCGGTTTCAGCTCAGGTCATGATCTCACAGTTCATATGTTGGAGCTCTGGACTGATAGGATGGACCTTGCTTGGGATTCTCTCTCTCTCCCTCTCTCCACTCCTCATTTGCTCATATTCTCTCTCTCTCTCTCTCTCTCTCTCTCTCTCCATCTCTCTCAAAATAAGTAACTTTAAAAATAAAACTATTTGAAAGCCTCCATATACACAAGTAAATATACTTAATATCCATCCACACATTCAAGTAATATTTCTTTGTATTTATTACATTCATGGTACTGTTCTGTACTTGGGGTACATCATTAAAAACAACCATATTAAAAAAGAAATGAAACATAATAAACAATTCTAAAATTTGTATGGAATCAGAAAATACCACAAATAGCCAAAGTAATGTTGAAAAAGAAAACCAAAGCAGGAAGCATCACAATCCCGGACTTCAAGCTGTATTACAAAGCTGTAATTATTAAGACAGTATGTCTGGCTATTTGTAGCAATGTGGATGCAACTTGAGGGTGTTATGCTGAGCAAAATAAGTCAGGCAGAGAAAGACAGATACCACATGTTTTCACTTATAGGTGGATTAGGAGAAACTTAACGGAGGACCATGGAGGAGGAGAAGGGGAAAAATAATTGGGGAGAGGGAGGGAGGCAAACCATGAGAGACTCTTGAATACTGAGAACAAACTGAGGGCTGACAGGGGTGGGGGGGAGGGGATGGGGGATGATGGGCATGAAGGAGGGCACTTGTTGGGATGAGCCCTGGGTGTCATATGGAAACCAACTCGACAATAAACTATGAAAGAAAAAAAAAAGACAGCATGGTAGTGGCACAAAAACAGACTCATAGATTAATGGAACTGAATAGAGAACCCAGAAATGGACCCATAAACGTATGGCCAACTAATCTTTGACAAAGCAGAAAAGAATATTCGATGGAATAAAGACAGTCTTCTCAGCAAAGGAAGTTTGCTAGTGTTAGGAAAACTGGGCAGTGACATGCAAAAGAATGAACTTGGACGACTTTCTCACACCATACACAAAAATAAACTCAAAATGGATGAAAGATATAAATGTAAGACAGGAAACTATCAAAATCCTAGGGGAGAAAACAGGCAATAACCTATTTGACCTCAGCCACAGCAACTTCTTACTAGATGTGTCTCCAGAGGCAAGGGAAACAAAAGCAAAAATAAACTACTGGGACCTCCTCAAGATAAAAAGCTCCTGTACAGCAAAGGAAACAATCCGCAAAACTAAAAGGCAAACTCTGGAATGGGAAAAGATATTTGCAAATGACATATCAGATAAAGGGTTAGTTAGTATCCAAAATCTATAAAGAACTTATCAAACTCAACACCTAAAAAGCAAATAATCTAGTGAAGAAATGGGCAAAAGACATGAATAGACACTTCTCCAAAAAAAGACATCCAGATGGCAAAAAGACACATCTAAAGAAGTTCATTATCACTCATCATGAGGGAAATACAAATCAAAACCACAATGAGATGCCTCTTCACACCTGTCAGAATGGCTAACATTAACAACTCTGGAAACAACAGATGTTGGCGAGGATGCGGAGAAAGGAGAACCCTTTTGCGCTGCTGGTGGGAATGCAAACTGGTGCAGCCACTCTGGAAAACAGTATGGAGCTTCCTCAAAAACATAAAATTAGAACTACCTTATGACCCAGCAATTGTACTTCTAGCTATTTACCCAAAGGATACAGGAGTGCTGTTTCAAAAGGGCACATGCACCCCAATGTTTACAGCAGCGCTATCAACAATAGCAAAATTACGGAAAGAGCCCAAATGTCCATCGGCTGACAAATAGAGATAGATGTAGTATATATACACATGGAATATTACTCAGCGATCAAAAAGAATGAAAGCTTGCCATTTGCAACAATGCGAGTGGAACTAGAATGTATTATACTAAACAAAATAAGTGAGTCAGAGAAAAACAGGTCATACGATTTCACTCATATGTGGAATTTAGGAACAGATGAACATAGGGAAAAGGAAGCAAAAATAATATAATAACAGAGAGGAAGGCAAACCTCTTAAATACAAAGAACAAACTAAGGGTTGCTGAAGGGGTGTGGGTGGAAGATGGGCTAAAGTGATGAATCACTAAATTCTTTTCCTGAAATCATTTTACCCTATATGTTAACTAACTTGGGTTTAAATTTTTTAAAAAAATAATGAAAAAAGAACTGAAAGACCTTTCCCCTCACGGAGTTTAAATGGGAGGTTGTGGGCTGGTAATCAACAATAAAAATAATAAATATGTAAATTATGTAGTATATGGATAATTACTAGGGAGAACAGAAAATGTAAAGCATGATAAAGAATATGGGGGCAGGGGGCGCCTGGATGGCTAGTGGTTAGGTGTCTGACTTCAGCTCAGGTCATGATCTCATGGCTTGTAAGTTCAAGCCCATGTCTTTGTGCTGACAATTCAGAGCCTGCAGCCTGCTTCCGATTCTGTGTCTCTTTCTCTCTATGTCCCTCCTCATTCATGCTCTTCTCTCTCTCTCTCTCTCTCTCTCTCTCTCTCTCTCAAAAATAAATAAACATAAAAAATTAGAAAAAAATGAATATGGGAAATGAGGGTTGAGGGACGATCATGTTACAGAATTAAATAAGAGATATTGGGGTAGGTCTCACCAAGGGATTTTTTTTTTAATGTTTTATTTATTTCTAGGAGAGAGAGAGAGACAGCATGAGCAGGGGGAGGGTCAGAGAGAGAGGGAGTCACAGACTCTGAAATAGGCTCCAGGCTCTGAGCTGGCAGTTAGCACAGAGCCCGATGCGGGGCTCGAACCCACGAACCGCGAGATCATAACCCAAGCGAAAGTCGGACGCCTAACCGACTAAGCCACCCAGGCGCCCCCCAAGGGACTTTTTAGTAAAGATTTTTAGAGGATGAAGGAGATGGTTATATAGGTATCTGGGGGGAGGCCACAGAGTTTCAGGTGGAATAAACAGGTCCTAAGAAAGAGTGTGCCTGGGGGCGCCTGGGTGGCTCAGTCAGTTAAGCATCCGACTTCGGCTCACGTCATGATCTCACGGTTCATGGGTTCGAGCCCCACGTTGGGCTCTGTGCTGACAGCTAGCTCAGAGCCTGGAGCCTGTTTCAGATTCTGTATCTTCTCTCCCTCTCTGACCCTCCCCTGTTCACGCTGTCTCTCTCACTCTCTCAGACATAAATAAAACATTAAAAAAAAAAAAAAAGAGTGTGCTTGGCTATTTCCAAAAATAGCAAGGTGCTCAATGTGGTTGAAGGAGAAAGGGGTAGAGAGCCAGAAGATGCACTCAAGGAGGTAAGGGGGAGTAGGTTAGTGTCTTCCAAGGACTTTGGCGTGAGTGACTGAAAAGTGGAGTCCTTGTCAGGTTTTGAGCAGAGGAGTGGTAAAGTCTGCTTTGCATTTTAATATGGTCACTCTGCTGTGTTAAGAGGCTGAAGGAAATAGAGGAACAAAGCAGAGGGGCCAGTTAGGAGATCACTATGGGGGGGTCTCTCCAGGTGAGAGACATGGAAGGTGGCTGAACTGAGGTGAGAAAGGTCAGATGTATGCTTTTTCTTTGGTATTTAGTGCCAAGAGTGTTTCCTAAAGAATTGTATTTGTTGCCATGAGAAGAAAAGAGAGGGAAAAGCTTCCTGAGCAACTCAAGGATAACGTCATCATGTGAATAAGAGAAGGCTATCAATGGAGTACATTTTGTATCATATGGAGCAGAATTTTAATTTTAGACATATTACATCTGAGATGTCTGTTACACATTTCTGATAGAAATGTCAAGGATGCAACTGGACATATGAATTCTAGTTTGGAAGAGAGGTCTAGCTGGAGAAATAAATTTGCAAATCTTGAACACAGAGTTGTAGTTTACAGCAAAAGACTGAGATCACGAAGAGTGAGTATAAATAAAGAGGAGAAGGGGCACCTACGTGGTTTAGTCGATTAAACGTCTGACTTCGCCTCAGGTCATGATCTCACAGTGGGTGGATTTGAGCCCCCTGTCAGGCTCTGTGCTGACGGCTCAGAGCCTGGAGCCTGCTTCAGATTCTGTGTGTGTGTGTGTCTCTCTCTCTCTCTGCCCCTCTGCTGCTCGTGCTCTGTCTCTCAAAAATAAATTAAAATGTTTTAAAAAAATTTAAAAAATAAAAAGAAAGAACTAAGGGCGCCTGGGTGGCTCAGTCAGTTAAGCAACTGACTTCGGCTCAGGTCATGATCTCGCAGTTTGTGGGTTTGAGCCCCGCATTGGGCTCAGTGCTGACAGCTAGCTCAGAGCTTGGAGCCAGCTTCGGATTCTATGTCTCCCTCTCTCTCTGTCCCTCCCCTGCTCGTGCTCTCTCTGTCTCTGTCTCTCAAAAAATGAATAAACATTAAAAAATTTAAAAAAAAAAAGAAAAAAGAAAGAACTAATTGGTCATTGGATTTAGTAATGTATTAAGTTGCCATCGATAAGGCAGGAATAAGCTCAAAGAATCATGTGGACAAATATTTAGTTAGCATGTTTTAAAACAGAGTTTGATGAAAGGAACTGGAGACACAAGTGGAGTCAATGTTTCTGAAGTATTACCACAGAGGGGAGCAAACACATGGTATGGGAACAGTGTGGAGCCCTGAGAAGTTTCTATTCGGATGGGGGAATGAACAAGATGCTTGCATATTTTTGTTTTGCTTTGCTTTTTCCATCAGTATGGTATCTTCCCAAAGGGGGGGAAAAGATGATGTACAGAAAAGCGGAGAAAAGTTGGAGTGTTGTTCTGAATAAGGAAGAGAACTTGAGATCTAGAGCAGAGGCTAATTTTACATGGGAGAATGGCACAGGTGAAAACTTTAGTGGGTATTAGTTATGATTCAGTTAGTCACTCAGCACACCTCAATGAGCCACTCTTATGGCTTGCATTATTACTCAACTTAAAATTAATTTTTGCTGTTCTTAGTCCCATGAAAATTGTCCCCGTAAGAGACAGTTGTCTAATAGATAGTAGCTAAGGACTGAAAACCATGGAAACTTCGCAAATACACTTGTCTGTGTGGTTGTTTTTAATCCCACCTCCTGAATTTCTGTGACAAAATCTCACACCACCAGGTATAGGGCTTCCCCCCCGGCACTGTGCAATCCAATTCCATCCCTTAAAGCTACAAGTAAAGGTCCCGCTTTTGTGTTTCATCTTTAGATAATATATTTTTGCTGCTGTGTTCCAGTTCTGAGTCCTTTTGCCAATTATCTTCATTTTTCTTTCTCATCTGTCAATTCCTCAGATTTTTGTTACTTTTGGCATTTCTCCTGTGTTTTTTTCTTCCCTTTATTGAGATATAATGGACACACAATAAACTTCATATTTAAAGTCTACAATTTGATTGCTTTTGACAAACGCACATGCCTGTGATAACATCACCACCATCAAAATACTGAATACATCATATCCATCACTTCCAACTTTCCTTGTGCCCATCTGTCCACCCAACTCTTTTACTTCTTTCTCTCCCTCCACCAGCAAACAACAACAGATTCTCTTTCTGTCATTGGAGAGTAGTTTAAAATTTCTACATGTTTATCTCCATGAAATCATATGCATGTATTTTCTTCTGGATTCTTTATTTAGCATCATTATTTGAGATCCATCCATGTTGCTGCATATATCAATGGTCCATTCCTCTTCATTGATGAGTAGCATTTCATTATAAGGATATAGCATTCACAGTGTATCTATTCATCTGTTAATGCACATTTGGGACAAGATCATTGGGACAAAATTATTTGACTATTACAAATAAAACTGCTATGAACATCCACATACAAGTCTTCGTATGCATATATTCTTTCATTTCCTTGCATAAACACCTAGGCGTGAGTGGTAGATTCATTTGATAGGCAAAGTTTTAACTTTTTTCAGGAACTGTTTTCTAAGGTAGATGCACCAATTTACGTTTCATCAGAAGTTTCTGAAAGCTTCTATTATTCCATATGTATGCTGACACATGGTATGATTAATTTTAGCCATTCTGACAGATGTATAGTTGTATCTCCTTAGCATTTTCCTAATGATTGATAATGCTGGGTATCTTTTCCTATGCTTATTTATCATGAGTATGTCTTCAGTGATGTTTTTGTTCAAATATCTTGTCCATCAAAAAAATTTCGTTTGTTGGTGTCCTTACGACTGAGTTGTGAGAGATCCCTGTGTACTCTGCATACAAGTCCTTTATCAGGTAATTGAAAATATTTTCTCTGCATCTAGATTGTCTTTCATTTTCAATAGTGACTTTGGGGAAGGAGAAGTTCTTAGTTTTGATAAATGAAAACATTATCAGGCTTTTTCTTTTAATTGTGCTTCTGGTCTCACAGCAAAGAAATTGGGTTTCCCAATATCACAACGCTTTTCTTCTATATTTTAACCTATAAGTTTTATAATTTTAGATTTTACATTTAGGGTCTTTGTTGCATTTAAAGTTAATTTCTCTCTCCCTCTCTCTCTCTCTGCCCCTCCCACATGTTTACACACACTCCCTCTCAAAATAAATAAAACTTAAAAAATAATTTAAAAAATAAAGTTCATTTCTTTACATGGCAAGCGTATGATCAAAGGGTTTTTGTTGTTGTTGTTCTTTTTGTAATATGGATATACAGTTATTCTAGCACCGTTTGTGACAATCCTTTCCACAGAAGGTCTTTGTCACTTTAACAAGAATCAGTTGACCAAATAGGTGTGGTTCTAGATCTAGATTCTATTCTGTCCTATTGATCCATTTGTCCTTTCTTTCAGAGCATCCCATTGCATTGATTATAATCGCTTTCCAGCAAGTTTTGAAATCAACCATTGTAAAGATTGCTACTTGTTCTTTCTAGAAGTTGTTTTAGATTCGCTAGACCATTGCAATTCCACCTGAATTTTAGAAGCACCTTGTTCATTTCTACAAAACAAAACAAAACAAAACAAAACAAAAACAACACCTAAGCCTGTTGGGATCTTGATCAATTTAGTGTTTAAAACAAATGAGAAAGAATTAAGATCTTAATAATACTGAGTCTTCTTTTCCATGAACACAATGTATCTCAAACTTTATTAAGGTTTTAATTTCTCTTGTCAGCATTTTGTACTTTTGTCTGTAATAGTCTTGCACATTTTCACCAGATTTATCTATTTGATGCTACTGTCAATGATGTTTTGAAAATTTTCCATTTCCAGTTGTTTATTACTGTTATAGAGTATACAACTCATTTTTATGTATTTTTTTAAATATTTTTATTTATTTCTAGGAGAGAGAGAGAGAGACAGGGTGAGCAGGGGAGGGTCAGAGAGAGAGGGAGTCACAGACTCTGAAATAGGCTCCAGGCTAGGAGCTGGCAGTCAGCACAGAGCTCGACGCGGGGCTCGAACCCACGATCCGCGAGATCATGACCTAAGCGAAAGTCAGACGCTTAACCGACTAAGCCACCCAGGCGCCCCTCATTTTTATGTATTGACTAGTGTCCTGCAAACCTGCAAACCTCACTAATTAGAGCTAGTAGCTTTTTTGAAGATCCCTAAGATTTTCTACATAAGTGATCATGTTGTATGTGAATAAAGCCACTTTTGCTTGTTCTTTTCCAATCGGAATGCTTTTTATTTCTTTTTTGTTTTGTTGCTTTATTCCATGGGCTAGAATTTGCACTGCAATACTGAATAACATCGGTGAAGTGGACATTCTTGCCTTTCTTGAATCTAAGGGAAAAGGCATTTTTTAATTTGTTTTTTGTTTTTTACAATTAATTATGATACTAGCTGCAGGTATTTTTGTAGATGCCTTTATCAGGGTGAGAAAGTTCCCTCTATTCCAGTGATCTTAATTGGAAGTTACTTTGTTTCCCAGGGATATTTGGAGGTGTTTGGAAATATCCTTGGTCACAACAGGCACAGTGAAGCTCTTGGCTGAAAAACATACTGTAATGCACAAGACAGCATCCCACAATGTTGAGATAATTATCGGACTCCAAATGTTGATGATGGTGAGGTTGGAAATTCCTGATCTGCTCTATTTCTAGTATGCTGAGAGTATTTTTTGAATCAGTAAAGGATATTGGGATTCCTTCCCCCAATTTTTTTCTGTATAAGATTTTTCTTTTTTAGTATGTATAAAGTTTTACTTTTTTTTAGTCTGTTAATAGTGGCACATTTCATTGATGTCCAAATGTTAAATGAATCTTGCATTCTTAGGATACTTTGTCATGATATATAATTATCTTTTGTATGATGTATATTTTATATGATATGTTTTATAAATTATTGAATTAAAGTTGCTAATATTTTATTAAGAACTTTTGCATCCTATGTTCAAAAGAAATAATGGTTTGTTGTCTGTTATCTTTGGTATTGATTTCTAATTTAATTCCATTATGGTTGGAAAACATAGTATGGATTATTTAAATTTTTGACGGTATTGAGACTTCTTTTATGGTTAGAAATACAGTCCATTTTGGTAAATACCTTCAAAAAGAGTGTGTATTATTTTTTTCTTATAATGTTTTCATAGATGAATATCTGATCAAGGTCCAGAGAATTAAAAAATATTCACCACTATCTTCAAGAAAGGAATAAATACCATAAATTATTTATAAACTGGAGACATATCTTTAGATAATCCTTAGTTCCAATGGATTCCCACTGAACAACCTAATATTTCCTGGAACAGAGGTTACTCTGCTCTCAGAATTTGTAAGTATTATCCAGTTTAAACTCTTCATACCAGTAGGATAATCATTTGTATTTGAAATAAATATCAACTAGGTATGAATCAAATGTTTGACAATGGAATTCAGCCCATTTTTAAGTGTAAACAAATCAGTCCATATTGCTGTTTGGGCAACCAATAGAAATCATTATTTTACTTATAAATTATCAGCCTTAATAGAAGTGGCATGTTAACCATTAAAAATAAAGAACATAATTAGAAATGTCCTTTAATGAAATGACATAAACAATTCTTTCTTAAACTCTTAGAAATTTTTGATATTCTATTTAATAACCAATAGTACATATTCATATTTATATAGTATCACATCTATATCCTGGTCCCAATTATTTTCTTGGATAAAAAAACACACAATAGTGGAGTTTTTTTCTTGAATTTCAATGACCAAGTTTTCATTTAGTATGAAAAATGAAAATTTTAAAAAGTCTATAAATTAAAGTTTTTGTGAAATTACAGTATCTCATTTTGAGTTGGAAATAAATAGCTTGGGCAGAATGTACCAAAAACTTTGCCAATATTCAAATGTTAGAAACACAGTTTGAAAGAGTTTATAAAACATCTGTCCTAATAGGTTTCTTCTATCCTTATGTTGGAAGGTTGAATTTCACTACGAAAATAATCCTATTGTGGAATAAAATATAGCAGAGTTCCCTCCACTTATATTAGTTATTCGTGGGCCAAAGCAGTGTGTTGATTATGGTTGCCAAGTTCCTATGTAGACAAATGAATCACAGGGACACAGTAGCTATTTTATTTGGGGCCTTGCTGAGCTGCAAGATTTTTAATGAGTTAAAATAATATTTTGGGTTTTGAGTAGAAAGTGTGAACTATCAAAAACACAGACATTTGACTTTAAAGTTTAGGACAAAAACAACTCCACATGCAAAGACATTTTGAGCAATAGACTCCCAGAACTTGGGAGATCGAATCCCCAGAGACCTGGTCTCCTTGTTTCCTTTGGCTTCTTTGCCAGGGAAGCCGGTCTCATGGCCCGGAAGCTCTTGAGAGAAGGTTGTTCTATTACTAGTATGTATGTCCAACACTTTGCATGTACGAAAATTTGTTTTAGCTTATGTCTGAATAGTCATGAAGAGATGATTACTTGCTTCTCTTCTAGTTGAGAAGACAATAATAATGACAATTATTGCTAAACACAAAGGAGATAGAAACCACAGATTGTGCAAGATATGTAAGCGAGTAAAATAAGTGAATTAGAAGAAATATTTTTCTTAGAGTTGGCCAAGTAGTTCTGTTAGCATGAATCTATTTTTTTCAAATGTTAATTAGAATAAAGAAGATCAGTTAAACGCAACAGATGTTTTCAAACACCTACAGCAGGATTCAGTTAAGGATTTTGAAGATGATTGTCACCATTTAAAAATAAATTCACCGATTACTTTTTAATCTGATATTTCCATAAATATGTAGACCAGCATGGCACCCTACATACCATTTGTGGGTTTTGCTTATTTGTTTAGCAAATTATATCTTTTTAAAATATTTATTTATTTATTTATGAGGGAGAGAGAGAGCAGGAGAGGGGCAGAGAGAGATACGCCAAGCAGGCTCTGCATTTCCAGCTTAGAGCCCCATGTGGGGTTCAAACTCACAAACCATGAGATCATGACTTAAGCTGAAATCAAGAGTCAGCCCAGCTTAACCAATTGGGCCACTTAGGTGCTCCTCTCTTGGTATTGTTTTATTTTCTAATTTAAGTAAACATCGTTTTAAAATTTCACTCCAAGTCTTTGTTTTCCTAAGGCCTAACTCTAATAATCTGTTTTCTGTAAATACCTTACCAAATGATCCAAAAAGTATATTTAGTTAGTCTCTCTTCTGTTTTCTCTTAACGCTTTATTTATACCTCCATTCAGACATGCCTTTTGTTTGGGAATATTAAAAAGGAAACTTGTTATAGGAGTACCCAAACTAAAGATGAGTACTCACATTTAGTATGGCCATTCCCTGTAATGAAGAGAAGAATTTCCAGGAAGAAGGCAGCAAATAGATAAGAATAAAGGGGACCTCTACCCTGCCAGAAGGATGAAACAACTAAATCCTGTAAGACAGTGGCGATGTCACTGCCAGAGTCCTAGTTTTTCCTGTATTGTACATATATGTTATTCTTCATATGAAGTTGAATCCCATCGGACTCTCCCACTGTGAGCGCAAGGCCATGTCTTACTTACAGGTCTATTCCTAACACCAAACAGATAGGAGCCAGGAAAAGAAGGGATGGAAGGTTATCAGGAAATCAGTTTTGATTTAATTAGATTTAATTAGATCATTAATTACTTAATTTAATTAGATCATTTTCTCCCATCCATACATTGGAAGGAACAGGAATTTTGATTATTGCAGATGGTGGAGGAGGAGGGTTGGGGGAGAAGCAGGGGTAATTTAGAACAAGGGGCACATCTGTGCACAGAGGGACTGAACATTTGTTCTGTAAAGATACTTTGGGGACTTATATAAACTTGAAGGAAACATGCTGACATCCTAGGGAATGAAGGCAAAAGTCAAAATATGAGGGCTGTTTTGCAACTTTATTTGGACTTGACTGATGTATGATTTTTCTTTTCCCATGTCATGTTTATATGCTTTCTCTAAGTGTTCTGTGCTTACCTGCCAACCTGCTGCCTTAGTCATAAGGCTAATACAACCACTTCTTAAGAAAAATGGAATTATAAGATGATACAGAAAGAAATTTGCTTACTACTGAGTTTTTAAAGAAAATTCCTTGAAATGCAAACCACAAAGGAAATACCTAATTGCTTTTCTAAGAAATGGTGGAAATTGGTAGGACAAGATACCCCATTTCAGATTTTTGCTTTCATTCTGACGACATTTCTGTGTTTCTTGGCTGTGTGTGTGTGTGTGTGTGTGTGTGTACGTGCGCATGTGCATGTGTGTATTTCCAGAAACATGTAGCACATACTTCAGCCAGACCACATGACTATGAGTCAATATTTCAGCCTGCATTTGTCTTAAACCGTGAAGCTCTGGGTGTCACCGAACAAAACCTGGCAGGTTGTCTGAATAGTTCTTTCACCACTCGACCCAAAATATAGTAAATCAGATGACATATTGTTCTAATTTTACATTAGTACTCATATTTTAATGAGGAAAGGAAGATTGTGTTCTATCAAGATTTTTGAATACAAATAAAATCTAGCTTCCGATCCAACCTATTGCAGGATATTAGAGTCACCAAATGAAGTTTACTTTAAAAAAACTTGACATGTGGGGCGCCTGGGTGGCTTAGTCGGTTAGGCGTCCGACTTTCGCTTAGGTCATGATATCGCGGTTCGTGGGTTCGAGCCCCGCGTCGGGCTCTGTGCTGACTGCCAGCTCAGAGCCTGAAGCCTGTTTCAGTCTGTGACTCCCTCTCTCTTTGACCCTCCCCTGCTCACGCTGTCTCTCTCTCTCTCCTAGAAATAAATAAAAACATTTTAAAAAAACTTGACATGTACATATTTGGCACATGCTACGGACAAAATTGTGTCCCCTCCCTCCCCAAGCTTCAAATTCACATGTTAGAGCCCTGACCCCTGATGTGATGGTATCTGGAGATGGGATTTTGGGGAAAGAATTTGGTTTATAGGAGGCTACAAAGATGCAACTCTTCATGTGCTTAATAATGGCATTGTTGCCATTATGAGACAAGAGACACCAGAGCCCTCTCTCTCTGCCTTGCAAAGACACAGACACATAGGTGGTCATCTGTACACCAGGAAGAGAGTTCTAACCTGAACCAAATCACCTGATACCTTGATCTTGGACTTCCCAGCCTCCAGAGCTGTGAGAAATCAGTCTGTTGTTTAAGTCTTCCAGTCTATGGTATGTTATTATAGCAGTCCAAGAAGACTAACAGTGTTTTATAAATTTGGAGTGTTCATTTAGTGGAATTTAAAGTAAAACTTGATAGTAGAAACTCAATATCTATTATTATTATTATTATTATTATTGGTGGTGGTGGTGGTGGTAGTAGTGGTTGGAATTTAATTTGAATTACTACTTCTTTATCACTAAAATCCCTAGAAGAAAGTCAGTTAACAGGGGATGAAGATTTATCCTTTCTTCTAAATAAATATAGGTGCTATATATATAGTGAGCACATGAGCCATTCTCAGCTCTGCTATCTGTAAGTAAGATAAATCAAAACATTTTGCCTGCTTATTTTTAGAAAGACATATCATATATGGAAAAAAACACTGTATATTTCTGGCACTTAAAAAATTATATCCATTTATGGAACTTCAATTAGTTTAGGTGACTGGTTCAGTCACTCAGTTGGCTAGTTACAAGGCTCTCGCCCCCCCAGCCCAAGAAAAGGTCTTCTTGTCTCAGGGCAGACACCTAGCTTTAGCCTATGATATTTTTCTCCAAAATATTTTGCCTATGCTTTGAATTCATTAAGGCCTGATGAACACCCAAAGGAGCTAAAATAAAATAAAATAGAGTTGGGGACATCTTGCAAAAGCCAGAAGAGGCTTCTCTTCCCTGCTTTCTCCTCACATATCCTTTGAGGCAAGAAGCGCTGAAGTATCTACTTAATGGGACAGAATGGGGACAAGAAAATGAAAAGGAAAGAGAATACTGGGGAAAATGTTTTTCTGAACACGATTCTGCCAAACTAAAAAATACTTTAAGGATAACTCATCTCTCAGAGTCCCTCTTCATCTGTTTCTTTCCTTCTGTACTTACATACACTTCAACTTCTCCTAAAATGAGGAAGCCATCATTCATTTCTGTCTCCACTTGGAACTGTTTTTTGTTACTAAAACATTGGGAATCATAACAGATATGTATTGAGGGCTCATTCATTGCCAGGCCCTATCCTCAGGGCTGTATGGAATTGCTATTTAAAACTGACAACAATTCTAGGAACTGGGACCTATTAATACTCTCTTTGAGTAGATAAGGTCACTGAGGCTTAACTCATCAAGGTTCTCATATTGGAAGGTACATCAGACTCCAAGGTGCAAGTTCTTAGCTACTGCCTTTCCATCTGTTTGTGTTCTACTCCTCTCCTTTCTCACCCCAGTGACCCTCATCTCTCCATCTCTAAACTACTGTGCTTGACCATTGACAAAGTTCCTTCCAATATTAACCTGATATCTTTCAGTTTTGTAAAATGAAAGTAATACATACTTAAAAATTTTTAATGTTTATTTATTTTTGAGAGAGTGAGAGAAAGCATGAGTGGAGGAGGGGCAGAGAGAGAGGTAGACACAGAATCCGAAGCAGACTCCAGGCTCAAGTGTCAGCACAGAGCCTGATGCGGGGCTTAAACCCACGAATTGCGAGACTATGACCTGAGGCAAAGTCGGACTCTCGGTCAACTGAGTCACTCAAGTTGCCCATAAATACTTTAAATGCCAATTGTTTCCAAATTATATCCAAAGTTGTTTACGGCAGCATAATTCCATGGGAAATTTGGAACCAGCCTATTTTTTAATGATTGTAAGAAAAACTTGGAGTATGCATTAGTTGAAATGCTCTGTGACGTTAATAATGCTTACTTTAGAATACTGATTACTGTAAGTAGGAAGCAATAAAGCTACCATAAAGCAAAAAAACAAAACAAAACAAAACTCACAAAAATCTATTCATAGAGAATATCTCTGGAAAACATACATCAAAAATATAACAGTGATTCTCTTCAAGTAATAGAACCTTGCCTATATGTTTCTATGTTCTCTAATTTTTCATAGTTTCTCTCTTCCATGGTGGGCCTGTAGTATTAGAAGAACAAAATATATTTGAAATGTTGTGGAAATAGTATTTGTAAAGAGTTAACATTTTATGAAGTCTCAGTCAGCAACTATCTGTGTGGCTTCAGGCAGGTAACTTTGGACTTCAGTTTCCTCGTTTGTAAAATTAGTGGCGGGGACTATTAATTACAACTCCCATGTATCATGTTGTAACTTTCACTTACATTAATTTCTTAATCTTCCAAATACTCATGAAAAGTGGCAACATTAGTCCACTCTTTGTGAACAAGGAAGTTGGATTTCTGAATACTTAAGAAACAAACAGTAGGCAGTGAGGACCAAGAACCCAAACCATGTATTTCCAAAGAGGATTTTTAAAATCTCCTTAATCACAAGTATTTCATATATGGCTTCTATAGTTCTGATTGTTTATGACTCCCTTTCTAAATGTCATCCTTTTGAGTCTTATCTCCAAATTCTTCCCAAGCTTTTAGGTCTTGGTCAGTTGACTCCCAATTATGCTGGCTCTCCCAGAATAGCTGACCTATATCTCCAAAAACCTTTCCTTGATGAGCCTACTTGACTATACCTCTTCACCATTTTCGACAGTGAAGACCTCATATGTTTGTGCCCTCTTACTTCATTAATGATAAGGACCATATTATCACTTGATTGTATTTTTCTCCTTTTTTTCTTAAACACACACACATACACACCACCACCACCACCACCATCAACAACAACAACAACTGTAATTCAAGAGAAGGCTCAGCACACTGTAACTTCGATTTCACAGAGTACATCAATTTGGGAACACAATTAGGGCACACTGTTTTGGACGTTCCTGGAAAATGGTGTGTGTGCCCTGCAAACTCCAGGCTTCCATAGGGCATGCACCATTTTCTTGCCTTTCCTGCTTCAAATGAGGCAAAGAGGTGGCTCTCTGTCCTAGACATCCTCAGTGGAAGTTAAGGAATGGATCTCAGGAAAGGCACCACCACTCTGGCTGACCAGGCAGGGAACACACTCATGGGGATGATTACCTGTCACTGTCACAGCCAGAGCCAGCTGTGGTCACCCCCAAAGCTACCCACTCTCTCAGCAGTGAAAACTGTAGGGCTGATTCTTCTAGTACTTTGTTCCTTCTACAGAGTTTCATTTGTTAAAACAGTTTTGTTATTGCACTCCTTTGTGAGTCTCTGAGGATTGTAATGGAGGAAAATCTGAATGATCTTATACTGAACATCCCTTCTGCCCCCTACAATGCTGCCCATGCTCCTCTCACTTGACCTAGTCTATCTGACTCCCACTCAAATAAATGACAGGAGATCCCTATTTCTTCATAAGCATCCATTCAATTATTCAGTACATATGTATTGAAAATTCATTAGGTGCTAGGCACTGACCAAGGTTTTCATCCTAGATCAATAACAAGACAAAGCCCCTTCCCTTTTGGAATTTATATTCTAAAGAGGAACACAGACATTAAGCATGTGAGTATATATTAATTGTAGCAGCAGCTCCTAAAAGGAAAATACGTTAGAGCAATGGACTAAATAGTGATATCTGTGTGTGCACTTGTGTGTGTCTGTGCGTGTGCACGCATGCCTGCATGTGCTCTATTTGAGATAGGTCATTAGGAAGGAAGTCTATGAGCAAGTGGCTTGGGGAACAAAAGCTTGGGGAAGGGGTTTCACAATAAGGGAGAAGGAAATATAAATGCCATGAGACAAGAGTATCTGGATCTCCCTGAAACTCAGGGTGGACACATCTCAGGCACAAATTGAGTCTCCTATGATATGTTGTTTATTGGCTTATGAGGAAATGGAATAGGCTTTCTCAATGAAATTCTAATAAGGGCAAATTTCAACATTTAAAAATTAGGGTATATGTCTAAACTATAATTCCTTTCATAAAGGGAGCCCAGGGACAAGGCTGTTGTCCCTTGAAACTATCATGCTGGCTTATAGCAAGATTCTAATGAGGTAGTGGGTATGGTTGCGCATAAAATAAACAAACCAAGAAGGTATACATTGTGATACAAATATGTTTAAACGTTTTTTAAAGGTTTATTCATTTTTCAGAGACAGAGCATGAGTGGGGGAGGGGCAGAGAGTGAGGGAGACACAGAATCTGAAGGAGGCTCCAGGTTCTGGGCTGTCAGCACAGAGCCCAATGTAGGGCTTAAATTCATGGACCGCAAGACCATGACCCAAGCTGAAGTCAGATGCTTAACCAACTGGGCCACCCAGGTTCCCCACATTGTGACACAAATATTAAGGATTATTATACAAAACAGAATGCTATATTTTGAAGTATATTTTAATATTTATAAATGTCTATTGGTTTGTATAATTCTGGTTATTACTAGATTTGGGGAGCTCAACACTCTATATACGTAGTTCCTCCTTGGTCTCATAGAACCAACTATACATTTACTCATGGATGGAAGTACATATTCACATCACTGCTAATAAGACCTTTTGGGGCCTTTAACAAAACCAGGCTACTATGTCTATGTTGGACATTGTGCAGAGGTTACAAGTGGGGGCCTGGTTCTCATACAGCTTTTAAATTAGTTTTTGGGGAAAGGAGATTTGTTTTACCACCAATAATATTGACAGTAAAGAAGAGTAAACAGTATTTCCTTCTTTATACACCAGTAATGTCCCACTAAGCTGTAGATATTGATTAATGGTGAGTAAGAGGTACATAACATGGAGGGCAGGAGAATGCAGAGAGGCACACGAAGTTAGGAGGTTCTGTCATGAGAAGTGACAGGTGAAGTTGGAGGGAGTGGGGAATTCTAAGGATTACAGGTTATGACTGCAGAGCAGAGTTAAGAAGTTCAAAGCTTTGGTTTAATGTACGGAGAAGTAGGTAAAAGATGTATTATTTTTAGGAGAGACTACAATGAAGGAGGAATAAAAGTCTTAAGAAACAAGCTTCTTTGAGCTACTTGATTGGCACTTCTCACTAATTAAAGAAAGTAGCAAGGCAGTTACACCCATCTCCCATTTTACAACTGATCAGACTGAGGCTCTAGGATATTAAATGCCTTGCATCCTGACAGGTATTAGTTACAAGACAGGACTAATCCACGTTACATTACTCATGGTCACAGTCTTCTTCCATTGCTCTGGGTGGCCTCTGAATTTCAAAACCACAGGGTGGTCTTGCACAATGACCTACAGCCATAGCCAATGGCTCCTTTTGGAGAAGGGATACTCCATATCCATAGGACATGATGAAATAAGTCCTGTGTTTAGAATATCTTCAATCTTCTCATTAATCCTTTGTAACTATGAAGTAATAAGTTGTCTGCATGTCAAAAATTGTTTCCATGCATCTAAAAATCAGTACCAAAGTTACCATATTATTGGAAAACACATCATTTTGGAGTATTATTAGATATAAGGGAATTTTAATGTTTTAAATTTATTTTTGAAAGACAGAAAGAGAGAGAATGAGCTAGGGAGGGGCAGAGAGAGGAGAACACAGAATCCAAAGAAGGCTCCAGGCTTTGAGCTGTCAGCACAGAGTCCGATACGGGGTTCAAACTCATGAACTGCGAGATCATGACCTGAGCCGAAGTTGGTCGCTTAACCGGCTGAACCACCCAGGTGCCCCTAGATATAAGGGAATTTTAAATCATTAGCATCTTTCTTACAAAATAGTCAATATCCTTTGACAGGATCTAGATCTATTGGGTGTGATGCAATTAATAAGGCAGTATATTTCTGGGTCTTGAAGCTTTTAAGCACATTAAATCTTTAGTCAAAAACTGTAACAGAAAATACAAACACACCAGTCTGCTGAATATTAGCACAAATTCAAGCTAAAAAGGTCTCCCTTGTTTTTAGATCAAGAGAACAAAATCAAGGAAGATAAACAGTCTGTCTTTCCATCAACATGTCATGTTTCCATTAACATCACTTTCTGTAGCTGTCTTCTGGTTTATCATCTCTACTCTCCACTAGTTGGCTACACTCAATCCTTCTAACAAGTATTGTTATAAAATAGTATGAACGGCAGCCCTGAATCTCACTCACTGCTCTTTTGTCAGCTTCCGGAGCATAACACAACACTGAACATGTTTGAAATTCAAGTTGAGGACCCATTCGGTTCCTCTTAATCAAATATAGTACACGTTGTTTATACTGGGAAACAATCTTATGTCTTGAGTCAAGGTTTTAGTGAAAAAATGCACACAAGCCCTAACACTGAAGTGCATTTAGGCAAACGATCCATGCAGAGTGAGGGCAACTACTAATGACAATAATGACAACAACAAGAGTAATAACAGTAACGGTAGTAACAGCCAACTCTCTAAACTTCAGTGTGTTCCAGGCTCTGGGCTGCACATATTACATCAATTACCTCACTTAAATCTCATAAAGATTGTATGAAGTAAGAACAAAAATCATTAATATTATTATAATTTAAATAATTACTTAATAACTATTCAATAACTGACATTGAGTATTTATTACATGTCTAAAATTTTACAAGCTTATTGGGGCAGCTGGGTGGCTCAGTCGTTGAGCGTCTGACTTCGGCTCAGGTCATCTCACAGTTCATGGGTTCAAACCCCATGTCAGGCTCTGTGCTGACAGCCAGCTCAGAGCCTGGAGCCTGTCTTTAGAGTCTATGTCTCCCTCTCTCTCTGACCCTCCCCTGCTCATGCTATCTCTCTTTCTCAGAAATAAATAAAACATTAAATTTTTGTTTAAATTTTACAAGCTTATTGCATTTAATCCTCACAAAAACCCTCCAAGCTTTCCTGGGGGGAACTGGCTTTTTTTTTTTTTTAATTGAGGTGTAATTGTCATATAACGTTAGTTCCAGGGTCATAATATAATGATTCAAAATTTGTGAAATGACCAGCAGATAAGTGTCGTGAACATCCATCATTACAGAATTACAAAAAAATTTCTTGTGATGAGAACTTTCAGCATCTACTCACTTAGAACCTTCAAGTATACAGTACGGTATGAGTAACCACAGTCTGTTGTTGTTGTTTTTTAATGTTTTTTATTTATTTCTAGGAGAGAGAGACAGAGGCAGTGTGAGCAGGAGAGGGTCAGAGAGAGAGGGAGTCACAGACTGAAACAGGCTCCAGGCTCTGAGCTGGCAGTCAGCACAGAACCCGACACGGGGCTCGAACCCATGAACCGCGAGATCATGACCTAAGCGAAAGTCGGACGCTTAACCGACTAAGCCACCCAGGCGCCCCGAGTAACTACAGTCTGAAATGCCTACAAATGGGAGCAGAGATGTTGCTACTGAATGTCGTTGCTGCCTTCTCCTTCCAGGTGAGGAAGGGGATGTACTGAGACTGAATGTGGCTTAGGAGCCTGGAGGACCCAATGTTTAGAAACATTCCAGCAAATGGGAACACATCTATTTTGGGCAGGCACTTCTGGAATGGTGATCTAAGCACCCACGTTTAAAAGAATAGAAGCATATCAAGAATTAGGGTTTCCAGATCTGGTGAGAGCCCCTACTCTTCGCAGACGGTCAGGAGCAGCACTGTGTCCTTGTTAGGGAATCTGAAGGCATTGGGGATAGGCTACAATAGGAAGTTGCATCTCCTCTGAAGCTGTGTGGCCATTGTGCTTTAGAAGTTTGTGTGTGTCCTTAGCCAGTTAAATGAGGAGCTCAGTCCAGCACAGGAGTGTGGCATGTCAGTAGGTGTGACTACATGTCCTCTTCAGTCAGAACTCCTTCTGAAGCACCACCGCGGGGTGAGAGGAGTATCCCATTTTACAGACAGAGAAACAGAGACTTAGCATCACGATGTAGCTTGTCTGGCTCCATTCAGGTAGTAAGTGGTCAAGGCCAGTTTCAACCTCAGGCTGGCTGACTCCAGCTCTTCCCTTATTATCTGCTCTTTGTGTGAATGAAGTACTGTTTGAAGAAACAGACCTCTCCTCTGCCCTCCAGCTCCGGGAATAACAATGTTATCAATTGTATCTTTTTTTTCTTTTGCCTTCAAAAGATCATTTCATCTTATAAAATTTTTCCTGGTTTTACATTTGCTTCTCACTCTTAAAATATATAGGCAATTAAACATTGTCATTGTGCATTGCATTTAGTCATTTACATTTGTTCATCTTTATGTTTAATCTTCACAAAATATTATTCTTTTGAATAATTTCACATCCTACCATGTTTGGCCATAATCATTATGTATACAGATTATTGGCAACATTTGATTCTGCTTCTGCTCAAGAGAGCACTTAGTTGTATTTTGGTGAAAGCTCAGATGAGATCAGCACACTGAGAGCTACTTTAAGGAGAGCAGTTTCAGGGCGCCTGGATGGCTCAGTCTGTTAAGTGTCTGCCTTCCACTCAGGTCATGATCTCATGGTTTGTGGGTTTGAGCCCCGCGTCAGGCTCTCTGCTAACAGGGCAGAGCTTGGATCCTCTGTCTCTCTTTGTCTCTCTCTGCCCCTCCCCCTACTTGTGCTCTCTCTCTCTCTCAAAAAATAAACATTAAAAAAATTTTATTTTAAAGATGAGCAGTTTCAACAACCTCCCTCCAATCTGCTGCATTGAGGTAGGAGCCCTCCTCCCCTAGCTAGTGACCGATGCAGAGTGGGTGCCCAGGAAATGCCTTTCAAGTGAAATATCACAACCTCCGTAGGTCTGATGGATTTTATTCTTTGTTTGTGTTCCTGGAAATGAGGTTTTGAAGAGTGGCAGGTGGTTTGGGGGAGAGTTGTAATATTTAAATATTGAAAGATTCCACAGAGTGAATGATTTCTAAGTACTGGGAAAGGATGGGGTGATAGAAAATGACTTCAGGTAATGCTGAGTTAGAACATTATTTTTATTTTCTTGATTAAAGCAAGGATAAACTTTAAAATCTTTTCCAGTGCAGCAATAAAGAGAAGAAAGATATTTTTATAAGACTAGCCGCTGGCCTACTTTCAAAACTTTTCAGGAGACACAGTTTACATATCCATGGCCCCAGGTAAGCATTTCACTACTACCTCAGTAAAGGACTGCTATGATGAAAAATAGGTTTAAATTTAAAACTTATCATCCATACATTCCACTCACCAGTGAAATTTCAATTCTTGTAAGCAAACGGCTTTTGTGGTCTTTATGAAATCCCAAGTTTAATGAACCTCTCTAGATATGACTAAAGTGCAGTGATTGAAGCTTGTTACTAAACAGAAAATCCCACTCAACATTCCAATTCTTGAACTGAATAAACCAGATAAGCACCATCGCTCACAAAATGATGTCTGGACAAACCATCTGTTTTGGATGTAAATGTCACATGTATCCCCTGCAAGTATTGATCAAAAAGCATGCGTTCAGGTCAATCAATTCCTGTTATCACCAAAATGCTTATTAGGCTTGAAGTATTCTACTAATTATCCCAGAGGCTAGCAATGAGGCCAAGACAAGATAAGAAAGCTGAACCAGTTAGTCAATGAAGCCTTGAACATGCCAATCACTCATCTGGGGATTTGTTTGAATAGCAGTCTAAAGACATAGTTTTAAATGCCAGGACAGACACTGACCACAGATGAAAACCAGGATGGGAGTTCAGAGAGTTCTCTCAGGATTTAGCAAATTCTGTGCTATTGATTTTTTTATAATAAATGTAGGATATTGACTATTTAGAACCATCACAATTCTCTGATATTCCACATTACTGTGCTATCAAATGAACGATTTAACAGGCTAATTCTTTTTAATTATTATTATTAGCTTTGTTGAGTTATAATTTACATACAAAGTCACCAATTTCTGGTGTATTCATTCACTAAGTTTTAGTAAATAATATAAATTCCTGTAACCATCACCAAAATCATGCTATAGAATGTCTTCTTCAGACCAGAAAGTTCCCTTAGTAAACAGTAATTCTTTTCTCTCAATTCCTGGCTCTAGCAGTTATTGGTTTTCTTTCTGTCAAACAGAGTTTCACTTTTTCTAGAATTTCATATAAATGAAAGCATACATTTTATTTTCTTTTGGATCTGATTTCTTTCATTCAGGATAATGTTTTGACATTCATCTAGGTCACTGCGCATGGCAGTAGTTCAACCTTTTTATTTCTAAGCGGTATCACATTATATAGATATACCACAATTTACCACAATGTTCACAAGTTGATAGACATCTAGATTATTTCCAGTTTTTAGTCATAGCAAATAAAGTAGATGCAACATTATAGTCAAATCTTTGGGTGAAAATATGCTTTCTTTCTGTTATAAAGTACTTAAGAATAGAATTACTGGATCCTATTTTGTCTATTTAATTATATTTAAAAACTGCCAAACTGCTAATTTTTAATTAACATATTTATTTTGCTTATGCAACTATTTTGTATAACTATTCTGTTTATACAGCAATCTCTGAGAGACCCAGTTGCTCTACATTCTGAAAGCACTTAGTATGGTTAGTATGGTCAGATTTATAAATTTTAGTCATACTAATTGGTGTCTGTTAATATCTGTGATTTTTATTTTCATATTTTAATAGATTTGAATTCTCATATAACTGAGAATATGTTCATGCACTTATTTGACACAAATATTCTTTTGTAAAGCACATATTAGATATTCAAATATTGTATTTTCAAATATTTGCCCACTTTTTACTTGGTTTTATGTACTCTTATTACTGAGCTGTGTATCTTTAATATATTCTGAATATAAATCTTTTATCAGTATATATTGTACAAGTATTTTCTCTCAGCTTACGACTTTCCTTTTATTTCTTGACAGTTTTTTGAGGGCCAAATGTTTTCAATTATGAAGTTTTTTTTCTTCTTGGTGTGAGAGTTTTCTGTCTTTTCTAATAAATACTTATTTAAGATCACAAATATTTTTTTTCATTTGTTTCCTTTTAGAAGTTTTATAGCTGTAGCTTTTATTTTTAAGTCCATAATCTATTTAGAAGTAATTAAGTATATGTAGTGTGAGGTAAGGCCAAGATCAATTTATCGATTGATCTACCTATCTATATTATCTATCTATCTCACATACCAATAAGCAGGGGTTTTTTTAATAACAAAAGACTATGGAAAAGACAATCACTTAACTACTGAATTGAATTTGTGCTTTTATTGACATTAAGTTGACCATATATGACCGTATATTTCTGAACTTTGTATTCTAGTCCATTCTACTAGAATGGTAAGTCTACTTTCTCAATAATGCCCATACTGTCTTTACTATAGTAACTATATAATAAGTCTTTTTTATCCCAAAACTTGTTTTGGCTATTCTGGGTCCTTTGAATTTTCACATAAATTTTAGAAGAAGTTTATGAATATCTTCAAAAGAAAGTCTTCTGAAATTTTAACTGGGATTCAGTTCAATCTGTAGATCAGTTTGAGGAAAATACATCTCTACAGCTCTACTGATTTCTCAGTCAATAAACTTGGGATATCTTTAGATTTATTAAGGTCTTTTTAAACATTCACCAGTGTTCTATAGTTTTCAAGTTGTAAGTCTTCCTTTTTTTTTGGTTAAACTTATCCATAAGTAATTATATTTTTGATGCTTCAATCAAAAAACACAATTTTTGTATATTGATGTAACTTGATACATGACTAAATCAATTACAAGTTTTAATAACCTTTCATAAATTTCTTAAAATTTTCTATGTAGATGATTACGTTGTCTATTAATGACAGTTTTATTCAACATATATTTGAATAAATATATTTCTGCATTTATCATAGTTCTTATATGTCTTCTTTTTGCTGCTAATATAAATTACATGGATCAATTTTCTAACCATAAACTAGCCTTACATGTGGATAAACTCAACTTGGCAATGATGTTTTAAATTTAAAAAGCAGCAGCTAATATTACTTGTTGTAATAATTACTATACCTTGCATATGTTTAGTGAGCATTTATTTTTAAATGTAGTCAATTAAGGAAACAAATGCAAAGCAGTGAAAACATTTTTGAAAGATGAGACTTAGAAAAGTTAGGGTGCCTGGGTGGCTCAGTCAGTTAAGCGGCTGACTTCGGCTCAGGTCATTATCTCAGTTTGTGGGATCATGCCCCTCATTGGGCTCTGTGCTCACAGCTCAGAGCCTGGAGCCTGCCTTGGATTCTGTGTCTCCCTCTCTCTTTGCCCTTCCCCACTAATGTTCTCTCTCTCTCGAAAAATAAAGAAACATTAAAAAAAGAAAAAATATAACTTGGTATTCTTTCCTAAAGCAGTACCTTGTAAATTGTGATTGTTTTGTAAATTTCCTTAACTTCAGAAATAGATAATTTAGATCAAATAGCCAATGCAGTCATCAATATCATGAACAGAGAATCCAAGAATGGCAAATATAATTATTTTGTTATTTTTATTATTTTGTTATATAATTTGCAGCCCATGTATAATAGATACATTGTAGATGGCTTATAGGCAAATAAATTTATATATGCACACAAAGTAATCAATGTCATTCTTCTCTATCATTGTCTTTAACACTCTCTTTCACACACACAAGCATATATACACACACATGCAAACAGGAAGTACCTTAATACATTGGTCACTTAACTGACAAACTCAACAATTTGCAACCCAGAGAAACTATGAAGGTCATGGAGCAGCCAAACTGAAAAAAATTTTAGCAGTCATTTTCCTCATGTTCTTAATAAGCGGTATATGGTATATATATATGGTGTAATTGCTTGGAGCAAGTTTGATTTTATGACTTATCTGTACTCAACAGATTAAACTCAGTACTTTAGCATGAGAAAATGACACTTGTAATAGGTGCAGAGATGGGAGGATCTGAGAGCCAACAGCATAAAGGGAGAGATTACAGAAAGCAGACAAAAGAACTGAAAAGTGTAGCAGCTGGGTCTGCTCAGCGATTACATACTATTGTGCATGATTCATGCCCCTGAGAATAATCACCGAATTTTAGCAGTGTCTAACCTCCTATGTTCAAGATGATGAAATGGAGTCATTAAGAATAAGTTAAGTCTAATCAGCCTATTCTGTTTAACAAGGGATGGAAGAGTACAGTCCATTTGAAAAAGCTGTCCATTAAAATAGTTAAAAATATTTTGGCACTTTTTAGCGCAAGCTTTATTTCTCTTGGGAAATTCACTTGGACAATATGCTTCAACGTCTCTTTGTTCAGTAATGCTGCCTAAAAGAGGAATTTGATGTATCCACAGCAGAGCAGTCACCACATAAGGGCCACACACTCAGCACACTGACAACTTCAGGGGACGCTATTCACACAGATTTAAAGTTTAATGACATTCCCCCTGGAATTGTGCAGGACTCAGTCCCGTCCACAGCGCCGGGATATAAAGTTTCCGTTTGTTCATGATTGTACCTCCACGACTAGGATAGTGTGTGGTACACATTAGGCACTTGAAACTTTTTATTAACTATGAATGAATGCATACGTAACTACATTTAAACTGCAAGATTTAGAAACAAAATATTTGAGTGCTCAGAACTAATATTTCACTAAATGCCCATTTATAACAGGATCCAAATTTTCTGGATTCTGTTTAAATCAGAGCAGAACATTTGACCAAGAGGTAACAGGGAGGTGTCTATAAAGAAAAGAACGAGGAAAGCTCCAACTTTATGAATGCTGTGGAGGAGGGCTTAGAGTTTTTTCTAAGTTGCCTTTGCTTGCCAGCTCTTTCTTTCCCGGCCAAAAATGGGGCCCAGAGTGGCTTCCTGAAGTCTCAGGATTGGATCATGATACATTGTATGCACGAGGTTTACCCTTCTTTTCTTATTCTCTGCTTTTAAAACCTCAGTCTATTGTAAATTGATTTTGTGGTAGTGTTGGGCTCTATCTGTTTAATAGACTTTGTCAGCTCTAGTTTTGTACCTTATATAGAGAGAACTTAGCCAGATGATGAGGCTAATGATGACAAGGCATTGAATTTGGAATCTGCAGAATAAAACTCTACATCTGGCTGAACCATTTATGCTAAGATAAATGGTATCATATTTGGAAAAAAAAAAGACTCTCAAGTTGCCTGATATCTTTTGTCTTTGAGGTTAAAAACAACTTTTATATTATTCTATTATGGATGGCAAAGAAGCAATTTGGAATCCAATGTTTCCATACTTTATGATGAATAAAATGCTACAAACCCTATTAAGCATATTAAAAATTAGCCATTTTCACAACTCTAATTTTTTAAAGGCACATTGGGATACCAGCCAAGCACAATAGTTTGTACATAGTCATTAAATGTGTGCATCGGCTTCGAAGATACATTGAAGAGAATAGGGGAATGGATTAGGAAAACAATTTTTTATAGTATCTTGTAATTCATATCTTTTATAAAGTCAAAAATAGTTTTGAAAATCCTGTAGAGCATATGCTATTTATAGACCTATGGCCAGCTTGTCAGATGTAATGGTTTTCTCATATTGGTCATTAATCTTGGTTTCAGCAATAATTGCAGAGCACCATAAATTCCAAATACCCATGGAATTTCATGGTCTGAAATTATTCTGCAATTTAATGCTCTAGCATTAAAAATAGACCAAGAATTCAAGAATTTGTTTTCTTTTAATCAGTTGCAATGTAAAATGTTTATGAATCTCAATCTTGAAAAACTATTTTAATATGATGAAATATTTTGGAATACTTTAAAAAGCCCTAACAGGATTGAA
This sequence comes from Hyaena hyaena, assembly GCF_003009895.1. Taxonomy (NCBI): domain Eukaryota; kingdom Metazoa; phylum Chordata; class Mammalia; order Carnivora; family Hyaenidae; genus Hyaena; species Hyaena hyaena. The sequence continues at coordinate 3,159,398 of NW_024080648.1, read as the reverse complement.
TTACATCTTTTATACTAGAATCAACAGAGGAACTTTTTAAAAAGCCATATTTAGCTGCAAAGTTTTACAAGATTATGTTTAAGGTGCAATTGAAATCACCTTCCAGATGTCTCATTTATAGAAGATGACTGGTTCATCCATGAATCACCAATATGTCACTCTGCTTCCGCATTGAAGTTTTATGCAAACTAAGGAAATACCAAAGTCCTCTGTTCTCTTGAGTCTTTTATTATAAGATCCACTCAGTCTGTATGGCCTTTTGATAATGAAAGCCAGCATGAGAAGATAGGCCATGCTTTGAATGGGGTCGACATCTTAGTAATTGGCCCTAATCACTTTGGAATATTATATCCCAGGTTTAGGCTTCTTTCCATCTTCCATATTTTATTCATCAATCATGGTTTCTGTCATAACTTGGCTAGAGTCTCTGGAATGCTGTATATTGTTAAAACAACCCTACATTTCCTGAAATAGACCCTCTATGTATCCTACAGTAAAGAAGTCTTTGGAGAAGGTCTTTCTTGAGTGAAGTTGTAGAGAAAAAACATACTCTTAGCTTAATAATGATCATATGTTAAAAATCTATGACATATAATTTCTTAAAATCCTTTGATAAATCAACAATTTTTATTGCATATGACTGTTTCAATTAAATAATGAGGAAAATTTCACATTATCTGACAGAAAGATGATGATACAATAGAAGTATTATCTTGCATCAAAAGCTGTTCAGTTGAGGGGTGCCTGGGTGGCTCAGTCGGTTAAGCGTCCGACTTTGGCTCAGGTAATGATCTCATGGTTCGTGGGTTCGGGCCCCACGTCAGGCTCTGTGCTGACAGCTAGCTCGGAGCCTGGAGCCTGCTTCAGATTCTGTATCTCCCTCTCTCTGACCCTCCCCTGCTCATGCTGTCTCTCTCTCTCCCAGAAAAAAAAAAAAAAAAAAAAAAAACTTTAAAAAAAGCTGTTCAGTTGGGACATCACAGTATTTTTAATTCAGAACTCAGGATAAACAACTGAACATATTTTTATAACCTTCTGGAGACTCTTAAGAGTTATTATTGATCAAACATTGATCTTTCTGTGGCTTTACAGATAGAACTCAAAGACTTCAGCACTGAATGAAATTGTCTTCATTTAGACCTGGGTAAGAGGAGCTCTCTTGCCACGGACTCAGAACATAAAGGGCTACTCATATCACAAGTTGCACTTATTAAATTTAACAAAGAGGAAAATGGGCACTTCCTCAGTGATACAGCATAATGTGTAACATTTATGTCAGTATCACTCTCTTGGCTTTATACTCTTCAGGTACCAAGGGAATATTTTTTCCATGTGTTGTTCTCTGTCCTCCAGAGAAAGGTGGTGACATCATCTTGCTCTCAGTGTCATGAAGGTTTATGGTTTTTTTCCTCTGCTGGCAGGAGAGACATACATGGCTCATACATTAAGAAGGCGTGTTTGTTGAGGCTGGGAAATACAACGTACTTTAAGTGTTTGTTAGCTTGATTTATAATTTTTAAATGGTTAGCCTCTATTTGTACCTTTGCCTCAATGTTCACCTTCATATATCTGATTTCTCTTCTCTTGATAATCTCTGCTCCTAGCATCTGTCTCTATAGACACTGTACCCATTTTGAAATGCTTGTAGCTCGCTCATTTCTCACTGGCCACTTCTTTTCTTAGAATATCTCTACTTTGTCGTCTGAATGAAATTCTGTTGTATTCAAGATTCTATTCAAGTGTTAACACCTCTTTAAAATTTTCTCAAGCCTCCCACATTTCAACACAGATTGATCAAAAATAACACTTAAAATATGAAATGCTAATATTAAGTGTTAATGTTAAGTCATAAAATACTGCAGGCCAAAAAATAAGTGCTGGTTTCTATATGTATATAGTGCCTAGGACATAGTAAGAGTTCAATATGTTTGCTATTGTTATTAGTTCATGTTAAACTTAACTATCCTCCATCTTCTTCCCTCCCCTGCACACACTCTAGATTAGCTAACTCTTTTACATAAGTTTAGAGCATTCTGTACTCCCATATTGGCCATTATACACTTGACTAAAATTTCTCTTTCTCAGTCTATCTCATTCATTCTTTTAAGCCAAGCATCTGGTATAAAAGTGAATTAATGAATTAGTATCCAGAGGGAAAGTAAGAGGTGAGATTTGGAAAGATATGTGACAGTCTGGAATAAAGAAGTAGGTATAAAGATGATAGATTACATTAAGCAATTTTTAAAGGAAACTTTAAAAGATATAAAGAATATAAAATAAATATTTAAAAAGAAAAATAAAGGACATTTGAGGGATTTACTTAGACGTCCCAAAGGATTATTCATCAGAAAGTGGTAGAGAATTGTTAAATTAATGAGTTCACCCCCATCATTTGACTCCAGCTCCATTAGAAATATTCAACTGCCTGACATCGACTGTAAAGACATTTTTTTCCCAAAGTTAATGTGCCTTGTTTTCTTCTTCAGGAAAAACAGTCTCAGTTAAACCTGAGGTAATTCTATTTAGTGTAATAATTGGTGCCTAATAATGTCAAATATTTGCTTTAAGCACAACAATATAATTATAAAAGTAAACATAAATATTCTGGAAAAAGAAGTTTGATATAGAAATTGCAATGGAGGTTTAGGAAACCATCCTTACTCTGATCAGCTTTTATTTTATTTATTTATTTATTTATTGATTGATTGATCAGCTTTCATTTTTATTTTTGAAGTTTATTTATTTATTTATTATTATTATTTTTTTAACCATGAAAGCAAAAAGTTCATTCATGTTTGAAACTACATATAGCTACCACGAGGAAGACTTTTTCAATCCAGGGTGTAATCCAGTTAGAAAGGAACACGAAACATTTTTAATACATTAGAATCACCGCCACAAATTATTTTCATGACTCAATCTGTTTCAGAATCGCATACAATACAAAATGAGAGAAAGGAGGGGGGCCCCATTACACAGGGTGAAATATACGGTACTGAATACTGAAATCTGAATGCATCACAATTAGCCGCCACCTTTTTTTTTTCTTTTTTCTTTTGCATGGAGTAGTAACAAGATGAAGGACATTCAAAATGCTTTCTCGGTATTTACAATGGTTTTGCTGATCCTGTGTTAATTGAAGACCCGATGTTTCCACTCTTGGTTTTTTTTTTAAAAGTTGCAAATGCAACCCTGATTTTTCTTTTAAAAGACTACAATGTACATTACATTTTGTGAAGGGAAACAAAGAGTTACTTACAAGATGCCAAACGGTAAGAAAGAGAGAAACTACAGCGTGAGTTCAGAGGTAGTAAGTGAGCACTCTAAGCTACAGAACAAGTGGAAATTCTACTGGTTTGTATGAGTTCGCATGAGGTAATAAAGCTGTGTTTTGATTGGTGAGATGTATAAATACTCTTTTGCTACACTATATACAACACTCAGGAGAGCAGGGCCTTCGTGGATGCCCAGAGGTCGTAGCAAACCTTGACAAGCCTGTGCAGCACCCAGTGCACACCGTAGAGCCCCAGACGGACCTCGCGTTCACCTCTATCAGCAGCAAGGGTCTTCATCTGTCAGAACAATCTGGACCCATAATTTAATTACTGAGCAGACTCCGGGCACTGGTGCTTCCAGAGAGAGAAAAGATGCTACCAGTCTCTGATCTAATTATAACGTAAGAGATCGAAACACAAACTTGACAAGGAAGATTCTTAAACAAACCATCCTTAGCAGAGAGAGCCAAACAGCTCCTTTATTCCAACCCCATTAGCGATATGAAAGAAAGACAATCAAAGTCCGCGATGGAAAAATGCGAGAAATTAAATTTAGGTGAGGTGAATCTTTGCATCTGCTCTAACGATTGAGGTTTAGCATATATTGTACTTTTTACCCTTAAGGCCAAGTAATTGGCAACTGTAAAACCATTAATGTAAAATATTGATAATAAAGTATGATAAAATAGCTACAGGACTGTCAACAATGTTAAATCTTGCCCTAATTGGATAAAGTGCCTTTTTAACATTGTGTGTTTTTAAGTATAAACACAAATGATTATGATTCCTTTAAAAAACTGATTTACCAAGTTCTCTAATAAGACAAGGTTTTACAGTAAAGCTGTAGATGGTGGGCTACAAAAACGCTTTCCTTTTCCTCCTATTGCTCTGAATGCACTTAGCAAGGCATGTCAGCTCGGGGAATAGTGTTGCCGGAGATTAGTTAGAGGTATCAGAGTGCACACTTCCCGGGCCTTCTGTAGGGGAAGTCACAGAAGGTGGAGTTGTTGCATCTTGCCAGCCTCCATTAGCATTTAAATTATGTGGACTGTACAGTGAGTTTCCCCCAAGGCCATCACTGTAGCCTCCCATCTGATTGATAACAGGACGGAGGGTATCCACCTGTGACTGCACATTGGCACGGACTTGGGACCCTTGGTAAGAATCCCCATTCTTACTCTGCGTGTTCATGAACATGTCCCCAGAATTTGGGAGGTTAAAGGAACCAGAAGAACCAGAATTTGGCGTGGTGGGTGAGTTGGTCTGGGTGTCCTGCACGGCTGCGGCTACTGCGTGCGCGGCCGTCACAGCTGTCTTCGCCGCATAGAGGTTGGCTTCTTCCTGAAACTTGCCCATATTCTTCTTGTACCTGATTCGTTTGTTCCCAAACCAGTTGGATACCTGTGACACTGTGATGCTGCATTTCTTGGCCAGCTCCTCTTTGGCTTCTTCACTGGGGTAGGGGTTACTGAGGTGTGAGTAAAAATATTCATTCACGATTTCGGTGGCCTGTTTACTGAAGTTACGCCTTTTTCGTCTGGCATCAAGGAACCTTGATCTTAAAATCATAACTGCTTCACAAGTGCTTTGTTTGAGCTGCATCTGAATGGAAGTAAATTTTCGATGGATGATGCCCACCATTCTTTCCATTTCGTTTGGGGAATTTCAATTTCGTTGGGACGTGTTCTACTCTGCTCTCGGAGAGGATTCATCACATGTGTAGTGAATTCATTACATGCCTGTTCATACTTCTCCAGTTTTGTGTGATAGATTTGTCTGATCTGGGTCAATTTGGCTCTGTAATCTGAGTGCTCAATAGAGTTATCTGAAGAACCTCCAGAGGCTGCCGCGGCTGCAGCTGCTGCCGCCGATCCCCCACCTTTCTCAGGACCTGAAACCCCTTCTGCCAAAAGCATATTGTCCAGTCTCATTAGCTGGGGGTCGGGAGAGTCCTCCTCCTGGGCTCCTCTGATGCTGAGACCTGTTTTCTCTTTGATCTCACACAGGACGCTGAAGAGCATGGGTTTCATTCTGTGACAGTTCAGGGCATGTTTCCAGGGAACCGCCCATCGCCCCACGCCCACTGGGCTGGGGCTGCCTCGTCCTGCGAGCCCGAGCCCGGTGCCGCGACTCCCCTATCTATTTATTTGAAAGAGAGAGAGTGAGCACAGAAGAGGGAGGGACAGAGAAAGAGAGAGAAAATCTCTCCCTTGATGTGGGACTTGAACTCACAATGAGATTCGGACCTAAGCCAAAATCAATGGTCAGATGCTTAACCAACTGAGCCACCTAGGCACCCTATGATCAGCTTTTATATGGATTTAGCAAAACTATGGCTTTAGCTGATAACATATCTTAAAAAGACATCACTTCTGGATAGCAGAGAAATACAGTTTATTTCTATGCCAACATACTGGTAAACAATGAGATAGGTGGTAGCCAACACAATCTAGTTTCTTCGGATTGGCATTATTATTCATTAGGTTTTTTAGCTGAGTCATGGGGAGTATCTCACATGTTTCTGGCAACAGAATTCCTCTTTTTACAAAACACCTTTGTGCACTCCAGAAAAATATTGGAATATACTGATTGAAATGACAACTGTAATTATTGAGATTCAGTAAAAACTCTTCTCTTTTATACCTTAGGTCCCTGATTTACAAAATAGTAAGTTTATTTTATCTTTTGAACTATTTCCCTTTCTTTAAATTTAGTTATAACTGACCAACTACATTAAAAATCAAGAAATAGATCTCCATTTATAAAAAAAAAAAAAAGACTGATAGTCTTACTCTAGGGCTGGTGAAAATTAGCAGTAAAAACGCAGCAAGGATATAAACATGTTATAAATCAATTAAGTCAAATCTTCTAAAGTCTGTTATGTTCAATAATCAGTCTTAGTGAGATTTTAAGTCTATAAGTATTAGAAGAAAACACTGAAGGTCGGATAACATAATTATATTACCGTTAATAGCTTTTTAAAAAGTTTTTTCTTTGGGAGCTCATTATCCTGAACAAAATTACAAACCGTATTAGAAAGCACTTCCATCTCAGTTGAAAATTCTTTAAAATATACTACAAAGAGCTAGGTAAGGTAGGCAAATTTAACTGTTTTAACCCTCTAATTACATTTCTACTATCTGTGCTTCCACACACTCGTGAACTAGCCCAGTGAAATCACACAGAACTGCTGCTGTATGGCTAACACACATAATTCACATATGTGACACAACTAGTCTACAAAACGTTGATACATTAAACAGCAGAGGGATTAAAATTTTAAACCATGTTAAAGGACGTAGTAGAGAAAACATCTGGAAAAGAACAGGTTGATTGAAATAGACCTGCATGGATTCAGGAATGGAAGGTTATATTAAACTAATCTCCAAAAGAGCTCTGAGAGTATTACAGCCAAAAGAGACAAACGCAATTCAGGGATGTAATACATGCAGATTTTCAAGGATCACATGAAAATATGGAGCTTAACATGAGTCTAGCAATGCATTATCCTTTCTTTTTTCTTTTCCATTGTTTTCAATTTAAAATACATATGGATAGGCAGAAGCAGCTATATTCACTTGGGAAATATTTATTGTGTGTACTCTGTGCCAGGCAGGTACTGAGAGTAGAGGAAACCAGTGATGTATCTTCAACCCTGAGACTCCAGAATCTAATCTGAGAGCCAGACAACTGCCCTGACCATAGAGCAGAGAAACACTAACCCAGACTGAGGTTTTGCATGATCTGCTTGAGATGTTTAAGGGGAATTTGAGTTTTAATACTAAAGATGAGGATAATCTTCATTCCTGTCCAATGGCAAAGAAATACATACATATACATATGTATATACGTGTGTGTGTGTGTGTGTGTGTGTGTGTGTGTATGGTTTTCTGCGGGAACACTATGTAGAAAGAAAAAATAAATAACAGAATTTTAAAGCAAAATATTATGTACATTTTTTTTAGTTATTTCTACAGCAGCTTTATCTGTCTTAAAATTACCTTAAACCCTATTGAACAGATGAGTCATTTAATCAGACTGGTGACTACAGTTATTACTTCTAGCTACATGTTTCATGTCAAATCATGGAACTATGTAGCCATAAAGAAATCTTGCCATTTGCAACAATATGGGTGGATCAGAGGGTATAACGCTAAGTGAAATAAGTCACTCAGAGGAAAACAAATACCATACGATGTTACTCACATGTAGAATTTAAGAAACAAACCAAATGAGCAAAGAAAAAAAGAGACAAACAAACAAAAAGACTCTTACATACAGAGAATAAATTGGTGGTTGCCAGAGGGGAGGTTCGTAGTGGTGTAGGGAGAGACAGGTAAAGTAGGTGAAGTAGATTAAGAGTCCGCTTATCATTATGAGCACTGATGGCTGAATGTACAGAATTGTTGAATCATTATATTGTATACCTGAGACTAATATAACACTGTATGTTAATTACACTTGAATTTTAAAAATACATATGGTTTTAAATCATGGAACTATACAGCTAGAGAGAATCACAGTAAACTCCGGTTCAGAGAAACTTGGGAGTTTGTTCTTTAATACAAAACAACCATCTTTTTATGGTCAAATAGTCTAGAAATCAATGGACTAAATGAAGGTAAACACGTTTTTCTCCTGTAAGAATTCTCAGTGTTTTTACTCTACCAATGTGTATTGTATTTTCTGTAAAAAGATAGCATTTCCCAAACTTCTTTGACTAAGAATACTTCATGAGGAATATTAATTTGAAAACTCTTTGTAAATATCACCTTAGCCCAACTAATTAGTAAAGACAGAATTAAGATTCAGTGAGTTAAGTGATTTATGCAGCCAACTTTATGAGCCAAGACTAAGAACAGAGCTTTTAGATTTTCCGTTTGGCACATGTTCTTCCAAACCATGGTCTTCAATTTGTATACACATATCTCTGAAAGCAGGTTTTCCAGACTTATGCAGGCACAGAAAGTTTAAAGGGAATCTAGCTTCAGATTTGTTTCTTTTATTTTTTTTATTTTTTTAATGTTTTATTTATTTCTAGGAGAGAGAGAGAGACAGCGTGAGCAGGGGAGGGTCAGAGAGAGAGAGGGAGTGACAGACTCTGAAACAGGCTCCAGGCTCTGAGCTGGCAGTCAGCACAGAGCCCGACGCGGGGCTCGAATCCACGAACCGCGAGATCATGACCTAAGCGAAAGTCGGACGCTTAACCGACTAAGCCACCCAGGCGCCCCCAGATTTGTTTCTTAAAATTGATCTGCTTAAGAACAAGTCTGGGGACTGATCACAAGGGCAAGCTTACTCTCTCCTTCCCTATATCCCCTTCTGCAATGGAACATTGGAGGGAGTGATTTCCTTTAAGGGAAAAGCAGTATGACTTTAAGGAATTTAGCTGGCTGCCATTGGCTATCCACAGAATTAGGAATAAGAATAGCAAACTAAGATCTTGTTACTTCAGCTTACACAATATTAGTCTCATTAATGTAATAGCTATCAATACCCACAGAAACTTATTAAATTTTGATAGCAGTAGCTACCTATGTGCCATTGATTGTTTATGATCAATTAAATACCTTTTATAAATCATTATATTGCAGCTTACATACCAGCAGCTTTTATATGTGTACACAATACCTTTCTATTATTTTGAGTGAACTATCTGTGGGTCTAAGGCCAACCTTTCCATGCATGTACTAAATCTCTTCCTCTCTTATCTACTGTAAATAGAACAGCATTTCTGCCTTTCTCTTCTTGTCTCCTGCATCTGAATATTTTTGCATTTGATTGGATTTCTTATCAGCACACTCCCATACTATTTTCTCTCATATTAAAAACAATCCTCTCTTGAGCCCACTTGCTTTGCCAGCTACTTCTCGATTTTTTGCTCCCCTTTATAGCAAAGCATTTCAAGAGTCACCCACACACACTGTCTGTTTTCTTTCTTCTCTTATTCTCTACAAAATGAATTCCCATGAATCTTTGATCCCTATAACGCAAAGCTATTCTTGTCAAGGTCACCAAAGTCCTCCACATTAATAAATCTAATGGATAATGCTCAGCCTTTATCTTATTTGAGGACATTTGAAATGGTTGATGACTTCCTTCTCTTTGACCTACTTTCTTCACTGGGCTTCTAGAACACTACATTCTCCTGGTTTTCTTTGTGTCTCCGTTGCTACTCCTTCTCAGTGTCCTTAGCTGGATCCTCCTCACATTCCTAAACTCTTGATATTAGAGTACACAGGGCTTTCTTGTTTATCTTCTCATGTATAAACACTCTTCTTGTGATCTCATCCAGTCCGATGGCTTTAAATACTATCTATATACACATGACTTCCAAACTTCTATATTGCCATCTAGATTCTTCTTCTTGGTTTCCAGACTTATATACTGGAATATCTACTTGAAATCTCTACTTTGGTATCTAAAAGGCATCTCAGAGTTTAAATTTCCAAATACTGCTCTTCCAGTCTTCCCCTCCAATTGTCTTTTACTTTTTCTATTTGCATTAATGATAAGTCAATCCTTCACTGTTTCATCCTTGTCTCTTTTTGTAATCATTAAAAAAAACAATTTTAAATATTTATTATTGAGAGATCGAGAGAGACAGAGCATGAGCAGGGGAGGGGCAGAGAGAGATGGAAACACAGGATCTGAAGTAGGCTCCAGGCTGAGTGTCAGCACAGAGCCCGATGTGGGGCTCAAACCCATGAACTATGAGATCATGACCTGAGCCGAAGTCTGATGCTTAACGGACTGAGCTTCCCAGGTGCCCTTCATCCTTGACTCTTTTCCTTCTCACATTTCATGCCTAATACCATTGAGAAATCTTCTAAGCTTAAATTTCAAAATGTCCCCAAACTATGACCATTTCTTACCACTCCCACTGCTACCATTCGCATTCAAGAAACTATTATCTCTTGCTTAGACTTTTGTTTCTACCTTTGTACTCCAACCCTATAATACTTCCCCTTCCCTCATCTAAAATCTGTCACAGCAGCCAGGCATATCTTGTTAAAATGTCTGCTCAAAACATTTTTATGGCTGTTTATCTTACTCGCAGAAAATACCAAAGAGTTTACAACAGCCTACAAGACTCTACATGACTGGGTTCTCATTAATGTTCCACTATTAACCTGTAATTCCATTAATCTGTCCTGGCCAGCCCAAACACTTTTGCTGTTTTTTATGCATGCCAGATGGTTCTCAATGAAGGACATTTGGTCTTGCTGTTCCCTCAGGCTGTGACACTTTTCCCTAACAACTTCAAGGCTCATTCTCTTATCTCCTTCATATCTGTTCAAATTTCATCTCTTTGGAGAGATCCTCCCAGTTTAAAATTACAAAACTCCTCAGAGCTTCCTCTCACTCTTTGCTGCTTTATTTTTCTCCACGTCACACACCACCTTCTGATGTAATTTACTTATTTATTATGTATGTTTCCACACACTAGAATATAAGCTCTGTGAAACGGCACTTTGTTATTTTACGTGCTATGTTATTCCAAATGGGGGGAAAAGCATGTTTGGAAAGATACAAAATATACCAGTTTTGGAGTAGAGAATACATGTGGGGAGGAATGATAAGGAATAAAACTGGATAGAGATGGACAAGAAACTTTAATTTTATTATTCATAGCCTGTTTTTGGTTTTTAATGTTAAAGGACTCAATCACAGTAAGAGTTTATTTTTCTTTCATGTTGATGGTGGGTACAAGGGTTCTAACAGTATCTTTCCTCAGAACTTTCTGAATGTTTAAAATATTTTATAATGTACAGAAACACAATTTACTAAGAATGAAAGAGGGTGGCACATCAGGCAATTGTAGCTCTGACTGGCTGGAGCACAGATTGGAGAGAAACACAAAAGGCAGAAAGCAAGATGAGAAAGAGCACTGGCAAGGCCTAAGGTAATAATGGTAAGAGTGGCTATTTTATAAAATGGTATTTAGGACAGATGTCATAGAGGAGCGCCTTAACATGCATAGGAAATATGGAGGGTTTGTTTTAATGTGCAAATTCCACTTAAGTTGGTCTGAGAGGGGTTGTGTCCCTTATAAGACTCTGCCAGGTAATGCCGATGTTGCTGGTTGTAGAGCACAGATAACAGGGTCCTGTGGTATGGAATCTCTAATATGGCGGCACACTGGGTGGAATCCCCTAGAACATTACTGAAAGCACTGATGTCTGGCTCCAACTCCCAAAGATTCTTATTTAATTATCATTGGGAGTGGTCTGGCTACCACCCAATATTTTAATTAATTAATTATCTATTTATCTATTTGAGAGAGAAAGAGCAAGAGCATAACTGGGGGAGAGGGATAGAGGGAGACAGAGAATCTCAAGCAGGCTTCAGGTTCAGTGCAGAACCTGATGACACGGGGCTCAATCTCATGACCATGAGATCATAACCTGAGCCAAAATCAAGAGTCAGATGCTTAACTGACTGAGTCAACCAGGCACCCAACTACCCGATATTTTAAAAGGTGATTTTAAAGTGCAGCAGAATTTAAGAATCACTAGAGGGGCTCCAGGCCAGGTGACTTCCTGATAAATTTCCTCTTCTGAGGACTCCCTCATGATGCCTGTTTGCTTCAGTCTCCTTCTGAGGGGTTTTGGGGCAGAGGTCTGCCTAATGCTACTGCTCTGGTAAGGCCACGTGACAAGGGTTAGGACCCAAATGCAGACATAGACTGTACATTTAACCGGTGTGCTTTTTACTGAATGAGACCTGGCTGGCCAATTACTTCAAGTACCTGAATCAGTAATACATGCAATGCAAAAGTAGGGAAAACTGTTTACTTTTGAGGAAGCTCTCAGAGATGCTGCCCTCTGTTGGCAGACCATCAAATTAATTATTTGATCATTTAATTCATTTATTATTTTCAAAATGTAATGATGGTTTGATATGTGCAAGACTTATAACTTAATGGTGAAGAAGACAGACTTTTTGTAAGTCCTGGTATGTTATTACCTACCATAAACAACGTACGACATGATTGCAGACTTATTTATAATGTGGTCATTGTTGTATGTATATTCTGTTTCCTGAAGGCATGAGTAGGTAGAGGCCTGAGGAAAAGGTTTATCCCAAGTGACGGATAAACTGAGACCTGAAGGGTGAAGTTGTAACCAGTAAGGAGAATAGGTAAAAAGGCAGGGGGAACCTGCTGTTGAATACTGAGTGTTAGGTTACTTCTCAGGGGAATTTTCAGCTACTTAAGCAATTTCCTTTCTCCTGCTTCTTCAAGTATTCTTAAATAAAGACTTACTAACAATGATCCTAAATGTTTTACTGTTTTGTTTTCAATATGAACGATCCAATCCATGTCAACTGTGGTTCCAGACCAGGCAAACTGATGAGAAGCAAAAAGAAACATGAAGCAGGGGAGCTGTGCTCTACTCTAGGTGCAATGTGGATAATTATTTCAAAAGGAGTTGGTATGGAATGAAGGAAAAAGGGAAGTGAAGGGTGTGAGAAGAATCTAGAGGTTGTGAGGTCATCTTGAAGACAGGTGCTCTGGATCCAGTGAAGGACATTGATGTCCTATACTGGGGTATTGACTGAAGAGAAGCAGCCTATGGGGGGGGGGGGGNGGGGGGGGGGGGGGGGGGGGGGGGGAGTGTTGTCACAGGATTTTGTGACTGACTAGCGGGATCTGATTGGGGAGTAGAAGGACTTAAGATAACCTCATGGATTCAGACTCCTTGGCTTACTTGTAGGTTTCTTTCCTGTGTTTCATGAGTGTCTAACCTCATAATGACAATTTCTTGACCATACTCCAATTTCCCAAATCTCTATTATTGTCTGATTACTTTAATATCTAGTAATTATAGATTTTTGATGGCATAAAGTATCTTTAAATACTTGTAACAGTGGGGAAAAGTGTAGAAAATCAAATTACTTAATTTTGTAAAAGATCTGCTTTTTTATGGAAAATGGAATACTATGTCCATGGGAGTATGTTGCTAGGACTTCCCTTTTTTTCGTGTGTCTTAGAACACACTGTTGTTGAATCACTCAGCCATGGGAGAACTGACTGTGAGATACAGTTTTATGCTGGGAGGTGGGGATGGAGTGAACATGCCAAACAAATGGAAAATAAACAGTAACTATTTTTAGAAATATCCAGTCAAGGAGTGCCTGGGTGGCTCATGTGGTTAAGTGTTCGACTTTGGCTCAGTTCATGATCTCGTGGTTTTTGCGTTCGAGACCCATGTCAGGCTCTGTGCTGACAGCTCAGAACCTGGAGCCTGATTCAGATTCTATGTCTCTCTCTCTTTCTGCCCCTCGCCCACTCAATCTTTGTCTCTCTCTGTCCCTGAAAAATGAATAAATCTTTAAAAAAATTTTTAACAACATCCAATCAAGATAAGAATTTAAAACTCAAACATAAATTGCCAAAAATATTGACAAAATACCATGACAATGTCTTTACCTTGGTTAATCATTTCGTTCAGATATATTTGTCAAGTATTAAATAAACACCTAGATATTTTTTCCTATGAGATAGCAAAATGCTTATAAGTGAAGACCTATATACAATCTTTAAAAGGTTGGCAGAAACCAGATTGTAGTTTTCAACTCTCACTCCAAGCAAGTGCAACTCCAAAATTGATTTTAATTTTTAGCATACTTCTAAGTAATACAAATATTAGGTGAGGGATGGGCAAAAGGGATGTTATTATATTTCAGAATGTTTTGTTAGAATTCAACAGTTTTAATATGTTATGGGGAGAGGCAATTCAGCAATTATTGGGAAAACTATAGATCTAACACAATTGCCTTTCATACTATTATTAATATTATGATTATAACTTACGAATATATTATAATGCTATTACACGTGTCCTAACACAAAATCAAAATCTGAAACTAACTCAGATGATAGCCTTATTCACTATCAGCACTTTCCTTACCAAAGATTAGAAAATTTGATAGAAAACATTTTTCTCTCCCTCTCTCTCTGCCTCGCCCCCCTGCACTTATGTGCTCTCTCTCTCTCTCTCAAAATAAATAAACTTTAAAAAGATAAAAATATGAAGAGAATAAAAATTTAAAAAATAAAAATACGAAGAGACGAGGAACACAAGATAATTCTAGGTAGGGACCTACATTTACACTTAAAGAGTTTAACAAATTTGGTGCGTGCATTTTAGCAAAGGAAAGAATTCAGCTTCTACTAGCTAGAACAATGGCTGGCATCGTGAGGTTTACTTTTCTGACATTTATATTCTATTGACCTGAAGAGTTTGATAATCTCATTAAATTTGGGAGATCAGACAATCTGAAGAAATATGAAGATGATAGAAATGTTGTGATGGTAGAGCCCAAGGAAGTCCTGTGTTTTAATTACTTCTATTTATTTTTTCATTTGAGGAAGTAACATATGTTTTCAGTTATTAGCTGTTCAAAGTATTTATTAATTTTACAAGTGCTTTGGGTAAGTCATATTGTCTAGGTACAATACAAATGCAAAACTGGGGAATCAGAAAAGTAGAATGCTTGTAAAAAATTAGGTTACTCATAATGTAGGAGCCCATTAGGAGGATCTCAGTCTTCAGGTTCCATACTAATCTACTCCAGAATTGCAATGATGCGGACTACAACTACCATGTGTTGGTAACAAGCTCTAGTCTATGTTACCTTATTTAATAGTTTACAGCACCCAAAACATGGGGTCTGCTGTCCCTCTTATATCAAAGGAAACAAAAATGAAGGAGCTGATACAACTCAGGTTTGGGGAGGAGGTTCATAATTTTATCTTCTTGAAGTACATAAGCTCTGAGGAACCTTTTAACATTTCTTGTTTGTATTTAAGTTAACGGAAGCCCATATTTTATAGAGAGCTATGATAATCACTCAGTAGTGCTGTAGATCACTTAATCAAAGCTTGTGTTGTGTAGTATCTATATAACAGTAGTTGAGGGAAGGAAGAGGCCCACTGAGATAACATAGTATGAGAATAATATGTTAAAATATAACAAGGGGACCACTTTTAACACTTCTCATTTAGGATTAGGTAGTCCAATTAGTTTTGATCCATTAGATGTCATTCTCTCCAATCTCTATGAATTTTATTCTTGTTCTTGTTCTTATAATGTTAGTTATTATCACTATATTTAACCCAGAGGGGGGCCTGCAGAAAGCTCAGTGGCTTTCACCTCCAAGTTTTTATCTCCCCATGATTTCAAAATTCTAAATTCTTGCCCTTGGGGGTGTGATAATAAAAAGGGGCACACAAAACCAACACAAAACAAACTGTACAACTTTGCAAACAGCAGGAATTAGCTTAGTAGCACATGGCCACACTTATTAGTAAAGGGTCTAACAAGTTTGATGCATGAAATTTAGCCCCAGAAAAGACAAGAAACAGTCTCTGCTAGCCAGAACAAAGGCTGATATTGTGAGATTTCAGTGGCATAATATACAGGCTTCAAATAAGAGTTCTGGTCAGCGAGACATAAAGGAAGTGCTTCATTAGCTATCATAGTGCATACCTCTCGGGCTTGTACCACGGGGCAGCACGCAGCAAGGGCATGGGCGCAAAGAATGAGCTATTCACTCAGGTTTCATAATCTTGCTCTGTTTCAGTCTCCTGGGTTGACAGCTTTCAAGTTAAGCATGGAAGGTTCTAAAGAAACAGTCTTACATTCTTCAGTGATAGAGTTTGTTTTTGGAAAATGCCTATCTAAAATAAGGAGATAAAATAAGTTGTGTCTGTGAGCTCAATTTATTACATTAGATGTCTTTCCCGAGCATAGTGATATTTTTATGATTGCTTTGAACACTTCAGTAAAATAGTTCTACGGAAATATTGGTCTCAAATGAAATTATTTGCAGTTTCTATGTCATTCAACCCTATGCAATCATATGAATATTCATTTTACAGTGAAAGCTTACTTTGTAAGTAGGAAAATTACAGAAAAATGCTTTGCAAAGATACTGAGTAGAAGAAAAATCATTCTATGTAGTAGTTTTCAGGAAAACTACTGTGAATTCCAATTTTTCTCCCCATCATCCAGAGTCACAGACCACTGTCTCTCAAGAAAACACAAAACTATATAACTCAAATTCAAATTAATGGCAACATTTCTGGAATCATTTCATATATCCTCTGTGCTTTGAAGATAAATGTATTATAATTAGGTTATGATTTACAATAATTTCCTAGATGTCAATACCAATATTAAATAGTATTGCCTAAAGACCCAGGGTTCTAAGTTGGTAAAATTGCATAAAGATGTTGAGAATGGTCCTCAATTTGAACTACAGTGAAGGGAAAATAAATAAGGCTAGAAAATCTATATATTATGTTGTTATGATAGAATTTTCAAAAAAAAATAGCAAAGATATCATACAATTCAAATTCATACCTAATATTATTCTTGTAAAGAACAGCACCATCTCTGCCCTAAAAACATATTGGGAGATATATATTTTCAAAAATAACAGTGATTTCTTGTTTGGAATTTTACCAGATACTCAAATGGAGCAGTGAAAATCATTATTTGAAAACATTAAAAACTCTGAAATATACGAGCCAAAATACTTTAAAATAACTGTTTAAAGTAAAATTTTTAAATTTCAGTTATTTTCCAGGAAGAACAATAATTTCTTATTTAAAAGACTAGATGTGAGCAACCACTCTCACTTCTGGCCGGTCACATTTGCAATAGTGTCAGAGAAAATATATTATATTCACTAAACCCCCAAGGACCTTCATCTAAAACAAAGATACGTCTTTTTTCTTTTTTTTAATGTTTTATTTATTTCTGAGAGAGGAGAGACAGCATGAGCAGTGGAGGGTCAGAGAGAGACACACACACAGAATTTGAAACAAGCTCCAGGCTCTGAGCTAGCTGTCAGCACAGAGCCCAATGTGGGGCTTGAACCCGCGAACCGTGAGATGATGATCTGAGCTAAAGTCGAATGCTTAACCGACTGAGCCACCCAGGCGCCCCTGAAACAAAGATACGTCTTAATTAACAGACAAATAAAGTCAAAATCACTCACTAGAACGTAGCTCTACATATACTTACAAAGCAGTTTGTCTTAAGTCCCTGTATTTTTTTTTTTTTTAGTGTTTTATTTATTTCTAGGAGAGAGAGAGAGAGACAGCGCGAGCAGGGGAGGGTCAGAGAGAGAGGGAGTCACAGACTGAAACAGGCTCCAGGCTCTGAGCTGGCTGTCAGCACAGAGCCCAACACGGGGCTCGAACCCACGAACCGCGAGATCATGACCTAAGCGAAAGTCGGACGCTTAACCGACTAAGCCACCCAGGTGCCCCTTTAGTCCCTGTATTTAACTACCCTATTTTTATGACTTACCAAATCACATGCAGTTTTGTACTAGCAGTCTGTCTGTCTATCCTGGAGGCACACTATGTAACTGGCCTTTAATCTATTTTTCATTAAAAAAAAAAACAAAAAAAAAACATGCTGTGGGTTCAACTTCATCCCCACTAAATTCTTATATTGAAGTCCTAACCCCAAGTTCTTCAGACTGTGTATCCCTTCAGAGATCAGGTCTTTACAGAGATAAGCAACTTAAAATGGGGTCAACCGGGGGGGGGGGGGGACGCTAATATGGCTGGTGTCCTTAGATAAGGTGAAATTTGGAACACAGATGCACATACAGGGAGAATACTGTATGAACATGAAGACAAGCATCTAGTAGTGATGGGGAGAAGCCTGGAGCAGACCCTTCCCTCACAGCCCTCAGAAGGAAACTACTCTGCCGGTGCCTTGATTTCAGACGACTAGTTTCCAGACCGTGAGACATTTTCTGTTGTTTAAACCACTGAGTTTGTGGTATTTTATTACAGCAGCCCCAGCAAAGTAACCCACCACACAGATAAAAAAGAATGTTCCACCTCTCTGGCAATTCCCTTTAAGAAAAAGATAACTGAAATTATGGTCATGTTTCTTTATTCTAAAAAATTAAAACTGCAACACTTGGAATGCCTTGGCTCAAACTGTGTTGCTAGTTTTTATTATGTTATGTATGAATCAATTTGTCTATAATTATCTATTAAAAATTAGATAAAATAGTACATATTTAGAAATTATTTAAAAATAAAACTTGTTAGGCGTACCTGGGTGGCTCAGTCAGTTGAATGCCTGACTCTTGATTTCAGCTCAGGTGATGATCCCAGGGTCCTGGGATCAAGCCCCGCACTGGTCTCTGCACTGAGCATGGAGATTGCTTGGGATTCTCTCTCTCTCCCTCTCTCTTTCCCTTCCCCACTCCTGGGCATGTGTGCTCTCTCTCTCTCTCAAAAAAGAAATGAATAAATACATAAAATTAAAAATTAAAAAAAATAATGTGTATCCTGTTGCATTTGCAGGATTTCATTTTACATAAACTTAAGCTTTTTTTTAATGCTTTTATGTTTTTTAAATGTTTATTTTTGAGAGAGAGAGATAGAATGCTCATGTGCATGGAGGAGGGGCAGAGAGAGAGCATATGAAGCAGTTTCTGCGCTTACAGTAAATGTGGGGCTCGAACTCATGAACTGAGATCACGACCTGAACCAAAATCCACATTTAACCAACTGAGCTGCTCAGTTACTCCTAAACTTAAGTTTTAAAACCACAAATCCAGGTAGTGTGAATAATGTTCCTGTAATATTAAAAAAGCACAGATGGCAAATTTACTTACAACCTTTAGCTGCGAGTTCGTTCTCTATTAATTGATGAATCTCCTCAAGATTTTATCTATCATCTATCTATCTATCTATCTATCTATCTATCAGAGCTTTGCTATAATAGCATTTTATAGGACATTTCTGTGTCATATAGCTCATTCTGACTTCTGTTTGTATAGGTTCAAAATCATTTCTAAATTATCAGAAATTTCACATATGAAGTCCAACACATGAATACCCCTACTTGAAACAATAGAAATTTACTAAACTAGCAGGCTATAAAATAAAAATACAGAGATCTATAGCGTTCTAGTACATAAAATAATATTTAGTTGCAAGATATGGTGGATCACTGTATGATCACTAACATAACAGTATATAAAATAAAATGAAATGAAATCTATACACTTAAAAAAGAAACGGACAGAATCTAAATGAGGAAACTACCTAAAAGATGTCAAAGTATCCTAGAATACTTGTGAAGACATGCCATATTTCTGGATAGGGGGACCCAATTTAAAAAATCCTCAATGTTTATAAATGCAGTGTATTCTAATAAAGACTATATTTTTTTTACTTTTATCCTGAAGCAAGACAAGTTGGTTATAGTGTTCATTGGGAAAGATAAAGAAATAAGAACATAGAAGAACTTTTTGAAAGTGAAGGAGAGGGGACTGGCCCTATGAGATGTTAAAACATATTATAGAGCCTGTTAAAACAGTATAGTATTGGTATTGGAAATAGAAAGACAAACCAGTGTACTAGAATTGAAATTCAAAACAAACATGAACAAAACAAACAAACAAATCACAACTCAACACACACAAGAAAACAAAAGCTAAGTGCATATGGGAATTTATGATAAAGTCAGCATCTAAAGACAGTGGGGTAAAAAGAACCTTTTGGTATATGGTTGGGATCAATGGATAGCCATATGGAAAAGCATAAGATTAGATTTATTCTTCATAATAGAGGAGAAACTATAAAAGAATTAGAGTGTTAACACAGAGAGTAAAAAGAATCACAAATACTATAAGAAAACATGGGTAGGTTTATTTACAACATGGGACTAGACAAAATTTTTAAAAATATGATTAAGAATTCTAGAACCTAAGGAAACAGATTGACAAATTTGCTACAAAATTAAAAAATTCAACTTTTGCATGGTAAAAGCATATGCAAATAAAAAGACAAAGTGGGAAAATCATTTGGGACTGATCTCACAGACAAATGGTTACAATTTCCAATATTAAAATGATTTTTTTAAGTTTATTTATTTATTTTGAGAGAGAGAGGGGCAAAGAGAGAGGGAGAGAGAGAATCCCAAACAGGACCTGCGCTGCCAGCACAGGGCCTGATATGGGGCTCAAACCCATAAACCGTGAGATCATGAGTTGAACGGAAATCAAGAGCTAAAGGCTTAATGGACTGAGGCACCCAGGAGCCCCTCCAATATTAGAATGATTTTAAGTGATTCTTAAAAATTCAGAAGAAGAAATCAAAAATCCTGTGGGAAAATGGGTAAAATAAATGAATAGACAGTACACACACACACACACAAAAGCAAATGGCCCTTATACGCATAAAATGGGGTTCAATCTCACTTATAATAAGAGGAATCCAATTTAAAATTACACCAAGATACCATTCCTCATCCATTAGATTCACAAAAATTCCTAACTCTGAGTACATATCCTGATAGCCAGGCTCTTGGGAACCACCATTCTTATACACTCCTGCCAGGAAGGCAAAACACACACCCCCACAGAGGGGAATTTGGCAATACAGAAAACAAACAAACCAAACCCTACAGATGCTTTTGTCTTTTGATTTGCTCATCTCACTCCTAGAAATCTTATTGGAAATATACCTCCATAAAAACACAGAAAAATTCGACTCCTTATAAGACCAAAATACTCAACAAAATGTGACAATTACCGTGGTACATTCCACACAGAATACAATGCCGTTATAAAGAGAAACAAGGAAAGTGCCTATAGAATGAAGTGAAGATACATCTCAGATAGGTTTATAAGAAACAAACAAACAAAAAAGTGTGAAGCAATGTGGAAAGCAGGCTGAATATATTTTGTAAGAAAGGGTATACAGATGTGTATTGATTTATAATTTCTCAAAGAAACTTGGAAGCGTAAATCAAAAATCTTAAGGATTGCCAATGGGGGACATAATTGTAGAGAGAAAAGGCTAAATTTCTGTTTGCTCTTTTATTTTTTTTCTTTTTCTCTCTCTCTCTTTTTTTTTTTTTTTTTTAATTTTTTTATTTCTGAGAGATAGAGACAGTGTGATCAGGGGAGGTTCAGAGAGAGAGGGAGACACAGAATCCGAAACAGGCTCCAGGCTCTGAGCTAGTTGTCAGCACAGAGCCCGACGCGGGGCTCGAACCAACTAACCATGAGATCATGACCTGAGCTGAAGTCGGATGCTCAACCGACTGAGCCACCCAGGTGCCCCTCTTTTTCTCTTTTTTAAATTGTTTGCCCTTTGGAAGAATTCTGGAGTAAAAGAGACTTGAGCACTGTATCAGCCAAATGCAGTGAAGAGACCTCAATACAAGGATGGTAGCTTGCAGAAAGGCATTTATGACACAGAGGAATCTGAGTACAGAATAATTATTAGATTCTATTAAGGAATTAATTTTAGATGCGAAAATCATGATAATGTAGTTATATTTTTAGACAGGCATTACTTCCTAGAGACATACACTGAATAACTATGGATAAAATAATATTTTATCTTGGATTTTTTATAACACAATAGGGGGTAAAAACTGAAAGGAAGAAACTGATATCTTAAAAGCCCTGAAATTGTACATACATTTTGATCTATCAATTATAATGTCTGGAATTTATCATAAATGTATAGCTATGGATGTGTATAAAGATTTAACTAAAGAAACATTCCAATACTTTTTGGAGCAAAACCCTGGTAATACCTTGTGCTTAAATAAGTAATTAGTTAAATAAATCAAAAATGTTGAAATTGTGTTGAAAAAAATTTATAAATTGAATGGAAAAGTCATATTATTACTAACTGAAGAAAATTGTTCATAAAACATAATATAATCTAGATTTTGTTAACAAAAATTATTGAAGGAAAAATAGAAAACGTTTTATAAGTGTTTATAGTATAATTGTCGGGAGATTGGAATTTGGGTAATTTTTACTTAAAATCAACATTGGAGGCTTATATTTGTCTTTTAAAGTACCTATAATAAACATGTATTTCCTTTGCAAAACAGTAAGCATTAAAGTAAAAGGCAACTTTGCATAAGGCAATCAATTTCAGCAAAATTATAGAAGAGACAGAGGAAAAAAGAATGGCAAGTTTGAGATTTTTGTGAGAAGGAAAAACATTTTAAAGACATGAAGAACAACCACTGTCCTGTAAGTTGAAATAATTTTTTTTCTAATTTTTTTAATGTTTATTTATTTTTGAGAGAGAGAGAGAGAGAGCAAGCATGAGCAGGGAAGGGGCAGAGAGAGAGAGACACAGAATCTGAAGCCGGCTCCAGGCTCCAGGCTGATAGCAAAGGGCTTGAGCCTACAAACTGTAAGATCATGACCTGAGCCAAAGGCATACACTCAACTGACTAAGCCACCCAGGCGCCCCTGAAATAATTTTTTTTTAATGTGAATGATGTAACGTTCTTTACTCCGCAAAAATCATTCCTTACAGTAAGATTTCTGACACATTCATCTTAGACCCTTAGGAGAAAAAATAATATTTCATTTTGCTTGATCCACAGAACCAAGCAGAATGCTGTGAAGTTTATGTAAAGGGTAGAATATTTTTGAAAGATCTGTCAACTTAACTTCCCTTTTTTCATAAACTAGATTCCCTCCTGGTACCCTGTACACCACAATGGCTCCAGGAAGAGGTACATTCCAAATGCCACCTGGGAAAGAGGAAGCTATGGTACCTGACGGGAGATGTGCTTGCCAGACAGGAAGAAACTGAAAGTCTGTCCTTCTCTCTCCGAGAAAGAAATAAGAGAGAAAGGGAATCAGACAGGAAGACTAATTACTTTTGACCTTCTTTCTCCAGGGTGAGCCCCATAGCTGTAAATCATATTTGACTGTTGAGGGAAAGCTGGAAAAAGCTTCGGGAGGAAAAAGAACTTGGAAGGAAGAGACAGTGTCTTCAGGGCAAGAAAAGTAGCGCCATCGCATGGTTAGGCCACAAGCACCTGATTTATCTCCTTACTTCCTATTCCTCCCACCCCCACTCCAGGCAGCGTTCAGCCACAATTCGGTCTGTAAAGGACCCCAGCATTCCCAACAGCTCCTCACAGATGCCAAGATGCTTGAGGCTTCTGGAGGAACAGCTTGCCAGAGGAGGTCACCTGAGTGATGATGAGCTAGCAAGGGCTCCAGCCTATGCTGTGTGACCAGAGCACATTCTGTTTTTTATTATTATTATGTGTTATTTTTTAAATTTTATTTTAGAGAGAGAGCACAGAAAGAAGAAGAGGGAGAGGGAGAGGGAGAGGGGGAGAGAGAGAGAGAGAGAGAATCCAAATCAGGCTCCATGCTGAGCATGGGCTCAATCCCACGGCTCTGGGATCACGACCTGAGCTGAAATCAAGAGTGAGATACTCAACCATCTGAGCCACCCACGTGCCCCGGAGCACATTCTTTATGGGACTTCACAAGCATGCGTTTGAGAGAAAAAGAGCCAACCTACAGAAGGGATGCAAAGTACCCATGGGTGTCACACCAGGAGAGGTTTTGACAAGTTCCACTAACCCTGTATTTTGTCAGGATCCTGGAAGGAACCTGACTGACTGTGCCTTGGGAAACACACATTAGAATATTAAACCATTTACTAGCAGAAGCTGGTTATTTTAAAAAAAAAAAAAAAAAAAAAGTTAATTACAGGAGAGTCTTGCCAAATGTATCTGCTTCTAGGATATGGTTATTAAAAAATACTTAGCACATTAGAAGATATGAATATGCTTTATTTAAAGTATAGCTCCTTTGATCAACGTTTTCAGTTAAAATGGGTTGTGATAAATTATGTGTAAATATTCAGAGGATAAGGAAAGTTTTAAAAATAAAAATTAAAAATGAAATCTTGAGCCATTGAGTTGCTGGAAATCACTTGGAACTATCCACAAGTTACTTAAAGACTAACATTATAAGATAAAATATTATCTGGGCTGAATAAACGAAGTTGCAATCTCTTTATCATTAAGATGAAGCTCGTTCATATTTGGGAGATGCTTTTTGAACATTTCAGACTTTTGACTCTTTGCCAAGGTGGACATTTTTGGAATAATATTAAGTACATCTTGGTTAGACTTGAATAACACACAGGGGACTGACCAAGGGAATCCAACCTCTTGAAATTATCTCCCATACTTACTAAGACCTTATTAAGCCCTTGGAAAAGTCAATATTCAGAGTCGACATATTCTGATTCATGAGAATAGTTATTAATAAAATTTTACCATGTTTTAAAAGAGGCTATTCTAAAAGGCTATGTCTGTGAAAGAGTAAATGGTTGGGGGTGGGGGTGATTCAGAAAGATAGAGATGGGAGTTCCTTGACCTGGTAGTACTATTTCACAGAATCCACTGGGTGAGGTTGTATTTACGTCTGTTTTCACAGGCATTCAATGCAGTTACTCAACAGATGTATGCAACCCCCTCTAATGTGTCAGGGACTTGGTGAGTGCTAGGCAATACAGACAGGGTTTCTGCCTTCAGGGAGGTTTTAATCTTGTGGGGCGATGTCGGGGGCATCATCAACTAGCTGCAAACCATGAAAGAAAGGCTGTAGAGTTTGGGGCCGGGGTGGGTTTGAAGCCCTTCCTGAGGAAATGGGATTTGAAGGGGGAACAATAATAAATCCTATAAAAAGAAGGAGTGCTGACATGCCAGTGTGAGGAGAACTGCTTGAACCAAAGACCTGAGGAACTGTGTTTGGCAAAGCCAGAGCCCAGAACGCCGTCCCAATACCGGAGCACAGAAAGTGGAGCAAGATTGTGCCAGCAGTTTTGTAGGATGGTTTCAGTAGTTCCATATTTCTTCTAAGACACGGTCTACAAATAGGTGATCTCCAGGCTATATGATCTGCAGACGTGTGTCTGCTTGTGCTTTTTGGCCAGTATTTTTTTTTTTTTTTAATCTAGGAGGGGCAATATTCATGAATTAGTCAGAGGCCACCTATCCCTGTGAGCCTCACACAAATATGTGACCCCTGAGGAAAAGTAGTTTGCTAGCTTTTCTAAAGGACTGTCAGATTTTGTATTTAAAACAGGAGGAAGCGGTAGAAGGGGAAAAATAGTTGGGGAGAGGGAGGGAGGCAAACCATGAGAGAGACTCTTGAATGCTGAGAACGGAGGGCTAAGGGGGGATGGGAGGGGGGGAGGGGGAGTGATGGGCACGGAGGAGGGCACTTGTTGGGATGAGCACTGGGTGTTATATACGTAAACCAACTTGACAATAAACTAGTTAAGGAAAAAATAAAATAAATAAAATAATAAAATAAAATAAAATATAAAATAAAAAAATAAAATAGAATAAAATAAAAAATAAAATAAAAAATAAAATAAAAAATAAAATAAAAAATAAAATAAAATATAAAATAAAATAAAATAAAATAAAATAAAATAAATAAAATAAACAAAATAAAATAAAATAAAATATAAAATAAAAAAATAAAATAGAATAAAATAAAAAATAAAATAAAATAAAATAATAAAATAAAATAAAATAAAATATAAAATAAAATAAAATAAAATAAAATAAAATAAAATAAAATAAAATAAAATAAAATAAAATAAAATTGCACTACGAAAAGCCGCTGGAGCATAAACGCAGCCTGAGCCTTGCACCCCGAGCGAGACCTGTACCCGCCTGCGCAGTGCAGAGGTGAAGCTGGGGAGGGCGGGGAAGAGGAGGAGCTCAGCGCGCAACCACTGCGCATGACCGCCTGAAGCCAACGCCCTTGTTGCCAAGGCAGCGGGAAGGCTTAGCCGGGAAGGGGAGCCTTGCTGAGCGACAGCACCGAGACTGGTCCCCAGGGGCCCCAGGCCTGGCTAGTTCCTGAGCCGGTCTTGACCGGAACAAAGCAGATGAGGACCCGAGTATGATGCAAAGTGACAGCGCTCGGCTGCGAGGCCCGGGAACTCACAGGAGCTAGGCCAGCTGGCCCAAAGGCTGACTTCAGGGCTATGGCAGAGCTTTCTGAGGACACCTTTCCTGATGAGGTACAGAGTTCTGGCTCATCCAGCTCCTCTGGAGACCCGCAGCCCTGGCCCCCTGCCTCTGAGAGCACACCTGAGAGTGGAAAGCCGAGCACACCCTTGGAATATCGAGACACACAATCTGAGCTTCCAGACTACAAAAATAATGAAAAGTTCTGTAAAAAATGGATCGGCTATCTCAAGGGCAAAGAAACCAACTCCGGACAGTACCAACCAGACGCTAAACCTCAAACAGAAGTCACTCGGGTATCCGATGAAGAAATGAATGCTTTGCAGTCTTTTTGCGCCGTTAAGATAAGCCTGATCCGTCGTAGAGCAAACTTGAGGGAGAAAAAGAGCAACAGACCAAAAAAGCCACCGCTTAGATGGGATGCAGGGGCTGCAGAGGCAGATGCCGTGAACTGTTCTGTGCCCGCTGAACTTTTGAACAGAATCTACTTAAAAAACATAAGGACAGAGCCGAAACAGGTGGCAACAGATAAGCAACACATTTCTTCTCAGTGCCCCAGCTGCAACAGAAAAAGGGCAGAACTGGCTCAATCGGCCTTTCTGAGACGGAAGAAGACTTTACTGGAGTCAGTTCTACTCCAAGAGAAAATAGATGATCATCTTTATACCAAAGACTTTCTTACCCTTATTGGAGATGCACATCAGAGCCTCCCCAGGCTTTCAGATGATCCCAGAATAATCTGGAAAAGACTGAATGAGAAAAGTCAGATCAGATACTCTGGTTGTGTAAGGTCAGATACAGAGCAGGTGTGGCAGAATGAAAAAAGTGTTTGTCACTTACCTGTTCTTCATCACCTGTCCAAACCACTTCCTCTATCCAAACAGGACAAACTGTTTATTAATGATAATGTGTAATGTTGATAAGTGTTTCTGTTGTGTATTTGAATAATCATCATTCTTACAGGTACTTTGGAAACTAAGACTCTACTGTGTTTTCTTCACAGTATCTGTGAAGGACTAAAACTTTCCATCCAGTATTATTTTTTCACATCATAGAGGGCAACATTGTAGTTGGTATACTTGCAAAGTCTTTACAATCCAGGAGAGAGATGTTGGTAGTTTAGACTAGGGTTTTGATCATACTGACAGAAGTACGGAAATGTAAGAGATAGTTAGGAGGTAATAATTAACAGTCTTTGGTAAAGAAATGGATATGGGATTTAATAAAGGGTAAATGTTAAGAATGTTACTAAGTTTCTGACCTGTGCACTTGGATGAAAGATAACTTACCATTAAGATAGGAATATTGGAAAGAGATCTTTGATGGTAGTGATTAAGAGTGTGATTATTTGGACATGGTTAGTTTAAAGTGTATTTGAGACATCCACATTGAGAGGTTGAGAAATGGTTGGTTATTTGTGATTGCAGTCTAGAGAAAAGGTTAAATCTAGAGATTTGAAATAAAGCTGGAGGGGTGGTGGTGGTGGAATCGTTGACATATAGCTGGGAATTGAAGTAAGAGATGTGGTGAGCTTTTCTGGAAGAAAGTGGAGTGAGAGACAGGAGGGGCTATAAGCAACATTAGTTCCTGAGAAATTCAGCAACTAATGGCTGGGTGGGAGAGAAGAAGCCACCAAAGGAGATTGAGAAGAAATGATCATAGAAGCATAGAGGAAGCCAGGAATGTGTAATGTTACAGAGATCAAAGAAAGATAATATTCCAAAAAAAGATCGGCTGTCTAAGCATGCTAACTCAACAGAGAGTTCCTAGGAGATAATTGAGTTATGTGTTGGACTCTGCTGACCTTAGCAATAGTCATTTCACTTAAAGAAATTGGGCAGACAAAGTGGACTGAGGAGTAAATGTAAGTTATGGAAATGAAGACTATGAATACACTATATTCATGGTTAACTGTACAGGGCATCGAGGGATAGCTGGAGATAGATAAAGAATTGAGGAAAAAATGCTCTAAAAAGCCATTTTGTTCATAAAGATTTTATGAAACTTTTCTTGTTCATCCTAATTTCCATTCTCATGAAACAATATCACCCCCCTTGGAGAATAATCTGTAAATAAGTTTATTGGGAAAGTGTTAGATGCATTCTGAGAAATCTTGTCTGTTATTTCTCTATAAAAATATAAATCCTAAAATTAGTTACAGCATATGGACGTCATTTTTCTACATGTCTAACATCTAAGCTGTCACAGTCAAAAAGAAATTTGTAAATTAGGACAAAATAGTTTTTGTATCATGTTCCAATAAAACTCTTTTGAGTTTAGACCTTCATTTATGTATAAAGATACGGTTTTGTCCTGTAGAATTTAGCATATTTCCTCTTAGTCATTCCTAAATAAAATGGAAAACCAAATCATTACCATTTTCATTGTAGCTTTTTATTTGAAATCCACATTATGTCATTCTTTATCTTTGCCACCTCAATATATTCACATTTCTCATAATCAAAATTCTGAATAATTTCCCATTTAGAATTCCCCATTAAAGGTCATAATCCACCCCATTAGTCAACTAAGCTAGAAATCTTAGAGTCATTATTTGTTCCTCCTCATTTTTTCTTCACGACTCCCAAGCTAACAACTTTTCAGTAAGACCACTGGGTCATTCTTTAGTATCTTCTGACCATGACTTCTCATTTCCATCTTGTTACCACTTCCCTCATCATCTCAGCCTCTCAATCCTGGCTTCTCCCCTCTCCAGGTCGCTGTCTACATAGTTGTCAGAAATATTTTTCTAACCCAGAGACCTGTTCAACTTATTTCCTTGATTAAAAAAATAGTAACTGATTTATCAGGGCTATAGAAATAGCTCAAATTAATTAATGCCACGTAGAGGTTCCTTCATATCTGGTCCCCATTCACCTATCTAATCTCATCTTCTTCTATGCATCCGCCCCCAACCTCCCATATTTTATCCTCCCTACAAAACTTGCACTTGCCTGACCTCTCTTGTTCTTTGTGCAGCTGTGGTCTACAAGTGCACATTTGTCTTACTCACATTCTCTTAATTGTCTTTTGTTGCTGGTGAACTCTAATTTTGTTTTAGTTTTTAACAGTCTATTATAGTAAATAGGTAATACAGTTATACGATTTAAAAAATCAAAATGATATTTAAAGGTTTAGTATGCAGTTTTTGGTCACCCGGTTCCCATTCCACTTCATTCTATGCTGTCCAGCTAGACCCCTGCTTGCCAGGAGTTAACTCTTTACTTGCTGGATTGTTGGACAATCCGGTATCCCAGGATGAGGGCAGCGGTAGAAGAAATTCAGGGAATTGGGGAGTGGCCATTTACTGATCAGGACAGAGTATTTCTATATTTTAAACAGTATGAGCTGAATTAGTGTGTATGAGCTAAATATTCATGTTAACTGTAAGTAGCCACTTAATGCTAGTTTCTTATACCTTTCCAGTATTAATGGAAACTTAAATAAACATTAAAGATAACTTATTATGTACTCTCTTCTGTACCTTGTTTTTCCCCCCTGCTATGTGTGTGTGTGTGTGTCTGTGTGTCTGTGTGTGTGTGTACATACATACATATCATAAAATCTGCTATTTTAGCCATGGCTAATTGTACCATTCGGTGGCATTATTTGCATTTACAGTGTTGTAGAAACAGGTTTCTCAACACCCAAAACAGAAACTCCAGACCCATTAAGCAATAAACCCCCATTCTCTCCTCCTTCCAAGTCCTGGTATCCCCAAATATACTTTCTGTGTCTATGAATTTGCTTATTCTGGGTATTTCATATATGTACACTCATAATATTTGTTTTTCTGTGTCTGGCTTATTTTACCACACACCGTTTTTATATTGTAGCATATATCAGAATTTCAGTCCTTTTTATGACTGAATCTTATACCATTATACACATATACACTAGAAGTATGTTTATTCACCCATCTGCTGATGGACACATGGGTTGTTTCCACTCTTGGGTTATTGCGAATAATGCCATTATGAATGTTGGCATGCAAATATCTGTTTGAGCACCCGTTTTCAATTCTTTGGGGTTGATACCTGAAAGTAGAATTACTGGGTCACATGGTAATTCTGTCTAATTTCTTGAAGAACTGCCAAGAGGTTTCCACAGCAGTTAGAGAACTTTACATTTCCATGAGCAATGTACAAGGGTTCCAATTTTTCCACGTTTTTGCCAACACTTGTTATGTTCTATGTTTTAAAAAATTATAACCAACCAAGTAGGTGTGAAGCGGTAACTCATTTTGCTTTGGGTTTACAGCTGACTATTGAGGTTGAGCATCTTTTCAAGTGCTTATTGGCCATATGTGTATCATCTCTGGAGAAATGTCTATTCAAAGACCTTTGCCTGTTTTTTAAAATTGGGTTGACTGTTTTATTGAGTTGGAAGAGTTATTGATATATTCTGGATATGAAACTGTTATCAGATATGAGTTGCAAATATTTTCTTCATTCTGTGGGTTGCCTTTTGAGTCTCTTGATGGTATTCTTTGGTGCATAAAAGTTTATTATTTTAATGTAGTCAAATTTGTCTGTTTTTTCTTTTGTTGTTTTTGCTTTTGTTGTCATATTTTAAAAAGTACTGCCAAATCTAAGGTCATGTATATTTGTCCCTCTATTTTCTTCTAAGTGTTCAATGGTCTTAGGTCTTAGGTCTTGTGTATGTCTTTAATCCATTTTGAATTATTTGTTTTTATTTATGGTGTGAAATAAGGCTTCCTTCTTCTACATGTGGATATCCATTTTTTTTCCCAGCACAGTTATTGAAGGGACTGCTCTTTCCCCATTGAACAGTTTCAGGACCCTTGTGAAAACTCCGTTCACTATAATTGTGAGGGTTTATTTCTAGACACTAAATGGTATTCCATTGTTCTATAAGTCTCCTTATGCTGGTACCACATGTTTCATTACTATGCTTTATAGTTAGTTTTGAAATGAGTACATGTGAAATCTTTATCTTTGTTATTCTTTTTCAGTTCTGAAAAAGACTGTTTTGCCTATTTAGTGTCTCTTAAGATTCCATATAAATTTTAGGATGGTTTCTTTCATTTCTGCAATAATTGTCATTGGAATTTTGATGGGGATTGCATTAAATCTGTAAATTGCCTTGATAACATTGTTATTTTAACTATATTACATCTTCCTTCCAATCCAAGAACAAGGGATGTCTTTCCATTAATCTAGGTCTTTAATTTCTCTCAGCAATATTTTGTAATTTTCAGGGTATAAGTTGTATAATTCCTTTGTTGAATCTGTCCATAAGTACTGTATTTTATTCCTTTGTCTGCTATTGTAAATGGATTTTTTTCCAATCCAATTTCTTATTTGATGTCCATTGCTAGTAAATAAAAATACAACTGATTTTTTGCATGCTGATTTTGGATCCTGAAAATTTGCTTCAATTCACTTATTGGTTTTAACAGTTTTTTTAAATGCATCTTTAGGATTTTCTAGCTATAAGATTACATCGTTTGTGAACAGAGATAATTTGACTTCTTCCTTCTAAATTGGACTTTTTTTTCCCCCTAATTTGGTTCTCACTTCTAGTGCTATGAATAGAGACGGTGAAAGCAGCCATCCTTGTCTTGTTCTGGTTTTTTTTTTTTTAATTTTTGAAGAAGTTTAAAGAAGTATTTAACGTTGATGAAGTTCCCTTC
Organism: Hyaena hyaena; assembly: GCF_003009895.1. Taxonomy (NCBI): domain Eukaryota; kingdom Metazoa; phylum Chordata; class Mammalia; order Carnivora; family Hyaenidae; genus Hyaena; species Hyaena hyaena. The sequence goes on along the minus strand of NW_024080648.1, from coordinate 3,127,641 downwards.
TAAATTTATTAAATGTTTCTTATCACAAAAGATGTTGAATTTTAACCAAAAAAAATTTTTTTCTGCATCAATTGAGATGATCATATGGTTTGGCGTACTCTTTAACCCAGCCCAGAATCTTGCCTTCACTGCACTCATTCAATAACTCTAATACAATGACTAATTAGAATTAATTATGCTCCTATGGCATTAATATAAATTCATATTAGAACACTTGTGTCTCAATATGTTTTTCCTTATTACTTGATTGTGAGCATCGCAAGTGTAGAGACTTTACATTACATAATATCTATGGTGTGTGCACAGTTGAGCGTGAATGCTGCCCAAAAAAGGTTTCATTGATGAAAAACCAAGTGCACCAAAGCAATGATTTAAATTTAATATGTCTTTTGTACCAAAATAAGAAAAAGAATCTTCTGGCATAACTTTCCTGTGAATATTTTGCTTTTGTGTACTATTTTCTATCATTTTTCTTTCTCTTTCCATGAGTTGATTTTCCCTTTTTATCATTAATATATTTTCTCAGTGGCAAATTAATAGAATGTTTTTGATAAGACATCTTTCCAGAAGTATGTGACCAATTAATACAATATTCATTTTATTTTATTTTATTTTTTAAAATTTTTTAATGTTTTATCTATGTCTATGAGAGAGAGAGACAGCGTGAGCAGGGGAGGGTCAGAGAGAGAGGGAGTCACAGACTGAAACAGGCTCCAGGCTCTGAGCTGGCAGTCAGCACAGAGCCCGACGCGGGGCTCGAACCCACGAGCCGCGAGATCATGACCTGAGTGAAAGTCGGACGCTTAACCGACTAAGCCACCCAGGCCGCCCCTACAATATTCATTTTAAAGAATATAAAAATAGGGGTGCCTGGGTGGCTTAGTCGGTTAAGCGTCCGACTTTCGCTTAGGTCACGATCTCGCGGTTCGTGGGTTCGAGCCCCGCGTCGGGCTCTGTGCTGACTGCCAGCTCAGAG